>NC_067161.1:0-334166 GCF_903995435.1 Acomys russatus
AGGGACGGAAGAATGGGAGGATACAAGATATGGGATAACCATTGAAATGTAACAAAAATAAATTAGTAAAAAATTTTTAAAAATTTGTAAGTTAAAATAAATATTGAACGTGAAGGTCATTTGCCTGACAATGAACATTGAAATTAGGGACTGCACGGGTATTGATCTATTTGTGCCTTCCCAGTTTGAATCCTTTGTTCTTTATTATGGATAAAATTGTGATTCTATAATTGAGTTTAATTATGTGATGGATCAATGCTAATTGATATATGTATGTTGAAGTGTGTTTTCATATCTGGAACCAAGTCATGTTTCTCTTTTGTTGCTGAGTTCTTTTGGTAGGTGTTTAGTCAAGAATTATTCCATACATACCCATCTTAGAGATTATCATCTAATATGTAATAGTTTCTATTACACTTCATTACAATTCATTTCCACTATTCTCATAGAAAAGCTCTCTTCATGTATGTGAATGAGTTTCTGACTTTCCATGGAGACATCAAACCTGTCTTTCTCAAAGCAGTTCTTATTGCCTTTGTGTTTCAATTAGAAAATGTGGCTACTACAATTCTGTTATTATTTATAATTGTTAGTTAATTATTTTTGCATGTTGTTACTGCAATATTACTTCCTTTCTAATAGATGATTTTCTTTCTGTTGTTCTTGTGTTGTTTTTATGTAGCAGTGGCAACTTTTGTTCATCTTATGTATAATTATGAAGTTCTTAAGGTATCATTTGTAGTGCTGTTTCAGTGCACATGAATTTCTATAATTGTGTTCATTATTGAACTTTGGTCTATTTCCTTCTATTATGAGATACCAATATACTGTGTATAGTAGTTAGCCTTGACAGTTATGTTTCTAAATTTTGACACAAATGACAGTTACTCTGTACTTTAAGAGCCTCCATAGTGGAATCTGCTATTCTTCATGTGCTGCTAGTCTATGAATGGGATTTCTATACAGAAGCATTCTATATCCTCTTCTTGATACAAAGCAAATTTAAATTATATGTATATATCAAGGTCTGGCTTATTTTTGTGGTGGCGTGTGCCTTTAATCCTAGCACTCAGGGAGGCAGATGCAGGGCAATTGCTCTGATTCTGAGACCAGGATGCTCTACTAATTTATCCCTGGATTGCCAAGGCTACACCAAGGAACTCTATCTAGAAAAACGAAACAAAGCAAAGCAAAGCAAAACAAAACAAAACAAAACAAAAAACAAGCAAACAACATCCAAAAACAAAGTTGGATAATTTCTGATATTGAGAGTTTAGTATATAAATAAGTGGTCTCTATGTGTGGCTACTGATCATATTTTATTTAAGAAATTTAAAGCTACATTTTGGTGGATAAAATGTAGATGCCTTTAGTCTGTCCTTTTTCTCCTATTATGCCAGTAGTTGGTAAATTTGATCTGTTGGTTGTATGCCCATTATATCCTCTGTATTTATTCTTTATTGTTTTATCTTCTTCATACTTTAAGCATTCTAATTCATATGTCTTTTCTTCAAGTGTTTGCATGCAGTCCTCAACTTGATTTATTTGTTGTTCCCTTACATATTTTAGTTTGATTATTTAGCAATATTTTGTGTCTTCATTGCATTCTTGTTTCACCTCTTCACTCAGTGTCTTATTGTATACAAGTATTCAAGATGTCACTGTATACTCCCAGAGGAGATTTGTGTTCTTGATTCTTTGGGAAATCTATTATAATTATTATTTTTTCCACTGCATAATTTAAATTATATTTCATGGTTATCTTAAAAGGATTCAATATAGAATGTTAACTTGCACCAAAACTAAGAAAAGTAAACTGATGCCCAAGGAATTCATGATTCAAAGACATATATCTTGCCAGTGGTACAGATGTAGTTAAAATATATCTCAATGTATGATGAAGTTCAGTTATGAGCACTCATGCAATCAGGCGTGTCATTACTCCAAGCTACAAAATAATTACATTTTGATTTTTTCTAATTTGGCATCATTAATTCAGATCACATCCTGGATTTTACTATTTACTTGTATCTTCATATTCCCATACTTTCACCCACCCTATTGGTCTCCCCTAGACCTTGGAGAACAGGGGAATTCCTTCCCCACCATATGGTCACAGCAAATCAGGAATCATCCAGGTTTCTTCTTCTCCTTCCTCTGTGTGCCCAAGGGCCTCCCAGCAAGGGCAAGTGATTAAATATAGGTAAGTGTAGTTCATATCAGAGGCAAAGTCTGCTGTACACAGCTGTGGAGAATGAGCTTTCCAATCTCCTAATTCTTCCATACCACTCTCTGCACTTCACCACATGTCCAGAAGCTAGTCCCAGCATACCCAGCTAGTCTACTGCTTGGTGAAACCTCTCATAGGACAACAACTCTTGGAAGTGAATATAACCATGCATGAAATTCTGGGTCTCTGTAGCTTCCCTTTGGATGATCATTTTTAGTTTCATACATTTACCTGCAAATTTCAAGATTTTCTTGTTTTTCAAAGCTGAATGGGATAGTTATCTAGGAAATTTGCTCAACCATGTTCATAGCAGCCTTATTCATAATAGCCAGAACATGGAAACAGCCTAAGTGTCCCTCAGTAGAAGAGTAGATAAGAAACTGTGGTACATTTACACTATGGAATGCTACTCAGCTATTAAAAACAAGGAATTCCTGAAATTTGTGGATAAATGGATTGAGCTAGAAATGATCATAACGAGTGAGTTAACCCAGAAGCAGAAAGAATCAAATGGTATATACTCATTTATATCTGCATACTAGCCCAAGGGGCATATCCCATGAAAGCCTTCACTTACAAGGAAACTGGGACAGAGGGGAGGGCATCCTATTGGGACTCTAAATGAGAGATGCATGGGAGAATAGCAAAATAAAAATATACAGAGGGTCCTAGAAACCTACAAGTAGAACAATATGATAGGCAGATTTGGGCCCAGGGGTCCTGCTCAAACTAAGGCACCAGCCAAGGACAATACAGGAGGTAAACTTTAAACCCCTACCCAGATCTAGCCAATGGTCAGAATACTCTCCACAGTTGAGTGGAGAGTGTGATATGACTTTTTTCACGTACTCTGGTGCCTCACATTTGACCATGTCCCCTGGAGGGGGAGACCTGGTGGCACTCAGAGAAAGGACAGCAGGTTGCCGAGAAGAGACTTGATACCCTATGAGAATATACAGGGTGAGGTAATCTCCCTCAGGAACAGTCATAGGGGAGGGAAATAATGGGAAAATGGGGGGGAGGGAGGAATGGGAAGATACAAGGGATGGGATAAACAATGAGATGTAACAAGAATAAATTAATAAAAAAAAGAAGAAGAAAAAGCTGAATGGGAATCCAGTGTGTAAATATACCTCAGTGTCTTTATACATTCTTTGGTTGAGGGGCATCTAGATTGTTTCCAGATTCTGGTTCTGTTGAATATAATTGAGCAAATTAATTTATTGTATGGTTGAACATCTTTTCTGTATATGCCCAGGAGTGGTATAGCAGTGTCTTTAAGTGTCATTATTCTCAAATTTCTGAGAAAGCACCATATCAATTTCTGTAGTTGTTGTACAAGTTTACACATCCACCAGCAATAGAAGAGTGTTCCGCATTCCCCACATCCTTGACAATATTTTCTCCCACTTGAGTTTTATTATTTTGGCATCATGATGGGTGAAGGATGGAAAGTCAGATGTGATTTCATTTATCTATCCCTGACAGGAACATTGAGCATTTTTAAGTGTTTCTCAGTGTTTGACGTGGAAAAACAGAAAACCCAAAATACCTAAAACAATCCTGTATAATAAAAGATCCTCTGGAGCAATCTCCATACCTGATCTCAAGCTGTACTATAGAACAACAGTAATTAAAACAACATGGTACTGGCACAGCAATAGGATGATTGATTAAAGGAATCAAATTGAAGACCCAGAAGTAAATCTACGCAGATATGGACACTTGATGTTTGACAAAGAAGCCAAATTTATTCAATGGAAAAAGGATAGAATCTTCAACAAATGGTGCTGGTCTAACTAGATGTGCACATGTAGAAAAGTGAAGTAGACCCATAATTATCATCATGCAAAAACTCAAGCCCAAGTGCATTAAAGACATCACATAAAACCAGAGTCACTAAATCTGTTAGAAGAAAAAGCAGGAAAGACCTGGGACTCATTGGCACAGGAAACACTTCCTGAACAGAATACCAACAGCCCAGGCCTTAAGGTCAACAACTAATAATTTAGACCTCACGAGGCTGAGAAGCATCTTTAAGGCAAAAGACACTGTCTTCAGAACAAAGCAACAGCACCCAGACTGGAAAATATCTTCATCCATCCTACATCTGACAAAGGTCCAATATCTGAAATACGTAAAGAGCTCAAAAAAATACCACCAAACCAAATAACCCAAATAAGAAATGAGGCTCAGAATTAATTAGCGAATTCTCACTGAGGAATAATGAATGGCTGAGAAACACTTAAAGAAATGCTCAACGTCCTTAGTCATCAGAGAAATGCAAATCAAAAATACCCTGAGATTCCATCTTACATCCATCCAAATGGCCAAGATAAAAACTCAAGTGACAGCACATGCTGGAGAGGATTGGAGAAAGGGGAACACTCTTTCATTGCTGGAGGGAGTGGAAACTTGTACAACCACTTTGGAAATCAATCTGGCATTTTCTAATAATACTGGGAATAGTGCAACCTCAAAACCCAGGCATTACACTCTTGGAATATACCCAGAAAATGCTCCACCACACAAAAGGGACATATGCTCAACAATTTCATAGCATCCATATTCATAATAGCCAGAACCTTGAAACAACCTAAATGAATTTCAGTTGAAGAATGGATAAAGAAACTGAGGTACATTTACGCTATGGAATACTTCTCAGCTAATAAAAACAAGGAAATCTTGAAATTTGCAGACAAATGGATGGAAATAGAAATGATTATATTGAGTGTGTTAACCCAGACCCAGAAAGACTCACATGGCATATATTCACTTATAATTGTACAGTAGCCAAACAGTGATGTCCCATGAAAGTCTTTAATTATCAGGAGATTGGGATAGATGTGGGGACCTCTTATTTGGACTCTAGGTGAGAGAAGTATGGGAGAATAGAGAAATAGAAGGATCAAGAGGGTCCTAGAAACCTACAAGAAGAACATCATGATTGGTAAATCTGGATGCAGGGGGCTCTGTTCAAGCTACTGTACCAACCAAAGGCAACACATGCAGTAAATATTGAACCCCTACTCAGATCTAGCCAAGGAACAGGGCATTATCCACAGTCCCATGGAGAGTGGGTATTGACTCTGACATAAACTCTGGAGCCCCATAATTGACCAATTCCCCTTGGTGGGGAAGCCTGGTATCAGAGAAAATAGAAAGGCTGCCAAGATAAGACTTGATAGGCTGTGACCATATGGTGGAGGAAGAGGTCCCCTTCTGTCACAAACCTAGGGGATGGGAATAGGGTGAAAGAAGGAGGGAGTGTGGAATGGGGGAGGCAAGCAAGGGGATAAAAATTTAGAGATAATCTGAATGAAATAATAATAATAATAATAATAATAATAATAATAATAATAATAATAATAAAGATTTTCATGACCAGTGAATGTTAGGTCATTTTCTTTGTTTCAGTTGTCTTAGAGTTTTCAAGACTTATTGCTTTTGGATAATTGGATTTTTGGAGATGCCATATTATTTTGACACTTATCATTTGTTTTCTCTTGCTGGCCTTTAGTCATATTGCTGTCTCTGATGTGAGGTTCTAGTTTCTGTTGTCCTTTTCTGACAATTGAGAGCAGCTCATAGGTGAGTGGCTTTATTTGGAGACCCCTCACTAGCAGGTATCAGGGAACAGTTTCTTGAATCATGCAGGTGACCTAGGTTCAGATCTGGAAACTCTCCATGGATTGGCAGGTGTAAATATGGAAACATCCACTTGTGTTCACAATGTGAGTTTTCCTTTGGTTATGAAGGTCCAGAAACTGGTACCTTGCATCCCACTACTTGGTCAAACACAGAGAGCTAGGGTGCTGTCCACCTACATCTTTGTGGCTAATGTTTAGGGACCCTTTTTTTGTCTGTGCCTGCTTTGACCTGGGGACTCTCCTTGGATTAGCCTGTTGAACTGAAGACAGATCAACAGGTGCTCTGCACCTTCATGTCTCTCCTCAGCTAGCAGACCTACACACTGGTGCCTACAACCTACAGTTCAGTTTGAGATTGTGTGGCAATGCAGAGTGCTGGCCTGAGTGTAGGTGTGCTCCCCCATATACATGTCCCAATGCAGAAAAATAAACATAAATATGAAGATATGGAAAGAAAAAGCATGATGCCACTGTTATAGACTAAAATAAAAGAATGTTCAATAACATATTAAGCAAAAAATTAATAATAATTGTAAGAAGATCCAAGATAGCAGCACAGACAGTCTGATCATAGAGACTGAGCCAAGGGACTGAGCTGAGAGATTCAGAACACCAGAACTGGAGTACCCAGGGTGAGAGGAGTTCACACCTGTGGCACATCTGTGCCTGGGATTTTTCTTTAGATTAGTCAGGGAACGTGAGGTCAGAGCTTCTTATGCTCCAAACCCTGCAGTTTCACTTGAGCCTGAATAACCAGAATCTGGTGTCCTCCAGCTCACTGTTTACTCCCAGATACAAAGTCTGAGATGTAAAGTGTATATGCAGATCTCAGGCAGACATCCAAACCCTGGGTCTTACGATTATACCCACAGGGAAACAGTGATGTCTTTGTGGACCAGTTTATATTGTCTGGTGCCAGACCCACCCATGTTCCAGACACTGTGGACCTCTCTCACCGAGGGTACTCCAGCTTTGGTCTTCTGAATCTCTCAGCCCAGTACCTTGGCTCAGTCTTTCTGATCAGACAGCCATCTGTTAGTGCTGGTATCTTGGATCCTGTTACAATTATTATTAATTTTTTTGCTTAATATGTCATTGGACATTCTTTTATTTAAGTCTTTAACATTGGAGTCATGTTCTTTCTTTCCATATCTTCATATTTATGTTTTTTTTTCTGCACTGGGATACGTATATGGGGAAGCGGGGCATTGTTTATATTATTTTGTCTTCTGTATACTTTTCCACTGGTTGTTTATGTCATATTCTATTTAGATGTGGTTATAACAAACATGAGTTTTCATTTCTTACCATAAAATTCACATATATTTCAGTAGCTACACCTTTATCTCACATTTTCTTTTCTTAGATAGACATTTCTCATCACACTGAAGAGAATAATTTACTATACGTTTTATATATTCTGACAAATATGACATATAACTTGATATGAAAATTGAAGACATTCTTGGAGTTAAATCATTTCAAATTCAATGAACTTTTAAACTGGGTAATTTGAGGTAAATAACTTAATATCACCCACATCAGAATTCATACCTATAATATACAGGGCATATACCATGTGAAATTTCTTTTCTTAAAGACACATTTGTATTATTATCAATTCACATATTCTTGAGAATTAAAAAAGGAATCCTACTATTGGTTAGAATGGACTATACCATAATTCAGGCATTAAACAAGATTCTTCTGGTAAAAAATTTCTTCTCCAGGTTATCACTCAGGGCTGGAGAGATTGTACATTGTCACTAATAATCATGAAGAGGACCCAAGTTTGACTTTGAAAATGCATTTTCTGTCAAAAGTTCATTTTAATTTAACATGAATATAAATCACTTGGAATCCATGCATATTACATGTGCCAGTATTGCATAGACACATATACAGATAAACCATTCATAAACATGTTAAAGAAATAATTAATTGAATAAAAACCAAGGTTATAAATCTTAGAGAACCTAACATGGCTCATGAAAATTTGAATTTATATATAGAAGTCTTTAGAATTTAGAAGCTCAATGTAAAAAGAATTAAACAGTATTACATAATAAAATGCATGATTTATATATTTTTCTTTACTTCATCCTTACAATAACCTCAATATTTTGACATCTATGCCAGGTGTCCAAAAGAAGCGAAAAATCACTGTGTTGTAATAAGACTGGAACCAAGAAAGTATTGCTAACTTTAGAGCAAGTAATATAAAACAGTATTAAAAGACAAAGGTTTTAGTTCTTTTAAAAACCAGAAACAGCACTGATATG
This sequence comes from Acomys russatus, assembly GCF_903995435.1. Taxonomy (NCBI): domain Eukaryota; kingdom Metazoa; phylum Chordata; class Mammalia; order Rodentia; family Muridae; genus Acomys; species Acomys russatus. The sequence continues at coordinate 8,163 of NC_067161.1, forward strand.
AGAAATGGAACTGTATGGAATTATGGAATGTTCAAAGAACTAATAAATATATCACATCAAAAAGCAAAAATAAGAAATAAAGTGTAAGAGGACACCTTTTGTTCCCTTATTTGACAATCTATTTTATTTCACTAATTTAGAATGTACACACCTGACAGTGTTTACTGGTCAGTCAGGTAAATCAGTACAATAATTCAAACCTACCTTTGTACTTCCTGTGGCCCCCTCCATCATCTCTGCAGATAAATGGAGTTGTTGACCATGTGAAAAATATGGGCTGAAACTTCCAATCTTCACCTTTATTTCAAGACTTTGTTGCAAATTGGAAATATAGAAAATGTCACATTCCTCCTGCAGTTTTTCTCTTTCATATTCACTCTGTCCCCAACTGGATTTGTGAAGTGGATACTCTTGAGAATGTCATAAAACTGAAACAGAAATATCATACTGTAATGAATAATCCCTTTCTTGAAGCCAGACAGTATAATTTGAGTTTATCTTAAAAGCAAATTTAATGAACATATCCAGGAACAAAATAACAATTAAAGCAATTGGATAAATAAAATTAACATCTCTGTGACCATCTGGAGACCTAAGACATGGTGGGCTTCTGGGAGGGTATGGGAGTGAGTCTAGATGAGATTCCTAGTAGCAAGGGTCATGGAGACTAGAAGGACACTTTGTAGATGGAGGGAAACATCAACCCACCAAACTAAATTTCAGCCCTAAATTTACCCTGCCTATGGAGAATGCAAGGATAAAGATAGTGGTGAAATGAAGGGATATTCAAACAATGCCTGAACTAATGGGAGACACACCCCATAGGAGAAAGCCAGACACCAAGACTATTAATGACAATCTGCTATACTTGCACATAGGAGCCTAGCAAACTGTTCTCTGAGACCCTACACCCAGAAGTGGATGGAAACAGATGCTGAGATTCACAGCCAAACATAGGGTGAAATGTATGAAGTCTAGTGGACAAGTTGTGAGGAAAAAACAGAGATCCACAAGTAGGCCAAAACAACTAGCTTACAAGGGTCCAGAGGGGCTTGTGGAGATTGAAACAAACACTAACAATCATGCATAGATTGGGTCTAGGACCTCTACACTGATAAAGCCAATGGGCAGCTCAGGCTTCATGTGTGCCCAGTAATAATGAGAGAGCAGGGTGTCTCAGATTAGGACTCAGATGACATCTCTATGATCACTACAACCTGATGGAGAAGCCTCATATGGCCACAGGGAAGAGGAAATGCTCAGCTCTGATGCATCTTGATGAGCCTGGGTGAATGGGTAAGAGGGATCCTCTTTTCTGAGGAGTAGGGTAGTGGGATGGATGTAAAGTGTGATTTGGAGCCATAGTGTTCCTAGAATTCTATATCTCTCAAGAGTATACTACCAAAAACAGAGACATACTTGCATCACCAAACTAGATATATAGTATGAACACACACACAAATGCACAGAGACACTCACACACACATACCCACACTCCTACACATAGAGAGGTTCCTTAATCCTACAGAATATACATACAATACAGGAACACAATTATCTATACAGAAGTACATATACTTGCCCCCAAACTTATAAACATACAAGCACACACATGTACAAAATCATAAAGATGTAGAAGAGTACAAAACACATTCATAGGCACTCACACACATTCCCTGACAGGTACTCAAGAGAAAAAGAGATTAAAACAACCACATAGGGTGACACTGACAGAAAGATAAATTTATGGTCCTATCCAACATACAAAGAGAGGCAGTAAAGCCATACATACATAAAGTCACACACACACACACACACACACACACACACACACACACACACACCATATACAAAGCAACACAAATATACCTACCTGCAAGCACATTGAACAAAACACAAAAAATACACACTCAGTCACCTCACAACACGTTCACTGACAAATCCCCAAGGAAAGATATAGACAGACACAAACACACATAATAAAGACATTGCTACCTACAAACCTACAAAAACTTATGTTCACTTCCACAGATAATTGGAAAGATAGGCAGGTGGAATGGAAACATCTACACACAGAAACAGCAACACAAATATGTAAAGCAATGCAAAACAACAGGAAAAACATAAACATATACAAAGTGATAAGTATAATTTCTCACTTATGAACAAGCATGTATGTAGTGAATTGAATTCCAGCACTATTTCATATGTACTTACACTTACAAATCCAAGTAAGGATTCTAATATGTACAATGGGTCCTGAATCAGTTTAAAAAACTTGAGAAAATCATCCATACAGTTATTACAACATATTTTACAATTTATGAAGCCTATCCTCTCATCATGGAGAGGATTAATTTGCAAATACTGATTATACTTCCAGTTTTGAACCAGGATGATGATATTAAGGTTATTTGTATCAAAGTCAGTAGGCATCATAAACAAAATACCCTAACACACTAACACCTGTACATTTGGCATTTTTACTAGTATTTCTTTCTTTTTTCTTTAAATAATTTATTCATATTACATCCCAATTGCTATCCCCTCACTTGTGTCTTCCCATTACTCCCTGTCTCCCTCTTTCACTCTATCAAGATTTATATTTATTTTCTAATAAACTCAGATTGTGCCCATGAGAGCCTTTTAAAAGTGTGTCTTTCATGACAATAAACATTATCCAATAGAATAAACAGTACCTTCAAACAGATAAGATTGGTGTTGTTCAATGTGCCTATTTCCTGAAGAACTATATATCGAAAATACCACTCATAAACAGCATTGTATATGTCATAACTGCTACCACTAAAGGCCATGTCAAAAGTCTGTTCCATTAGCCATTCCAGTGTGGCATTGGATGAAGACTTCTTCAGTGAATTAAAGTTAGATTCCAAGACTTCACAGTTAAAGTTCATCCACTCCTGGCTTGCAAGATATTTGTCAGAGTATTTGATAGCATCCAATGCTTGGACAAAATTTTTGAAACCTGAAATATCTGGACGATGGTGTGCAAAAGTAAGAGTCCCATGAAATGAATCAAGTATGTAGTCTCTCTTACTTATAGTGGCATCCCACTGTGAGGTTGTGATCCATATTCTCTTTATACCTATGGATTCCCAATTTCTTTTTTTTTGTTTGTTTTGTTTTTTTTTTTCTATTAATTTATTCTTGTTACATCTCAATGTTCATCCCATCCCTTGTATCCTCCCATTCCTCCCCCCCCCCCATTTTCCCATTATTCCCCTCCCCTATGACTGTTCCTGAGGGGATTATGTCCCCCTATATATTCTCATAGGGTATCAAGTCTCTTCTTGGCTACTTGCTGTCCTTCTCTGAGTGCCACCAGGTCTTCCCCTCCAGGGGACATGGTCAAATGTGAGGCACCAGAGTACGTGAGAAAGTCATATCAATTTCTTAAGCTCAAAGCAAACATATACTCTATGTCACCATAAATGATGACAACCTTTGTGGAAGATGTCATGATTTGGTTGTAATACACTTCTGCTTTTGACATGTATAACTGCATGTTGACTGGGATCATGCTCACAAAGGCAAAGCAGACTGTGTTTTTTTTTTTCCATCTCTCTTCTCAAATAAGAGAGAAATTGGAAGCCCCAATCATTGTCTGAGATGACTAGCCCAACCTAGTTCCATCTGAAATAAACCATAAAGGAGACCATGGCATGGGCTAGAGATATGTCCTTAGGGGCCATCTGATATAGATGGGAAAATTGTTCATGATCATTTAGGACAGGATGGAAAGGTCCCAATGAAAGCTGAAGGACCTAGGACACAAGTAGCAGCGTGAGGCAGCATGCATATGTAAGAACTTGTAAACACACTTTATTTCAGAGAGTTCAAGAGGCACCAATTTGCTGTTATATCTTCCCTCATCTCTATTTCAAAGAGGGAATATGTAGAAGACCTATCATGTCCTAAACACTAAAGCCCTTGAACAAATAGATCAATATAATTATGAGGTCATTATCTTTCTTAAATTCTTCTTAGAATCTCTGAATGGTACCAAAAGAGACATGATATCAAAATTCTCACTCCAAAAACTCTCACCTTGTGAGTCATGAAGAATATCTGCATTGTTACAGTTCTTTACAGTTTGGTTTTGTAAGTAACACTGCACACTCTGGCTCTCCTGTACAGTCATAATTAAGGCGAACGTTGTTTAAGTTCATATGAATATGGCTGGTGAATTGTAACAGTGTCTTACAACCAAATATCATGTGGTCAAAGAGAGATATTTGATAAAAGACCAGGGTTCCTGTTGACTTCATCAATGGAAAAAGCCAATGCAAAAGCAATTCGCTGGCTTTTTGTTGTTGAGCTGTAAAAAGAATACAGTGTTTATTATGGACAGTGATATACAGCTAATCACTTGTAAGAAATACAAGAAATATCCTTTATTGAACAGTATTTCCTACCACCTCCAAACTGAAACACATGTCCTGTCTTGTGAGATTATAATGACATAAGAAGCTAGGAATTATAAAAAGCTTTACACATTCCTAGAGTGTGCCTCACATATATATGATATTGACACCTTCCACAGAGACTGTTTCCATCTCTTGTTTTTGTTTGCTGTCTCAGAAGGTAAAGACATGATTCACTCAGATTAAATACAATCAGTTTCCATTTAGAAATTGTATCTCTGTGGTGTTTTTATTTATAATAATAGACTCTATTAGAATATTCTTTACCTATACACAGAACATTTATCATTGAGAATTTCGTTAATAGAAAAAGGATTTCATATTCAGGACTTGTGCTTTCAATCACTATATCCTACAACAAAAGTTGGGAAATATCAATTATTTAAGATGTATGAATGGCCTACTTGTCCAATGTTCTGTGTTTGAAAACATCTCTGAGAAATTTATAAACTTTGTATGAATCCCATATTTCTAAGACATTCAGCTATGCAAAGCAAAATTACTGAAATGAAAGAGATAAATATGACTTAAGTCTCAGTAAATAACCATTTCAGATGTAAAGGTAGAAGATGTATTGCTGTTAAATAATGGCAAAATTGAATCAGGAGGTAGATTCTCTGTCTGTCCTCAAGTGTTTCCACCTGTCGCCTGACACAATTGTCACTCAGGCAGGCAAAAAAGGGAAGTAAGCTGTCACCAGGTTGAGTGATACCCTCACTTTTCAAAGAATACAAACATATCCTTTAGAGTACAAGTGTGTGAAGAACTCACCTTGGTTATATATAAAGAGCTAGTCTTTGTACAACTATAAAAGTAAAGTATGGAGCAACAGGAAAATAGTTCCTATTAACCTGATTTCTTATTTCCATTCTCAATCCAGCTTCAGAAACCATAGTGTGTCCACATGCAATGAGTTGGAATGAGTGTCTTTGTATATATGTGTAAGCTCTCAAGAGCTATCTGCACCACAAACACTGCTAACACAAACACTACAAGCATTACATGGCACTAGGAGATACAGTAGACTGTATAACCATTTACTGTAATATACATAGGATACAACTTGTTGCAATATATGGGATTGCTTTCAGTCATAAATCACTGGGTATGGTACAATGGAAATTATGATTAGGAGAACTATATATGTTGGGCCATTGTGAGAGATGTTTTTAATCAGCCTACACCTTTAAATTATGTGCCTAACAGAAATAAAAACAGAACACTCATGAAAAGAATTAAAAGTAGAAAAAAACAAGCTGTTGGTAAAGAAGTAATGGTTCACTCTTGTTATGTGAAAACAGGACAGAATAATCAAAATATTGCTATGATCCTAATCAGATACCTCATGAAATATATGTCAGGTTTTTACATGGAAGATTTTAAAAGCACTTACTACATATTCAGATATTTGTTCCAGTGCTCTTTGTCTATTGTCTGAAGGGCTGGTTTAACGAAGAAGATACAATTTGTCTCCAAGTTCAGGTCATTATCTTCCTTCAACTTCATTCTCCAATAGCACCTAGGATGAATTAAATTGTCCAGGAGAAGGGGGATGTTCAGTAGCAAGAAATGCAAAATCAAAGCACACATATCTGTCCTGCCTTAAACCTGGGCAATGTGGAGTCTGAACTGCCATCAGCATATTATACGAGCACCTATGTTTTTGACCTGCTTTTATTTCTCTGGTCAAAGAGACTCTAGCTGTATGTTCTTGTTTCCTTGTTTTTCACATTGATCCAGAATCCTTGAGAAATTTCTAACACCCTCTTCCCTGAGGTTATGCACCTGATGTCCACAGTCCATAGGATAAGCATGGGTAGGTAAATAAATATATGAATAGTGCAGTCCCAGGTTCCGTGATATCACTCATGTTTTAAAATTTAAAGGCCCTGGGAGAAAAGCCTTTTGTTAAAATCTGTTCCTAGAAATGTCTTAACAAAATTATTATGTGAGTAAAATTATAAGTGATCTCAGTGTATTGTGTCAAATGATCAACAATGAGACATGCTTATAATGAAGGACTCACAACACTCCAATTTATGGGGACACATTGGGAATTGTATTATACAAGTCAGAGAGAGGCTTTAAGCATTTAGAGCAATTGAGACATAAATAGCAAGCATACTGGGGCCATGCTATATTTTGCTCTTGTACAGATTACACAAACAAAGCCTTAGCTTCCATTATCTTGAAAACCATTATACAGATCAAATATAGAGATCTATTCACTATTGCTATATCCAAAAATATCTATTTTGCTTACAAATTGAAGGTTGATATTTAAACTTTCAGCAAGATCTAGAGAGAACATCAGATCTGTGTACCTTGTTTCAAATCCTAATAAATACCAAGCAGTCCTACACCCAACCAATCATTGTTCATGAGAATGTAAGCTGAATAGTTGACTTCTAAATCATTATCTCCCTCCAAGATACTCCATTTTCAAATTCAGTACTGTGTGCTGAGCCATTTCTTCTACTTTTTTGATTCACTATATTGCTTTTTCTCATTATACATTCCAGTCTCAGCTGTGAGGAAGTATTGTTTTGAGTATCTCAGAAGCAAACAATAACTGGGAAGCAACAAGTGCAGAAAATTATTGGGTTTGTTTGCTGATATAGCATGCTTAGCATTTCAGATGAGAACACAAGTTTTGTATTTTTCTCAGCGTCTTGTTTTATAGTTAAGAAATATCATTTAACTTATCCATGACATGTGGTGCTGTGATGAGCTCTCCTGGACAGGAAGGAAAGTGCCCAGAGAAGGCTTTCCTAGACAGACAAAAATTTATCTTTAAGCTGGCAAGTGAATTTTCCACTATGTGATGTGAAGCATGGTATCCAGTTTGAGTGTGTAATAATTATTATTTATTTAAAATTTTATGCAATTTAGCAGGATTCCTTATAGAAGAGTCACTCCCATGTGTCAGGTACCTAATGAACATTTATCTCTTTGTCATCCATATCTGGTATTAATCTTCTAACCGATTTAATTCCTCAGTTCAAAATCCTACTCTTTATTCTATGTCATTAGTGAGTTTGTGCTTGCTCAATTTGTGAAATAACTGTGGTATTTTCTTCTGTCTTTTTCTAAATACTGGCTTTACCTTTCACCCACATCCCAATACCTTCAGCCATTTTCAGGCATAAGTACAGTCCATACATGACCCTGGTTGATGTTTCAGTCTCATCAAGTTGCTTTCGGCACCTATTCTTTGGCTCTGTTGGTCTTGTGGAGCTAGTGTTCCCTCCAAGGCCTCCTTTCGTTCCAGTTTTCCACAATTTGTGTGCTCTGCCACATGTTTCATTGTTAGTCTCAGCATTCATTTCAATTGACTTCTTAGTTGAACCTCTTAAAAGAGGGATATGGTAGGCTCCTCTCCGTGAGCATAGCAGCGTATTGATAATAGTGTCAGAGGTTGGCTGTCCTGCATGGTGTTGCTATGAATTACTTGGATTCTGTCAATTTCTGCTTGCTCTTTATCACCTCACATCTTGCAGGCAGGGAAAATTTTGGGTGAAATTATTTTTTGGGTTTGTTCTGTTTCTCACTCACTACTAAGAATGCAGTCTAAATAGAGGCTGGCCTCTTCAGCCTACATGTGCCCTGCTGGTAGGTTGTCTTAGCTAGAGTCACCAGGATACCATTTTCCTCCAACTTGATATTTAGATAATAAGTGAAGAAGAAAGTTCCTAATAGTGCTCAACTCTCCTCTGCACTCCTCTGTGTCTTCTGGACTCCAGCTGAATTCCAGAGTGATTGTCATCTCTACAGGTATTTATTGGTGATGCCCCTTCATATCTAAATCCCTACTTGTATATTCTGAATCTAATCAAAATTTTGAAATATTTATTTATTTATTATGTACATAGTGTTCTGCCTACATGTATGCCTGCAGAGCAGAGGAGAGCCCCAGATCTTATTGCAAGTGGTTGTACACCACCATGAGATTGCTGGGAATTGAACTCTGGACCTCTAGAAATCCAGCAAGTTCTCTTAAACTCTGTGACATCTCTCCATCCCAAATAACCATGTTCATATTTAAAATGTTGGTTAAGTAAAATTTTTATGTGATAAAATACATTTTTCTTCAATCTGTTCAGTTTTATTTTCTCATTGTTGTATGACGATGGATGATTAGAATTTGAGGATAAGAAAACAAAACTTGGAGTTAGACATGAATAATGAGAGAGGTGGACGAGGCTTAGATTACATTCAGTTGTTCATTTATCATCTGTACAATAATCCCTTGCTTGTGTGTACTGAACACTTACTTAACAACAAATACAATATTTTACATATATTTTGCATTTATTTATTTTTTATGCAATGTATATGCATGTGTACCACTTCATGGACTTGGTTTAATAGCCCTATCTTTCTGTAGTGTGAGTCTTGGCATGGAAGTCAGGGAATCAGGCTTGATGGCAGTCTTGGCTGTATTACAGATGCTGCCACCCATCTTAAGATTCTCTGCCATCAGACTCCCCAGTTCTGGGATTTCAAATATTTCCCACCAACCCAGCTTGAAGTACAAATCCTAGGAATCACTGGAAACTCTAATGTAAAAATGCCCATTTCCACAGGACTGGAGACAAGCTCCAGGTCATGTGTATATGAGGGAAAATATACTACTCCTGAACCAAAAGCCCTAATATACAGGGAGGACAAGACAAACCATTAGGAAGGATAGAGTCCAAAGAGCAGGCAAATGAGTCAGAGAAACATCTCCTAATGTTAGGGGTCTCACAAAACACCAAGTGAACAGCCATAGCATGTACCTAGAGGACCTGGTGAAGATCCAAACTGGCCTTTTCTTGCTGCTTCAGTCTCTCTGAGCCCATGTGAGTGAAACCTGCTTAAGTGATTCAGTGTGCTGTGCTCTTCTTGTGTCCTCCACTCCCTCTGTCTGTAATCCTTCCTCCCCCTCTTCAGCTATGCTCCCTGATCTCCAAAGGGATGCAACAGATTTCGACCAACTTAGTCTTTACATAATTTCTGGCTGTGGGTCAGTGCTGGAAGAAGCTTCTCTTAAGTTGCGTGGAGAAGGGCCTATTAGTATAGCAGAATATTATTTGGAATAATTTTATTGTTTTTCCCTTTCTAGTTTTCTTTTTGCCAGTTATGTTTTATTTTACCTTAGGTCTCGGAACTACACAGTCTGGTTCCTGGCCATTCAGATAGAGCATGGGCTCTATCTCTTGGTGTGTGCTTCAAGTTAACCCTGCCATTGGGAGGCCTCCCTTCACCCTCCCAACCCACTTGATCCAATACACCCACAAAATTGATTCTATTTCCCTTTCTAACATATCTCCTTAGAGCCTCCCTCTGTATCAAGCCTCTCTGTGGCTATAGTTTATAGCTTGATTATCATTTAATTAACAGCTAATATCAATTCACAAGTGAATACATACCATATTTATCTCTTTCATGTTGGTTACCTCACTCATGATAATGTTTTCTAGTTGCATCCATTTGTAAATGTCATGATATAAAGATCCATTAACATTTCATATGCCCAAGAATGATATAAGTGGATCTTGAGAGATATCTACTCCCAACTTTTTGACAAGTTGCCATATAGATTCCCACAGTGAATGTACTAATTTTCTTTCTGACCAGCAATGTCAGAGTCTTCCCTTTATTTTTTTACCCTTTACATCATGTGCTGTCACTTGTGTTTTTTTCTTTCATCTTACACATACTGACAGGAGTAAGATTCTATCTTTAAGTTGTTTGAATATTAAATTCTCTGCTGGCTAAAGAGATTGAACATTCTTTAACTGTTTCTCAGCCATTTGAGATTCCTTTATGGAAAGTTTTTTATTTAGATCTGTAACTTATTTTTATAATGTTTTATTTGGATTTTTAGTATCTTGTTTCTTGATTTCTTTATATATTTGGATATTAGACCTTAATCAGATGTGGAGTTGGTAAAAATCTTTCCACATTCTGTAGGCTGCCTCTTTGTGCAATTAATAGTTTCCTTTAACTTGCAAACACTTTTCAGTTTCATAAAGTCCAACTTACTAATTTTTTATCTTAGTCCCTGAGCTTTTGTTGCTCTGTTCCAGAGGTTGTTTCATGTGCCGATTAGTTCCAGGCTCATCCCTTTTTCGTCTTAGATTTTGTTAATTTCAATATTATATCTTTGCCTTTTAATTAATTGACTAAGTGTTGGCTATCTTGTTGATTTTCTCAAAGAAATTGCAGTTTGTTTCATTTATTCTTTCTATCTTTTTAAACTTTTAAAATATAATTTATTAATTTATTCATATTACATCTAAATTGTTATCCAATCCCTCAGTCACAGTCATAGGGGAGGGGAGTAAGGGTAAAATGAAAGTGAGGGGAATTTCCTCCCCCTGTATATGCTCATAGAGTATAAAGTCTCTTCTTGGTAGCTTTCTATCCTTTCTCTGAGTGCCACTAGGGCTCCCCATCCAGGGAACATGGTCAAATATGGCATTATCATTTTAAATTTTATTTTTTTTACAGTTACTCAATTTACATGCTCATTGATAACCCCCCATGTCATTCTGGTTCCACTCTCCCAAAAAATTTTCCCCTAGTCTTCAGAAATAGGAATCTCTTCTCCCCTACTATACGATCCTAGCCTATTATGTTTTATCAGGCTGCCTGCATCCTCTTCCTCTATAGCATGGTAAGGGGAACAGAATCCATATGAAATACTGCCACAAGCACCCATTTTAGGGGCATACAAGAAGACTGAGCTGCCTATTGACTACATCTGAGCAGGGAGTCTGGCTTCTTTATGAATAATCTTCATTGGTACATTCGTCTCTGCATGCATCCCTGGAATCAGATTTGTTGGAGATATGTGTTTCCTTGTGAGATATGTGTCTCCAGTCCCCTCTGGGTCCTTCTATCTCCCAACTCTTCCATAAGACATGCTGATCTCTGCACAACGTTTGGGTGTGAGTCTCAGCATTTGCTTTGATCCCCTGCTGGGTGGAGTCTTTCAGAGGATGTCTATGGCATGCTCAAGTTCTATTCTCTCACCATCTGCTTCTGATATCTATTCTAATTGCCATTCTGGATGTGAATTAAGCAACCTACCTAGTGTCCTCTTGCTATTGAGCTACTTTAGGTCTCTGGATTGTAGTATGTAGTATGTTTTCCTATATTATATGAATAATATCTGCTTATAAGTGAGTAGATACCATGCGTGTCTTTCTGGGTCTGAATTACCTCATTCAGAATGATCGTTTCTCGTCCCCACTCCTTGGTTGAAAAATTCAAAATTTCCCTGTTCTTAATAGGTGACTGGTATTCTATTGTGTAAATGTGCACAGTGTCTTCATCTAACCATCCATTGAGGGACATCTTGGTGTATTCAATATTCTGGCTATTAAAAATGAAGCTGCTATGAACATAGTTGTGAAATGCCCTTGTGTGGTGGAGCATCTTTGGGTATATGGTCAGGAGAGGTATATCTGGCACTATTCCCAATTTTCTATAAAGCACAAGATTGACATCCAAAGTGATTGTACAAGTTTGTACTCCCACCAGTAATGTAAATGTGTTCCTATTTCTCCAAATCTTCATCAGCAAGTGAAGCCACTTGAATTTTTGTTCTTAGCCATTCTGACAAATATAAGATGAAATCTCAGAGTCATTTTGATTTGTATTTTTATGTGTAATGATGTTGAGCACTTCCTAACAATTTTACATCCATCTGTTGAGAATTATCTATTTAGGCCTATATTTATTTAAATTGGATTACTTGATTTGATTGTGATAAATACCTTGTATTGTTTATATATTTTTAATATTAGCCTTTTGTTAGTTGGAAGGATTGAAACAACAACCCACCTACAAAAACTTTAAGCCAAAATTTACCCTGTCTAAAACATGTGCAGGAATAAAGATAAAAAGATATTGGGAGAATGTCTAACCAATGCATGGCCGAACTTGAGACTCTCATCATGGGAGAGAGCCATCCACTGCCATTATTAATGATACTCAGCTAGGCTCGCAATGGGAGCTTCTTACACCTGTCCTCTGAGAGAATCCAACCAGAAGCAGACTGAATTCATTATTTAGACTCAAAAGAAGTTAAGAAACATCACTTTACATCATGATTGTATCTCCCCTCCCTCATGTCTTCTCTCTCTCTCTCCCTCCCTCTGGCCTTCCCTCCCATACTCCTCAGAAAGGGGAGCACTTCTCTCCTAACATCTACCCTGAGGCTATCAAGTTTCATCTGGACTACCACTATCTTTTTCCTCTGTTACCTGGCTTGCCAGGCAATCAGAAGAAATTAATTAACATGTGGGGGCCACAGCCCATGTCAGTAGTAGTTCCTACTTTTCAAATAATGGAACCTACAAGGAGACTGTGTTGCTTTATCTACTACATCTGAGCAGATTGTCTATGTCCTCTCCATCATGGTCTTTGGTTGGTACATCAGTCTCTTCAGCATCTCCTTCCCACACCCTGGTTTGTGTGCTCCATTGGTCCCCTTGTGGAGCTCCTGACCATCCAGGTCCCTCTATTCCACAACTCTTATATGCTCCACCCATATGTTTGGGTGTGTGTCTCAGCATTTGCTTAGATCTCCTACTGGATGGAGGCCTTCAGAGCACTTTTATGGTAGAATCTTGTTCTTTCTCTTCACCTGATTCAGGCATCTATTTTATTCGTCCTTCTGAAGAATTATATATATTCCTTCAGCCCCTCTTTGTCATTTAGCTTCTTTAAGTTTCTGTATTGAAGTGTGGTTATAATGTACTAACTGGCTAATATCCACTTGTAAGTGAGTAAACACCATGTGTGTCTTTCTGGGTCTGGGTTAACTCACTCATGATGATCATTTCTAGTTTTATCCATTTGCCTGCAAATTTTAAGACTTCCTTGTTTTTAAAACCTGACTTAAATGTACCACAGGTTCTCTATCCATTCTTCAGTTGAGGGATAGGTGCGCTGTTTCAAGATTCTGTTTATTATGAACAAAGCTGCTATGAACATACTTGAGCAAAATGTCCTTGTTGTATGTTGGGGCATCTTTTGGATATAGGCCCAGGAGTGCATAGCTGACACTTGAGGTAGCATTGTTCCCAGTTTTCTGAGAAATGGCCAGATTGACTTCCAAAGTGGTTATACAAGTTTGCATTCCCATCAGCAATGGAGGAGGGTTCCTCTTTCTCCTCATCATTTCTAGCAGACGCAATTACTTGAGGTTTCTATCTTAGACATTCTGAGAGGTGTACCATGGAATCTCAGAGTGGTATTGGTTTGCATTTTCCTGATAACTAGCATCTTTAAGGATTTGTTTATGTGTTTCTCAGCCATCAGTATCTCTCTATTGAGAATTCTGTTTAGTTCAGTACCTCATTTTGTACTAGCTTTTTGGTTTTGGTGGCATTTGAGTTCTTGATTTATTTATATATTTTGGAAATTATCCCTTGGTCATAAGTCAGTTTTGTGAAGACCTTTGTCATTTTTCTCTGTGGACAGTGTCCTTTGTCCTACAGCTTAGTTACATGATGTCCCATTTATCAATTGCTGATCTTTCAGTCTTAGCTATTGGCATTCTATTCAAGAAGATATCTCTTGGCCAGTCAGCTCAAGGCTCTTTCCCTGTTTTTCTTCTAAAATAGATAGTGTTTTTCTTCTAAACTTTGTTGTATGGTTTTATGTTGAGGTCTTTAATCTACCTGCACTTTACTTTTGTACAGTGTGATAAATATGGATCTATCTGCATTTTTCTACATGTAGACATCCAATAAGAAGTGTACCATGTGTTGTAGATGCTGTCTTTCTTCCGTTAATGATTTTGGCTTCTTTTTTAAATATCAAATATCCATGGTGTGTGAATTTATTTCATGGTCTTTAATTTGTTTCACTGATCAATTGGTATATTTCTATGCCAATACACGCACTTTTTACTACTTTCACTGTTGCTCTATAATACAGCTTGAGAGCACGGATGAATTTACCTCGAGATGATCTTTAGTTGTTTAGGGTTGTTTTGCTATTTTGGGTTTTTTGTTTTTTCAAAATGAATTTTAGAATTGTTATTTTGAGTTCTGTAAAGAATTGTGTTTGTCTTTTTATTAGAACTGCATTGAAAGTGTATATTGCTTTTCATAAGATGGTCGTTTTTATTATGCTCATCCTAAGGATCTATGAGCATGGGAGATCTTTCCATATTTTGATACCTTCTTCAATTTATTTCCTCTCAAACTTAAAGTTTTCTTCAAACAGGTCTTTCAATTGCTCGGCTAGAGTTATTTTTGTGGCTATTATGAAAGGTGTTGTGTTTTCCCTAACTACTTTCTCAGTCTGTTTGCCTTTTATATAAAGTAGGTCTACTGATTTTTTGAATTGATTTTGTATTTAGCCACTTTGCTGAAGGTGTTTTTTAGCTAAATGATTTTCTTTGGGTCACTTATGTTAATTATCATATCATGTACAGATAGTGATACTTCGACTACTCCCTTTACAGCATGTAATATTTTCTTCTCCTTTTTTTTTTTTTTGACTTATTGTGCCAGCTAAGAATTCAAATACTATATTCAAGAGATACAAAGTGTAGACAGCCTTTCCTTGTCCCTGATTTCTGTGTAGCTGATTTAACTTTCTCTCCAGTCAGTTTGATGTTGGCTGTGTACTTGCTGTATATTGTCTTTACTATGTCTAGATATGTGCTTTTATTCCTGACCTTTCTAAGATTTTAGCATGAATGTGTGCTGGGTTTTTTTTAAATGATTTTCTGTCATCTAAGGAAATGTTCATGTTCTTCTTTTTTTAAAAGTTTGTTTATATGATGGATTCCGTTGGTGTATTTCTGTATGTTGAACCAAACTTTCATGCCTGGATGAAGGATACCTGATCATGGTGAATCATATTTTTGATGCATCCTTGTATTCAGTTTTCAAGTATTTTACTGAGTATTTTTGAATCAATGTTCTTAAAGGAAATTAGACTGAGATTCTCTTTCTATTGTTGCATCTTTGTGTGGTTTAGGTATTCAGGTGACTGTGGCTTCATGGAATGAGTTTGGTAGTTTTTCTTCTGTTTCCATTTTTTGGAATATTTTGAGGAGTATTGGTATAGGTCCTTTTTAAGGTCTGGTAAAATTTTGTGATAAATCCATCTAGCCCTGGGCTTCTTTGAATAGGAGACTTTTCATGACTTCTCTATTTCCTTAGGAAATATAGGACTATTTCATTTGTATGATTTATGTCAGTTAAATTTTGCTAACTAGTAGTAATCAGGAAAATTGTCTATTTCATTTAGATTTTCAAATTTTGTAGCAGATAGGCTTTTGAAGTAAGACCTAATGATTCTTTGAATTTCTGGTTGTCTGTCTTTATGTCTCCCTTTCATTTCTAATTTTTTTGATTTGAATATAATCCCTCTGACTTTTGTTAGTTTGGCTAAAATTTTGTAGATCTTATTGATTGTTTTAAAGAACCAGCTTTTTGTTTCCTTGCTTCCTTGAATTGTTCTCTTTGTTTCCAATGTACTATTTTAAGCACTTAGTTTGATGATATCCAGGCTTCTACTGCTCTTGGGTGTGTTTTCTTCTTTTGTTCTAGATATTTATAGTGTTCTTTAAGTTTCGAGTATGGGATCTCAACAATTTCTTTTTGCAGGCCCTTAGTGCTATGAACTTCCCTCTTAACACCGCCTTCATGTGTCCTATAAGGTTTGTTACATTTTACCTTCATTTTCATTTAATTCTTTGAAGTCTTTAATTTCATTTATTACTTTGTCCCTGATGCAGAAGTCCTTAAGTAGTGACTTTGTTCAGTTACCATCAATTAGTAGACTTTCTGTTGTTGTTGAGTTATAGTTTTAATCCATTTTGGTATAGTAAGATGAAAAGGTATCTTTTCATCTTCTTATATATGTTGAGTTTTTACTTTGTGACTAAGTATATGGTCAATTTCCACGAGGTGCTGAAAAGAATGTATATATTTTTATGTTTGGGTGAAAAGTTCTGTAGATATCTGTTAGGCCCATTTAATTTCCTTGATTTTAATAGCTGAGTAGTATTCCATACTGTAAATGCACCACAGTTTCTTTATCTATTCTTTGACTGAGGGACATCTAGGTTGTTTCCAGATTTTGGCTATTACAAGTAAGGATTCTATGAACATGGTTGAGCATATGTCCTTGTTGTGTGGTGGAGTATCTTTTGTGTATATTCCAAGGAGTGGAAAAGCTGGGTCTTGAAGTAGCCCTATTATCAGTTTTCTGAGAAAGCACCAGAATGATTTCCAAAATGGTTGTACAACTTTAAACTCCCCCTAGCAATGAAGGAGTGATCCCCTTTCTCCACATCCTCGCCAGCACATGCTGTCACATGAATTTTTTATTTTTTCCATTCTGACATGTGTAGGATGAAATCTCAGAGTCATTTTGATTTGCATTTCTCTGATAACTAAGGATGTTGAGCATTTCTTTAAGTGTTTCTCCCATTCAGATGGGTGTAAAATGGAATCTCAAGGTGATTTTATTTTGCATTTCCCTGATGATTAAGGATATTGAACATTTCTTTAAGTGCTTCTTGGCCATTTGACATTCTCCTGTTGAGAATTCTCTATGCAGATTTGTATCTCATTTTTGGAAAAAATATTATGAAATTTTTTTATTTTTACATGTATACTTATGTTATAAGACATATATACAATTAATTACTACAGCAAGAAAAGCATAAAAAATCAGGAATTATTTGGTATTTACTTAGTACTATTTATTTTTTTATTAATTTATTCTTGTTACATCTCATTGTTTATCCCATCCCTTGTATCCTCCCATTCCTCGCCCCCCCCCATTTTCCCCATTATTCCCCTCCCCTATGACTGTTCCTGAGGGGGATTACCTCCCCCTATATATTCTCATAGGGTATCACGTCTCTTCTTGGCAACCTGCTGTCCTTCCTCTGAGTGCCACCAGGTCTCCCCCTCCAGGGGACATGGTCAAATGTGAGGCACCAGAGTATGTGAGAAAGTCATATCACACTCTCCACTCAACTGTGGAGAATATTCTGACCATTGGCTAGATCTGGGAAGGGGTTTAAAGTTTACCTCCTGTATTGTGCTTGGCTGGTGCCTTAATTTGAGCAGGACCCGTGGGCCCAAATCTGCCTATCATATTGTTCTACTTGTAGAATTCTAGGACCCTCTGTATCCTTTTATTTTGCTATTCTCCCATGCGTCTCTCATTTAGAGTCCCAATAGGATGCCTTCCCCTCTGTCTCAGTTTCCTGGTAAGTGAAGGCTTTCGTGGGACATGCCCCTTGGGCTAGTATGCAGATATAAGTGAGTATATGCCATTTGATTCTTTCTGCTTCTGGGTTAACTCACTCATTATGATCATTTCTAGCTCAACTTGCACAAAACTCAAATCCAAGTGGATTAAAGACCTCAACATAAAACCAGAGACACTAAGCCACTTAGAGGAAAACGTGGGAAAGAGCCTAGAACATATTGGCACAGGAGACAACTTCCTGAACAGAACACCAATGGCCCAGGCCTTAATGTCAACCATTAATAAATGGGACCTCATGAGGCTGAGAAGCTTCTGTAAGGCAGGAGACACTGTCAAGAGAACAAAGCGACAGTCTACAGACTGGGAAAAAAATCTTCACCAACCCTACATCTGACAAAGGTCTAATATCCAAAATATATAAAGAACTCGAGAAATTAAACACCACCAAACCGAATAACCCAATTGAGAAATGGGGCTTGGGACTAAACAGAGAATTCTCAACAGAGGAGTATCAAATGGCCAAGAAACACTTAAAGAAATGCTCAACCTCCTTACTCATCAGGGAAATGCAAATCAAAACAACTCTGAGATTCCATCTTACACCCATCAGAATGGCTAAGATCAAAAACTCAAGTCACACCACATGCTGGCCAGGATGTGGGGAGAGAGGAACACTCCTTCTGGTGCTATCTCAGAAAAATGGAAATAGGGCTTCCTCAAGACCCAGCTATTCCACTCCTTGGAATATACCCAGAAGATGCTCCAGCACACAACAAGAAAAGTTGCTCAACCATGTTCATAGCAGCCTTATTCATCATAGCCAGAACATGGAAATAGCCTAAGTGTTCCTCAGTAGAAGAGTGGATAAAGAAACTGTGGTACATATACACTATGGAATACTACTCAGCTATTAAAAACAAGGAATTCCTGAAACTTAGTACTATTTAAATAGGAAAGGAAAGACAAATTTCCAACTTCTCTAGATCTATAGATAGGGAAAGACTTTCCTCTTTTCACTGTCTTTCTTTCTTTTATACTTTTGTTTTTTTACATATACATTTATTTTATTACACATGCATAAAACAAACTACATAAAGAAAGGGGATCCATGTGAAAGTCATGAGTTTTATAAATGTTTTATTCACAGTGATTTGGCTATTTGTATTTGTCAAACTTGAAGTAAACATTTTTCCTGTCTTTTGAGTCTAAATTTCTGAATAAAATTCAATATCTTTTCTATCTTATCTTTATTAACTTAACTCCTTTATCTTGATCTAAAAAGATCGTTTTTCCTAACCTAGTAAACCTCATTTTAGAACTAAATCATCTGTTCTTCAATACCTCTCAGAGACTTGAGAAAGAATAAGGGTTCAATTAAATTCAGGAGTGAACCAGCAGTGCAGATTAGCAGCTTCAAAAATGAACAAAATGACTGATACAGTTTACTGCCTGAACAATGACCCAACACTCTCCATAAAGGTGAAGCCTCATTGTCAGTCTCTGCTAGACTTATTTTCAAGACAGGAAGTATTGAGGACATGCTTAAGCTGTCTTGGTAGAGTTAGCCCATCTACTCTGCCTGCATCTAAGTTGCACAGTTTTAGGCACAATTCTGTTTGTGGCAGGAATGAGGACATTTTGCCCAGTGGCTAGTTTGCCACATTTGAAGCCATCTCCATAAGGAGGTTCTTGGATGCTCATCATCTTCTTTGAGATCGGCTGGGTGTTGTCAGGAGTTAACTTGTCTTCTTGTCAAAGACACTTTAGTAGAATGAAAAAAATCTTTAAATGCCATGTTCTGCGTGTCTCTGAGGCTTTTGAAGACCTTATTTTACTATCTATAGAGTCATATCTATCTGTTAGACTTAGGATATATGTTCATGTGCTCGAATCTGACAAGTATTTGACATGCCTATGTTTTGTATCAATATACTAAATTCTATACCAATGACTTAGACATAACCTTCATTATGAGTACCAATTAAGACCTTCGGTTAAGGAATAGGTTCATTTATGTACCTTTCATTCTATCCTGCCTTTATATTTTGATATCTCCCTTTCTTTATTTTCATCTCCTCTCTCCTTACCTATCGATGAAATATAAAGGAAGAGAGAGAGATCCCTGAGTTATGCCTCATTTCTCTCTATATAGGAAAAATAATAATAACTTGTAACCACTTCCTGATGAAAATAGGCAACAAAAAAGAAAGGTGCATCTCAGCTAAGAGATGACATCTGGGGCTGTCCTCTGGCTTCCACATGTACATTAATACATACGTTTCTTGGAGTTCGAAGTAAAGGAAGCTTAATTTTGAATAAGGCCAGATCCAGGAAGGGATTCCCAAGGTCCTCAATGTGCATGAGGAGGGCTGGTGTGAAACTCATTATATAGACCTGGCAAGTATTGAACATACAGAGGTCCATCTGATTCTGTCTCCCAAATGCTGGCACTAAAGACATGCAATTGATGCATGCATTGGGTTCCTGGCAACAGTTCACACCAGAAGCTGCATGGCATGACAGTTTAAATATTGAGCGTAAACCTTAGAGAAATACTTGAAAACTTAGCAAGGAATGGACTTCTTGGATTTCCAAATATCCCTTAAGTACCAGGACCTTGGAGAATTGCTTAGCCCAATAAAGTGAGATTGGAGTAATATAAGCTTAAGACCCTTCTTTTGAAACACTCATCTCTTGTCCTAGTTTCCATTAACTGGCAATTTGACATAGCCTAGAATTACCTGTAAAGTGACTCAAGCGAGGGGTTGTCCAGATCATGTTAGCCATGGACATGGCTGTGGGGAAGGAGGAGTCTTTCTTAATTGTTAATTGATGGAAGAGAGCCCATATATGGGCAGGTGGTTCTGGAATGTGTAATAAAGCTGGCTAAGCCTGAGAAATATCAACCAAGTCATCAAGAAGTGTGTCTCCATGATTTCTGAAGTATTTCTGCTTAAACTTCTTGAGTTCCTGCCTTGACATCCAGAAATGACTGACCCTGACCTGGACATGTAAGCCAAATAAAACTTTTCATTCCTTAAGTTGATTTTGATCAGTGTTTTATCATG
Source organism: Acomys russatus (assembly GCF_903995435.1). NCBI lineage: Eukaryota > Metazoa > Chordata > Mammalia > Rodentia > Muridae > Acomys > Acomys russatus. Next base: position 28,921 of record NC_067161.1, read on the forward strand.
GTGACAGAGTGTTACTAGGAGAGCTTCCTAAGTACTTGGCTAAGTAGGGAGAAACTATGCTGTCTACTAATTGAAGAAGAAGTTCTTGAAGACAAAGAATATTCTGGAAAGCATTTCAGCATCTTACATGTAAGCTTGCATGGAGCAAGGAATAAACAATTTGGGCTGGGTATGGTGGTACAAATCTTTCACTCCAGCATTCTGAGGCAGAAGCAGAAGCAGATGCATCTACATATGTTCCAGGGCAGCTAGGTCTACACTGTGTGACCTTGTCTCAGGAGCAAACAAAAACAAAGTATATAAATTGGAAGTAAACATTTTTTCCAAACAGCTGATATTTTAGATGGAGGTATGCACAAAAGCATATCCATCAAATCCACACTTCACATGGGCACCAGGAAGAAAGAGTGAGAAAGGACTGTGCACATTCCAATGAATCCGTGGTTGAGGCTCAGGGACTGAGGTAAGTGTAGACAGAACTCTTGACATCTGATCTTTATGCACATCACTGGGTTATGAGAATCTATTTTAATTGCACAGCATTCTCTAAGAAATCATAATAGCAATGTAGAATAAATATGATAAAGAGGGTGAGGAGACAGCTGAGTGGGTAAAGGCCCGTTCCTTGAAAACCTGGTGACCTGGGTTCCTTTCTGAGAATATATATACACAAATAAATATTAAAGAAGAATTTGCTTGGATGCCACACAAAGTTATTTTCTTGAATCCTCTGTCCTCCACATGAGTGTGTGTAGCAAGCTCATGATGTAGGCATTAGGTCCTGAGTCTGTATGTAACCAGATCTAAATCTACTTGAACAATCATCAGATGACTTTCACTACTCTACCCTGGGCTTTGGGTACCTGGATAATTTACTCTATCTCAATGGTTCCTCTGCACTCTGTACTTCTCATAACCTGGAACATTTGGGATCTTCACCTCCAGGGTCCCATGTGAGAGAGGGGTCATATTCACAGCAGTAGGCTTTTGATAATCAACGTGTGGACTGTGTGTCAAAGAGTATCAGAACCACCTGGGTTGCCTCAAAATCAACAGTCTTGGGGAAACATAGTAATACAGAATCAAACTCTTCCTCAAATCAGATTGTCAAGTAATTGATACACAAGCTACCTTCTGGGCTAGTGTTGTCAAAGTAACCTCAACATGAACACATATTTTAGATTTTCTTATAAATACATCAAAAGTGATATGATGGCTGGTAAGTCTGACAAAGAAATACAGATTGCTTTACACAACCAAGAACTGATCATTATAAGTGATTATTAATTCTTAAACAATACTTGGGAAAGTTTAATCATAAATCTTCATGGGATAAAATCATTGTGTTTACATAATTTTCATAGCTACATAGCTTGAGCTAAATGTTCTCTAATACAGAAAATACGTGACTTACTCCTAAAACAACAGCTGTGCTATCTAGACTAACTGCCAAATGGTCCTCAACTATAAAATATCTGTAAACCATGATGTTTTAAGCCCACCTTCTATAGTTCTCAAAGCAGATTCTAAGTAAATTTTTCCACAGCTAACATTATCTAGCTGTGCAATCTTATGTCATGGTCCTAACTTTCTTTCAGGTTGTTTCTGCTTGATTGCTCACAGTCAGAGACAAGAGCTCTATCATTGTTCACAAAGGCACCATTGGCCAGGTGTCTTCCTTCACAATTCTCAGTGTGTGAAAAAGTTTTCCCTGGTTGAATTTCATTAGGCCTCATAATTAAAGTGAGAAACAGAGAGAAAGACAACTTTAGACGAAAAAAAACAGATTTCAAAATAATTTTAAAGCAAAATTACACATGGACCATACGTAATATTTAGGGACATAGGTGATAAGCCAGAGATATTTGGAACTTTGTCAATCAAAGCCTCAATAGCTGTTATGGATGTCTAGAGATCATGCTGGACATTGAAGTTTGTCAAGCACAGCTTCTAGAACTTCTTATATCTGGACAAGAGGACATTTTATGAGGCAATCTTATTCTAGGCAAACATAGAACAAAATCACCAGGGTTTATTTGATACTTTCCTAATTATTCCTCTTTTGACAGGAATTTAGTCTGCATCCATCTATTGAATATTCTATATAATTCTTTGATAAGCATGCATGATCAAGTATTCCTGTGCTATGATGGCTTCAGAATGTTATAGAAGAAGGATAGATGGACGATAGGAATTTTCCATTTTCAGTGATTGAATCAGCAATAGTATAATTTCCATGGTTCTTGATTTAGTTCATAATCCCACTAGAAATTCACATTGGTATCTCTTACCACTTGCTCATTATTTTTCCAGTCATATTTGTCATTAAATATTTCTACTGGAATGATGTTTTCTCAATGCCATTTTGATATACATTTCCAGTCAGCTAAGGATCTTGAATATAATTTAATTTTCATATATTTTAGAATTGTGAAAATGTTAAAATATAATACTAGCTGGAAAAAACTTACATGATGCTAATTTTTAAAAGACTTGGGAAATATGGAGCTGAAGAGATAGCTCAATCATTTAAATAAGTGCCTGCTTTACAAGAGACCTGTAGATTCACAACACATATCAGGTGACTCACAATGATATGTAACTCCAGGTCCAGTAAATAGAATGTGATATTGATTCCTAATGGGGCCTTCAGCTTGTACCTTAAGCAAGGATATACATATACACATACACACTTAAACATTTTCACATATCCACCACAATGTGTTTTCTTTAACAATTTTTTATGGTTTAATGGGCTGGAGTTCCTCTCACATGTACAAAAGGCAAATACTTTACTACAGAGATATTAAGATGTCAATGGCTACATGAGCTACATATGAAGCCATCATTGAATATTAACTTATATTTCTAGTGGTACAGGATGTCAGCCCTACTGCTGCAGGAATGTAAAACATATATTATACCACTGGGCTGCATTGTCAACCACCATTACTTATTCTTGCTGTCATATTTCATTCACAATTTTTTTTTGTTTTTCGAGACAGGGTTTCTCTGTGTAGCCTTGGCCATCCTGGACTCACTTTGTAGACCAGGCTGGCCTCAAACTTACAGCAATCTGCCTGACTCTGCCTCCTGAATGCTGGGATTAATGCGTGTGCCACCACGCCCGGCTCTTCATTCACAATTTTATATTCCATGATTTGATTCCCTCTAAATAACAACTAAAATATCACTGCAATGAAGCATAATGTATTCTTGAAGAAAGAACAAAGGTACTTGGTTTGCAATATGATTACGGTGGACAATAAGATTCTAACCCTCTAAGGAATTAGAATATAAGGAAGTACTGAACCCCATGCTCTCTTAAACAGACAATCAATTTTGTGCAACTTTTGCTTTCTGACAAAGTGTTACTAATTTTAAAGACTTTTTATTTTTCAGCTTATATGGTTTCTTTAACTTCATTTACTTTAGAAAGCAAAATATAACTACATAATTTTTTACTTCCCTTCACTCCCTGTCATACATCCCATAGACCTCATTTCTATCCTTTACCCCATCTAAAGTGCTCTCTCTCTCTCTCTCTTTCTCTCTCTCTCTCTCTCTCTCTCTCTCTCTCTCTCTCTCTCACTCACTCTCTCTCTCTCTCTCTCATTATTAATAAACTGTTTCATTGTTGGCTATTGGCTTAAACATACTGTTGGAAAAAGATTCAACAAAAAGAGATATTTGAAAAAAATACAACTAACTTTTATGATATTGCACACACCAGAGTTTGGTTAGTAATTATTAAGTGTTACAACAGCTATTACAATGACCAAAAATTCCTTGCCTAAGTATTCATTCCAAGTACCTAAACGTTTTGTACGTGTTTATATTTGTGTGACACATACAGCCATTTTGCTGGTGCAGATCAAACGTTTTAGAGTTGGTGACATCATCAACTATGACACATGGTATGGTCACCACAAATCAAACCTAGGTACTCTGAAAAGAGGAGCCTATCACTCTTCAATATTAAGCCAACAGTCTATCTCCAAGTTAGCAGTTTGAGATGTTGAGATTTCTAGCAAAATTTGACAATACTTGCATATCTACATGTGTGTACATATGGGAAGAGAATATTAGTAGAAGGGACTCAGAATGATTCCAGGGGATAAACCTTTAAATACAATTGATATATAACCAAAGATACCTAAGAGCACTTTCTGTTTGTCGAGAAACCTAAGTTTACTTCCCAATAAAAAAATTGGCAGCTAGCAATCATATTGAAAATAGTTCTTGGTATAAAAGATTGTGTTTTTTTATCTCTGTGGTTATTGCAGGATTATTGAACACCCTTACACAGAAAATGAAAATAAAAATAATGTATTTTAGAAAATAAATCTAACCCATATATCCTGGAATCAGGGATATTTACATAAAAGAAACAAACCTCACTGTCTTGGTAGTTTCTACTGGAGTACAGTTATATTAAGACCCATGTTTTTTAAATTTTATTTTATTAATTTATTCATATTACATCTCAATGGTTATCCCCTCCCTTGTATCCTCCCATTCCTCCCTGCCTCACATTTTCCCCTTACTCCCCTCCCCTATGACTGTGACTGAGGTGGAATTCCTCCCCCTGTATATACTCATAGGGTATCCAGTCTCTTCTTGGTAGCCTGATATCCTTCCTCTGAGTGTCACCAGGTCTCACCAGTCAGGGGACGTGGTCAAAAATGAGGCACCAGAGTATGGGTGAAAATTAGACCCCACTCTCCACTAAACTGTGGAGAATGTCCTGTCCATTGGCTAGATCTGGGTAGGGGTTTGAAGTTTACAGCCTGTATTGTTCTTGGCTGGTGCCATACTTTGATCAGGAAAGACCCATGTTTTATTTCAGTAGCAATGTAACGAATGCAGACAAGTATCTGATGGTTAGAGTCATTAAAAATGCACAAATGCTGATAAGATCATTTAAGCTGATTTCTTGTTTCAGTTTTTTTACTATATCTCTTGTGGTTCACTTACATCTTAAGTTTTTAATATAATATGCATGAAAAGAGTTCCAGTCATCTGTTTCCCAAGCCACATCCTACCACTGTAGGTTCTTATAATTCTGAAATTTTAAGCACTCATAAAAAAACAAATCCTTACACTCTGGGAGAAGAGCTTCACCAATCTGACAAAGGGCTAATCCAAAATATGCAAAGAACCCAAGAAATTAAATGCACCATGCCAAATATTCTTATTAATATCAAGGGGTTCAGACCTAAGCAGAGAATTCTCAACCAAAGGAGACTGAAAGGCTGAGACACCTGTAAAGAAATGCTCAACATCGCTAGTCATCAGCGAAATGCAAATCAAACAAACTCTTAGAATCCATCCTACTCCTATATGAATGGCTAAGATCAAATATTCAAGTCACAGCACATCCTGGTGAGGATGCAGAGTAAGTGCAGAGAACATCCTCCTTACTGGTGGAAGTGCAAACTTGTAGACCCACTTTGGAAATCAATCTAATGTTATCTCAGGAAACTGGGAATAATTCTACCTCAAGACACAGCCATACCATTCCTGGGCAGATACTCTAAAGAAGAATCCACCATACAACAGGATTATTTTCTCACCTATGCTCATAGCAGCCTTACTCATAATAGCCAGAATCTGCAAAACAACCTGGATGTTTCTCAGCCAAAGAATGAATAAATAAACTGTGGCACATATACACAAAAGAATACTATGTAAAGCAGAGAATGTTAAAAATTGCAGACAAATTGATGGAACTAATGAAAATCATCCTGAGTGAGGTAAAAGCAGAGCCAGAAAGTCATGCATCGCATGGTAAATAATCATAGCGGACATCATCCACTTATATAGGATAATCACATTACAATACACAGACTATTGCACAAACCAAGGGACCATGTAGGATGTGGACATAGACACTCTTTTCAGATGTAGTAGATAGGCAGCACAGTTTCTTTATGGTTCCTCCAGTGTCAGAAATGGGACTTTTTTTACATGGACTTGGGCCTCCCAACACTGATCACTTCCCCTGGCAGGGTGACCTTTCCAGGCCACAGAGGAAGAGGAAACAGACAGTACAGATGAGATGTGATGGGCTGAGGTCAGATGTTAGGGTAGGAGGGCTTCCTTTTCTGAAGACTAGAGGAGGGATGGTGAGAGGATGAGGGAGGAAGAGTGGGATCTTGAGGTGCTGAGGGAGGGGCCTACAATCTGCATGTAAAGAATTCAAACAGCAGAACAAGCAGGTAACTTATATTGCTAATCACACTACATGGGAATAGCTCTAAGGTTGGCTGAGACATGAATGTCTATGCATATACAAGGCTTCTTGTTAGTCACAGAATCTCTATGACTTTTATTAGGTGCCATTCTTCATGTGAAATGCTTGAAGATTTGCAGATGCCTTTCTTGTGCTCATACACAGAGCAGAGAACAAGACCTAATTGTGTTGTGCATTCCAAACACCTGGTATCTTTATAATTTTATGACTGTGTAATGTTTGTGAGACATTATATGTTTTCAGAACAAAAGAACAGAACACTAATGCTAGATCAGACCTGAGAGGATTCATTCCACTCAGTATTTTGGAAACTGCCATCCTGTATCCTTCATGTTCCAGCCCCAAGCAATTCAGTTGCTGTTACTCATCATAACAGGACAGCTCTAAGGACAGCTTCCAAGAAAGATTCTGATTCCAATTGGTCCAGCATTTCATAATGTCCCACACAGGACTCCTACTATGCCTTGAATGTCTCAAAATTTAGAAACTGGAGTACAAATGCTATTCCTGTCCTGTCTAACCATTTTCCCAATTTTATTTGAGCCACTGAAAAGTTATTTGCCACAAACCAGCCAGTAGAGATCTTAAGAGATTGATATTCCATTTCTCCAAAGAGGATTGAATAGATTTTTCTTTGTTGTCTTGGATTACAGCTGCTTATTTTCATTGGGATTTGTTGTAAGTTATTATTGGTCTTATTCAGAGAGAGAAAAGAGGTTGGACCCAGGATATCTCTCTTTTTGTTATTTTTGTTGAAGGTATGGAGATAGGGGATGAAAAGAAAAAAGGAGGATATATTAATATATGAATGATAGGAAAAATATATTATTGAATCCACTCCATAACTAAAGACCTTAATTGTTCATCAAAATAAGGTTATTTTTAGTTCATTGGTATATAATTTTGTATACTGATGCAAAATAAGTTTAAGTTTGATATATTCTTGATTATTCTTCACTTATTTTATATATATGTGTGTGTGTGTGTGTGTGTGTGTGTGTGTGTGTGTGTGTGTGTTTCTACTCTAATATGATGTACCAACTAAACTCAAGTAGAACACACGGTTTACTTCCAATACCTTGAAAATGCTATTTTAGTTCAATTAGGCTAATTAAGAAATACAAGCTAATTGTTGTTTGATCATGATCATTTCAATTACTAGTCTCTTTTTATCACAAGAATACGCATCCTACATTTAACAGATAGATATGATTCTGTAGATATAGCATGGTAACCTTCTATTTGGTGGTTATGCAGAACAATTATTTGTCAGTCTTACTTCATAATATATGACTTTAGGAATCATGATTTTTCTGTGATATTTTGGATACAATTTCTTTCTGGTCTTAATAAAATTATGTAGAACTTGGGAACAAAGATGCATCCAAGTACTCCTGCACTGGAAGCCAAGATGGGAGAAGATCTCCACAGCAACGATGGCCTTGCCCTTGGTGCTGTGATATACAGGGAAGAAGCTGACCCAGACACTGCAGAACACCAGCATGCTGAATGTCAGGTACTTGGCTTCATTGAAATTGTCAGGCAGATTTCTTGCCAGGAAAGCCACAGTGAGACTTCCCATGGCCATGCAGGCCAAGTATCCTAGGTAACAGTAGAATGCAGTCACTGGGCCCTTGTTGCACACAGTGATGATATGGCCATGCTCTGAGTATGCATCAATATCAACAAATGGAGAAGAAGATCTTAGCCAAATTGCACACAGAACTACTTGGAATAGGGAGCAAGTGAGAATGACGTAGTTAGGTACCCCTGATATTAGGATATACTTCATCCTTCTTCTGGGGCCTGTGAGTTTGAAAACCAGAACTACAGTGATTGTTTTGGCCAGAACTGTGGAAACAGCCACAATGAATACAATTCCAAATGTGATCTGCTGCAGGATGCAGGTGGCTGTGTTTGGACGCCCAAGGAAGAGCAAGGAGCAGAGGAAACAGAACATGAGTGATATAAGTAATAGATAGCTGAGGGTTTTGTTATTGGCCTTTATAATAGGAGTGTCACGGTGCTTCATGAAAACCCCAAGAACCACAGCAGTGAATGCAGTGAGGCACAGGGCTATTAGGCAAGAGCCATATCTAATGGATCTTCATAGCTCAGAAAGACCACAGCTTTGTCTATACAGTGGGTCTGCTCTGGGTTGCATACTGCTTCACTGAACACATCACACATTGATCCACATCTGATAAAGAAATGGAGGTTTTATTAGTGATGCTTCAGCATTTCATTGATATGACATTGGAGAAGCATTGCAATATGTACATTTTAATACTCAGTATGAAATTGAGGACATTGCTTCACAACAATATTTGTATTGTATAATACTCACTCCCTTTAAAGAAAAAGCAAGCAATCATTACATTTTATTGAATTTTGTTCCTGATATCATTTATATTGTGTTTTTAGGCACAGTTTTTCACATCATCTTGGTGCTATATTGAAATGCCTTAGACTCCAATTTAAGAAAGGTAAATTCATTAACAACAGTGTACTTACGTATATTTTAAAATCACTAATTCTGTATATTCATTGTCTCCTGAGTTTGTTGACTCTTTTATCAATGTTCTCTGTGTGACAGAAGGATACTCAGTCTTCTACTGGGATAAGACCTCTTATAAATTTTAGAGTTTCAATTTACCAGTCCAAACACACTAATAGAGAAGTAAATTAAATTGAATCAGTGGGTTGTATGAGTGGGTTTATATTTATGTGTGTGCATGTTCATGTAAAAATAATAAGGAAGTTCAGGAATCTGAGGTTTATTAGAATTATAAAGGATGTAGAAGGTGAGAGTTGAATGACCTATGAATATACTGTTAATGATTGAAAACTACAGAAATGTTAAATAATGATGCTGTCAGTTGTATGCTTATCTAGCTGTAAGGAAAAAGACTCCTGATACTTGTTAATGAGAAGCACCAACATCAACATGGACAGTGAAAATTATGTATATACTGAGCACTAAAACCTTTCATCCAGTTTGGAATCATTCAGCCCCCTCCTCCTCTGTTCTTTTAATATCTATGAGAACCAAACTTTGTGAATGGATTCAAGATAGAAATACACATTGATAAACAAAATGAACAAGATAACAAAAGAATTCTAATAGTGATAACCAAGATTATTTTTTACCCTGTAGTACTCCATTCACAAGTTGCAGGATCCAGAATGGCAACTGTAATATATGTGATTAATATTTCACCCAATAGTTGGATAATTGTAGAGAGATATGATGTGCTTCCAGGTAGTTCATTATTTTTATCTAGAGAAATGCATTTATGCTCAGATGTAATTAGTTAATATGTTTATACATCTTAACTAGTTGGCTCCAATGTAAAGAGAATATACCTATTTTTCAGAAAACATGAGTCCAAATTCCAGCACTTCTTTCTGGTGTTTCAAAACTGCATGTAATTCTGTCCACTTGTGTTTTAGTAGCCTCTCACCTGCATCTGCACTTGTTACATGCATCCCCTTCCCACCCCAAAACGTAAACCTAATTAAAGACATAAAATAATGTTGTGTAACTTTTGTGATATTCATTAATGTAAATAGTCGCTATTATCACTTGTTTTGCATTTAAAACAATTTCATTACATGTAGTTTGTTTTAGAGAATGTTGTATGTCGGAATACATGTATGTAAGAAGTCATCTTCTAGGAGTTAGTTACATACTCCTTCTACATGGATCCTGGGCATGAATTCAGTTGGTCAGCCTCTGTGTCAAGAGATTTAGATTCTGTGTCATCTCAATTGCCACTAGTGCCCTTTAAGAACTTTCATTTAGTCATATAGGATTACAGGCAAAAGATGTGAAAATTTATCCATTGGCTATTTCCATTTAGTCACCTCTAAATAAATAATTATTTGACTAATATTTTCTGTGTTGGTGGCAATAACATTGTAATATTTTGAACTAAATTCTTTCTTATATATTATTCTAACCTTCAATGTTATTATACTATTAATTGGATGCTGTGTATAAACTATTGATTACAAGACTTCTTATAATTCCTTGATTAGGTCTGAAAAATCATCCCCACATGCTAGATTCAGATGACATCAGACATTTGAAAATGGGCCTCTGGAGAATAAACAAAGTCTTCCATCTCATACTTTGATTCTCATAACTGTACAAGTAATATTTAACCTTTATATTAATATCAGAGAACTTATGTTAGGTACCCAACAGTGGTATGTCAGAGTCATGGTGTCTTGTACATATGTGGTGTGCACAATCTCATGTACAGGCACACACACACACACACACACACACACACACACACACACATTTATATATATACAAGAAAGTTAAGAAATGCTATTAAAATTCTATAATGATATTCTAATCTATATATTTTAAGAAGAGATAAATCATTAAGAAAAACTATGAAATACAGCCAAACTGAAGTTTCATTATCAAAACTCCTTCCTTGAGAAAATGTGATCCTCCATCAATTGTAAATGAGTCACAGTGTCCATAAAGACATAAGAGTTTATTGTTTGTTGTTGTTCAGGAAATTGTAAATATTTGTATTTCCATATAGACCTACTCTGGAAAATTTCAAGTGTTATATATTCAATTGGTTTTTAGACAACTGAAGTATCTCAGAGTGGGTAGAGGGTCAAGATAAATTTGAAAGTTTCTGAAGAGCCCCTATACTCACTTGTTTCATTAGAAATTTCATTTTCTGGGCATGGGTTCCATTCAAAACAGTCGGTTGCCATTCCTTCTTTCCAGAATTTTTTGAATCCCAGACCACAGTCAGCACTGCACACAGAGGGCGATATCTGAGAAACATAAGATACATGCTGATATCTGCATTTTTATCTACTTCTTCCACATATATTCTATTAGCTAGTTGTGTTCTGAGTAATATTATTCTATATATAAGAACCAAGGGAGCACATGTCAATTAGTACATTGTATTGTGTCATGCATATAAACATATTGAAATAAATTGATGAAAAAGTGAGTTGCTTTCCAACTCCTAGAACTATAAGAAAAAAACTGATGGTGTCCTCTTGTAAACACTACAGAGACTTTAGACAGATTTTTCTATGTAATTATAATCAAATTGACACCGAGTATAGTAAAAACAGAGGAAAATTACTAAAGAAATCATTTCCATCGACTGGATTGTTCATGGACCTGGGAGGCATTTAATTCAGTGGTAATTTATGTATGAGTGCCCATCCCACTGTGGGTGGTGCTCTTCCTAGGCTTGGTTCTATGAGAAATCAAGCAGAATAAGCCAGGATGCAGAGATTTTTTCAGGGTCTACCCTTCTAATCGCCAGATTCCTGCCTTGTCTTCCCTTGACAGTAATTGGTGAGCCAAATCAACTGTTTTTCCTCACTTTATTTAGGGTCAGTACTTAATCACAGCAACAGATTAGCAATATAAGACTAAAAGAATTATGTGATGAGGGAAATTAGTCCTAGAATCTCAGATACCAAACATGACCCCCAATAAGTTGGCATTGTAAATTTGACATGTTAAGTGTAAAGAGAAAAAGAACTGAGTAGACAAATCCTAGTTTAATTGTGGTGTGAAAGTAGTGAATTTCTGTGTATTTAGCTGGAGGGTAGAGTATTTCCTGAGGTAAACAGGCTCCACAGGGACTGTAAATACAGGGGGCACTTCAATATATATTGTTTAATGTAAATAGAAAAATTTTTAATTAAAATAAAATATCGAACTTGAGGGTCTTTGCATAAGAGTGAACATTGAAACTGGGCATCGCATTGGACAGATGATCCTTTTCGGTCTCTCACTTTGCATACTTTGTTCTTTATTGTGGATAAATGTAATTTATAGTTGAGATTATTTATGTGATTGACTCAACTTAATTGATCTATGTATTTTGAGTCACGCTTCCTTCCTGGAATGAAATCATGTACTTAAGAGTCATCTTTCTCTTTTGCTGCTAGTTCTTTGGTAGGTGTTTAATCCAGAATTATTCCATACATACCCTTCATAGGGATTATTATGTAACGTTGTCTATTACACTTCATTATCATGCATTTCAAGTATTCTTATAGAAAGAACAGCTCTCTTCATGTGTGTTAATGAGTTTTTTACTTCCCCATAGAGGCAATAAACCTGTCTTTCTAATGAGCCATTTTTATTTCCATTGTGTTTCAATTAGAGAACATGACTACTATAACTCTAGTATTATTTACAATTATTTGTTAATTATTTCAGTATGTTGTTTTTGCAATACTGATTCTTTTCTAATAGCTGTTTTTCTTTCTGATGTTCTAGTATTGTCTTTATGTACCTTTGGCAACTTTTGTTCATCTTAGTTGTAAGTATGAAGAAGTTATTAAATGATCATTTATACTGCTGTGTCAGTGGACATGAATTTCTGTATCTGTGTTCTTATTGAACTTTGCTCTGTTTCTTTCATTCATGAGAAATCTATGTACTGTGTATAGTAAATGGGCTTGACAGTTTTGTCTCTAAATGTTTGACACACATCATTGATACTCTTCTCATTTAAGAGCCTCCATAGTAGAATGTGTAATCCTTTATACACAGCTCATCTATGAATGGGGCTTCTATATAGAAGCATTCCATAATATTTGTTGTTACAAAGCAAATTTAAATAATAGATATGAAAACCTGGATCATTTTTTGTAGTTGTGTATGCCTTTAATCCTAACACTGACAGAGGCAGAGACAGGGCAATTGCTATGATTCTGAGATCACCCTGCTGCACTGAGACCTGGACTGCAAAGGATACACAGTAAAACGCTATCTAAAAACAAAACAAACAAACAACAAAAAAACGATGCTGGATTTTTATGATGTTGAGAGGTTAGCATTTAAATAAGTACTGTTTCTATGGTCACAGATCAAGTTTTTAAAAGAAACTTAAACTACATTTTAGTGAGTATAATATAGATGCCTTTAGTCTGTCCTTTTTTACTCTCTTTGGTCACGGTTTTTAAATTTCATCTCTTCATCATATGTCCTTGGTATCCTCTGTATTTCATTCTCTTTTTATTTTATCTTCATCATACTTGAGCATTCTAATTCGTATGTCTTGTCTTGAAATCTTCTCACCCAGTCTTCAACTTGCAATATTCTCTTGGTGAGATTTTAAACTGATTTTTTGTTTGATTTATTTTTTGTTTCCTTGCATATTTTAGTTTGATTTAATAATATTTGCAATTTCATTGCATTATCTTATTTAAAATTTATTTTTAATTTATTCATTTTCCATCAATTGTTATCCCAAACTATTCTCACATTCCTCCTCCCTCCTTTTCCCCTTACTCCCCTGCCCTTTGACTGTGACTGAGTGGACCTCTCCCCCGTATATGCTCATAGGGTATCAATCTCTTGGTAGCCTCTATTTCCTTGAGTGCTACCAGGCTCCCCATCAGGGGACCTGGTCAAATGGGGCACCAGAGTTATTGTAAAAGTCAGGTGCCACTTTACACTCAACTGTGAAGAACGTCCTGTCCATTTGCTAGATCTAGGTGGGGTTCACAGTTTACTGCACATATTGCCCTTGGCTGGTGCCATAGTTTGAGCAGGAACCCTGGGCCCAGATTCACCCATCATAATGTTCTTCTTGTAGCTTTCAAGGACCCTCTGGATTCTTCTATTTCCCCATGCTCTGATGCTTCTCTCACCTAGAGCCCCAATAGGATGTCCTCCCCTCTGTCCAACTTTTCTGGTAAGTGAACACTTTCATGGAATGCCCTTGGGCTAGTGTCTAGATATAAGTGACTATATACCACTTGACTCTTTCTGCTTCTGGGTTAACTCACTCATTTTGAGCATATCTGGTTCAATCCATTTGTCCACAAATTTTGGGAATTCCATGTTTTTAATTGCAGAGTACTATTACACAGTGTAAATGTAGAACAGTTTCTTTATCCATTCTTCTATTGAGGGACACTTAGGCTGTTTCCATATTCTGGCTATTATGAATAAGTGGCTAGGAACATGGTTGAGCAAGTGTTCTTCTTGTGTGCTGGAGCGTCTTCTGAGTATATTCCAAGGAGTGGAATACCTATCTCTTCAGGAAGCCTTATCCCCAGTTTTCTGAGATAGCGCCAGATAGATTTCCAAAGTGGCTGTATTAGTTTGCAATCCCACCAGCAATGAAGGAGTGTTCCTCTCTCTCCACATCCTCATCACCATGTGGTGTCACTTGAAATTTTTATTAGCCATTCTGAGGGGTATAAGATGGAATCTAGAGTTGTTTTGATTTGCATATCCCTGATGACTAAGGAGGTTGAACATTTCTTTAAGTGTTTCTCAGGCATTTGAGTTTTTTGTTGAGAATTATCTGTTTAGTTCTGAGACCCATTTCTCAATTAAGTAGTTTGGTTTGGTGGTGTTTAATTTCTAGAGTTCTTTATATTTTGAATATTAGAACTTCGTCAGACATAGAGGTGGTGAAGAACTTTTCCCAGTCTTTAGGCTGTAGCTTTTTTTCTGTTGACAGTGTCTCCTGCCTTACCAAAGCTTCTCAGCCTTATGAGGTCCCATTTATTAATTGTTGACATTAAGGCCTGGGCTGTTGGTGTTCTGTTCAGGAAGTTGTCTCCTGTGCCAATGTGTTCCAGGCTTGTCCCCCCTTTTTATTCTAACGGATTTAGTGTCTCTGGTTTTATGTTGAGGTCTTTGATCCTTTGGACTTGAGTTTTGTGCATGGTGACAAATATGGTTCATTGCAATTTTTATACATAGACATCCAAATAGACCAACACCATTTGTTGAAGACGCTATCCCTTTTCCATTGAATAATTTGGCTTCTTTGTCAAAAATCAAGTGACCATATGTTGTGGATTCATATCAAGGTCTTCGATTCTATTCTGCTGATCAACCAACCTATTGCTGTGCCAGTACCATGCTTTTTAAAATACTGTTGCTTTAGTACAGATTGAGATCAAGTACGGTGATTCCTCCGATGATCTTTTATTGGCCCAAGACAGAGCTAGGGGCTGTCCATACAGCCTTGCAACTAAGGTTTAGGGACCCTTCCTTTGTCTGTGCTTGCTTGGACGTGGTGGGAACATCCATGAATTGACCCGTTGACATACATCCAGATCAAACAGTGCTCCACACTGTGAGGTCTCTCCTGGGCTAGCAGACTTAGACACTGGTACCTTCAACTCACAATTCAGTCTGAGAATGTGGCAGTAGAGAGTGCTGTCTGGAGTATAGCTGGCTTTGGAGCCCACACCAATCCGTACCTGTACCTGGGAAATTTCTGTGGCTTGGCAGAGGAATCTGAGGACAGATCTACCAGTATGCCATACCCTGAAGTATCCTTGAGTTAAAAGACCAAGACTCTGGTGGCTTGATGCTCACAGTTCAGTCCCAGACACATGAACACAGGAATACAGGCACTCTTCTGTGCACAATTGATGGCCTTTAACCAAACCCTTTCATATTCCAGAGAATATGGGCCCCTCTCACCAGAGTACTCCAGATCTGATGTTCTGTAGCTCCCAACACAATCCCTTGGCTTAGTTCAGCATACAAGACACAGAAAATGATTGGCAACCTTCTTGGATTTTCTTACAATTATTTTTAATCTGTTGCTTTATATGTCATTGAACATACTTTCATTTATGTCTTTGAATATAACCTGGAGTCATGTTATTTCTTTCTGTGTCTTATTTTATGTTATATGTCCTCTATTTGGATATGTTTATAAGGGACCAGAGAATTTTTTACATTGTTTTGACTTCTGTATACTCTTCTGGTGGTTGCTTATTAATGTTGTACTTAGCAGTGACTATAAAAAACATGAGTTTTCATTCTTATCAACAAATTGATATGTATTTCAGTAGCTACACTTTCACTCACATTTTTTCCATTATACAGACTTTTCTCATCAAGCTGAAGAGAATAATTTACTATAAGTTTTATATTTCTGAGAATATGACATATCACTTCATTTAAAAATTGAAGAGATTCCTGAAGCTGTCTTTTAAAATGCAATGAACTTTGAAACTGGGTAAAGGAAGAAATACCTTAACACCACCCACACAGTCATATCTCTAATATACATAGCACTCATCATGAAATTTATTTTCTTAAAGCCACATATAGTGAATTAAACTATAAATCCCATTATTGGTAAGAATGAACTATGCCATGATTAAGGGGAGTTACACAAATTCTTCTGCAGAGAAATTTCTTCTACAGTGTATCATTCAGCTGAGAGATTGTTCATTGTCAATAAAAACTTATTGCTCATGAAGGGTATGACTTTGAAAAAAACCCACTGTCTGGAAGTAATCTGTATTAAGTTCCCAGCAGTCTGAATCTCTTTTTGGAATTCATATGCATTGCATGTGCCAGTATACCATAACATACATACAGTTAAAACATTCTGTATAAAACATGAAAAGAAAATATTAGTTGAATAAAAGACATTGTTATAAATTTTACAAAAATTAACATTTTTCATGAAATTTTAATTTCATATGTAGAATCATTTAGAATTTAGAAGCTCAACATAAAAATGAATTATTTATATGTTTTCCTTTACTCCATCCTTACATAACTGCAATATCTTTGACATTTGTGCCAGATTTCCAACAGAAAGTTAGAAATCACTGTGCAGTAATCAAACTGTTACTAACAAACCATTGCATATGTTAGAGCAAGTAATACCAGACAGTGATAAAAGATATTATTTTATATTAAAATCCCAAAAGACATCTAATAGGATAAAAGTAACTGTATAAAATTGTGGATTCTTCTACAAACTAAAAAATATTCCATCAAAAGAAAAAAGAAAAAGAAACATGGCATAGGGGGACACCCTTTGATTCCTTACTGACAGTCAATTTTTTTCACTAATTTAGAATGTACACTTGACAGCTTTTTACTGCTGAGTCAGGTAAATAAGTACAGTAAGTTCAAACCTACCTTTGTACTTCCTGTAGCCCACTCCATCTCTGCAGATAAATGGAGTTGTTGACCATGTGAAAAATATGGGCTGAAACTCCAATCTTCACCTTAACTTCAAGACCATGTTGCAATTTGGCAATATAGAAAATGTCACTTTCCTCCTGCAGTTTTTCTCTCTGGCTCATATTCACTCTGTCCCCAAGTGGATTTGTGAAGTGGATATTCTTCAGAATGTTGTAAAACTGAAATAGAAATAGCATACTGTAGTGCGCATTCTCTTTCCTAAAGTCAGGTAGTATATCTGATTTTATCTTAAAGGCAAATTTAATGAAATTATCCAGAGCAAAATGCAATGAAAGAAACTGGACAAATAAAATTAACATCTCTTGGACAATCTGGAGACACAAGACATGGTAGTTTTCTTGGAGTATATGGGAGTGACTCTAGGTCAGAGTCCTTATAGCAAGTGTTAAGGAGACTATACAGCATTCCTAGTGGAAGGAGGGAACACCAAACCACCCTACAAACCTCAGCCCAAAATTTACCCTGCCTACAAGACATACAAGGATAAATATAGCAGAGACACTGAGGGCATGTGCAAACAATGAGTGAACCAACCTGGTATCCATGCCATGGCAGAGAGCCAGACCCTGACGCTATTAATGACACTCTCTTGTGCTTGCACATGGGAGCCACATATAGTTGTTCTCTGTGTTGCTTCACACAGAAGTGGACAGAAACTGATGCTGAGACTCACAGACAAAAGAATGAAGTTTATGGAGCCTTGTGGAAAAGTTGGTGGCAAGACAGAATGATCAGGAGGCAACAGAGGTCCAGAAAAAGGGCAGAATAGCTAACTGGGGACCAAAAGTGCTTGTGTAGATTGAAATACCAACTAAACCATGTATAGATTGAACTAAATCCCTGCACAGATAAAGCCAATGGGCAGCACTGGCTTCATGTGAGTCGCATAATAAGGAGAGTGGAGGATGTCTCAATTAGGACTCTGTTGCCTAATCTGATCTCTATGATCACTACAACATGGGGTGGATGCTTCACCAGGCCAGGGAAGAGGAAATGCTCAGTCCTGGTGCAACATGATGAGCTGTGATAGGTGGGTAAGAGGATCTTTTTTTCTGAGTATTAGGGGATAGAGAATGAATGGAGAGTGGGACTAGGAGGATCAGATGTTAAGAGACTACAAGCACATCCACCAAAATAAAAAATACACACTCATCACTTCATAACACATTCATTCAAAAATACACATAGCCAGATGAAGACAGATACAAACACACATACAGACATTGATACGTAGAGAAATGTTTGCTCATTTCCACAGATAATTGGAATGATAGTCTGGTGAAATAGAAACATCTGTACATAGGAACAGAAACGCAAATATGCAAAGAGATTCACAGCAACAGAAAAACATATGCATATACAAAGTGATAAGTAGAATTTCTCACACATGACAAACATGACTGTACTGAATTGAATTCCAGTACTATCTCCTGTATAAATACTCTCACAAACCCAAGGAATGATGCTAGTACCTACCGTGTGGTCTGAATCAGTCTAAAATATTTAGGAAAACCATCCATTCCATAATTACAACACATTTGGTACTTAAGGAAAAAGGTTACATCCTCTCATCAAGGACATGATTAATTAGAAATCACTGATTATGTTTCAAGTATTTTAACAACTGTGATAATATTTAGATTCTCTGTATCAAAGTCAATAGACTTAGTAGCCAAAATTCCCTAATACTCTAGTGCCTCTATACTTTGCATTTGTAAAGCTTTATATTTCATTTCTACTCCACTCAGATTGGGTATGTGAGAGACTTATAAAAGTATGTCATTGATGACAACAAATATCATCCAATAGAAGACATAGTACCTTCAAGCACACTTGTTTGGAGACCAACAACATGACTGTTTCCTGATGATCTACGTGTTGAAATGAAAATTGATGGCAAGCATGGGCCACGGCATACACAGCATTGTATATGTCATAACTGCTACAACTAAAGGCCATGTCAAAAGTCCGTTCCATTAGCCATTCCAATGTGCCATTGGACGAGTAGTTCTTCAGTAAATTAAAGTTAGATGCCAAGACATCACAGTTAAAGTACATCCACTCCATGCTTGCCAGATAGTTGTCTGAGTATTTGAAAGGATTCCATGTCTGGACAAAATTTTTGAAGCCTGAAATATCAGGACGATGGTGAGCAAGAAGAAGAATCCCATAAAATGAGTCAAGTGTGTAGTCCCTCTTATGTATAGTGGCATCCAACTGGGAGGTGGTGATCCATATTCTCTTTATACTTAGAGATTACCACATTCTTAACCTCAAAGCTAGTGTATACTCCACGTCACCATAAATGATGACAACATTTGTGGAAGATGTCATGATTTGGTTGTAATATACTTTTGCTCTTGACATGTATAACTCCACATTGACTAGGATCATGCTCACAAAGGCGAAGCAGACTGTATTTTCTTCCATCTCTCTTCTCAAATATGAAAGAAATTGTATGCCCTGATCATTGTCTGATATGACTAGCCCAACCCAGTTCCATCTGAAGTAAAGTATGAAGGAGACCATGGCCAGAGCTAAAGATATGTCTTTAATTGTTCATGATCACTCAAGACAGGATGGAAAGGTCCAAATGTAATCTGAAGGACCTAGGACATAGGTAGCAGCATGAATCAACATACATACATAAAATCTTATATACACATTTCTCTTCAAAGTGGTCTAGAGAGACAAATTATCTATTACTTCTTCCCTCATCTCTATTACAAACAAGGACATGTAGAAAACTATCAAACCTCTAAATATTAAGGTACTTGAACAAATAGATTGATATAATCATGAGGCCTTTATTCTTCTTAAACTCTTCTAAGAATCTCTGAATGGTAACAAAAGAAACGTGATTTCAGAAATTCCCACACCAGTAACTCTTACCTGATAACTTACATAGAGAATCATGTATGTCTGCAATATTGCTGATGTTTCCCAGTTTGGTCCTGTAAGTAACACTCCACACTGGCTCTCTGTACAGTCATAATTAGGGAGGGACGTATCATTGTTTATTTTCATATGAATGTAACTCTTTAAGTATGACGGTGTCTTACATCCAACTACAGTGTTTTCCAACATAGAGATATTTGGTAAAAAGACCAGGGTTCCTGTTGACTTCACCCATGGCAAAAGCCAATGCAAAAGAAAATCGCTGGCTTTTTGTTGTGCTGTAAAAGGATACAGTGTTTATTATGGACAGAGATACATAGGTAATCATTTATAATGAAAACAAGCAGTACACGTTATTGTACAGTATTGCCTTCCACTTCTAAAGACAGAAACGGATGCCCTGTTTTGTCAGATTGTAGTGACATAAGAAGCTAGAAATTACAAAATCCTTAAACACTCATGAGAGTGTGTCTTCCAAAAATAATGACATATTGACATCTTCCACAGAGACGGTTTCCATCTCTTGTTGCTGTCTCAGAAGGTAAAGACATAGGCATTGGCTTTGACAGAAGAGAAATTCTGAGGAAATTTTAAGTTAAAATTATTGAGCAATATTAAAATATATGTGCTTGTGAGATGTTTTTGAGTTTTATCATGAAATTAATGAAATTAGCTAAGGCAGTGAAAGGAGGAATTATGAGTGCACAATAGCCCATCTCAGGGGCTACATTAGTTACTGTACTTAAAATTATTTATAATTAGTAGCAATATGTTTAACAAATCACATCATAGCCATATCCATCTCAGATGTTTTTTCTTCCAGTTTGTCTACTGGAGAAAGATAATCCTTTTAAAATGTTGTTGTTTTACAAATTCATATATATATATAAATAATAAGTGATAAAATTATGTATGTATGCACATGTTTGTGTGAACAGGAACAATGAATTGTTTAGGATATAACAGGATAATTCAACCCACAAGTTTCCAAATTATACTTTGCTCTAGACTATTCTGACTCAAATGTTCTTCAGATACTGAGAACAAAGATTAAGATCACAAACCACCACCTCATTATTGTTCACCTATTTATGGTTATACATACATGTGATTTACTCACACTGAGTATATCCTGGTAACATAACTATTCTCCTAGAAAACATTTTGAGCTAGATGTGGTGGTACATGCCGGTAATGCCAGCATTCATGGAGGTAGATGCAGGCAGATTGATGTGAATTTGAAGCCAGAATTATTTTTTAAAAAATGGCCTCAGAACATCTAAGACATCACCAAAAGAAAACTGTATCAAGAAACATTATTTTGACCACCATTCTGGTAACATTAACATAACTGCAGCTCCCTACTGAGAACAAGGAACATCCATAAACTGCAGTGAGCTTTTAAAATGCCAATAATTCATGTTTATGAAATAGGAAAAAATTTGAGAAAATGTGAATGTTAAAAAAGCAACACTTGAGTTGATATAAAATAATAGAATATTTGAAGGCATATACGCCACAAAATTTGAAAATCTAAGGGAGATGGACGATTTTCTTGAACAATTTCACTTGCCAAAGTTGAATGAAGAACAGATAAACGAGCTAAATAGTCCCATTTCCCCTACAGAAATAGAAGCAATCATCGATGGTCTCCCAACCAAAAAAAGCCCAGGGCCAGATGGTTTCAGTGCAGAATTCTACCAGACCTTTAAGGGCGAGCTAATACCGATACTCTTCAAGCTACTCCAAAAGATAGAAATGGATGGAAAATTACCAAATTCATTCTATGAGGCCATAGTCTCATTGATACCTAAACCTCACAAAGACTCAACAAAGAAAGAGAATTTCAGACCAATTTCTCTTATGAACATAGATGCAAAAATACTAAATAAAATACTTGCAAAACGAATACAGGAGCACATCAAAGATATCATTCATCATGACCAAGTAGGCTTCACTCCAGGCATGCAGGGATGGTTTAATATATGGAAATCCATCAATGTAAATCCACCATATAACAAACTGAAAATAAAAAAACCACATGATCACTCCTTGGAGTGCAGAGAAAGCATGTGAATAAAATTCAACACCCATTCATGTTTAAAGTTTAGAGAGATCGGGGATACAAGGCACTTTCCTCAACATAATAAAGGCTATATACAGCAAGCCAATAGCCAAAATCAAAGTAAATGGTGAGATACTCAAGGAAATTCCTCTAAAAATCGGGAACAAGGCAGGCTGCCCACTCTCTCCATATCTCTTCAATATAGTACTCGAAGTTCTAGCTAGAGCAATAAGACAACAAAAGGAGATCAAGGGTATCCAAATGGGAAAGGAGGAAGTCAAATTATCCCTCTTTGCAGATGATATGATAGTGTACATAAGTGACCCTCAAAACTCCACCAGAGAACTCCTAAAGCTGATAAACACCTTCAGCAACTTGGCTGGATACAAAATTAACTCAAAAAAGTCTGTAGCCTTCCTATACACAAATGACAAGCTTGCAGAGGAAGAAAATAGGAAAACACACCCTTCACATTAGCCACAAGCAATATAAAATATCTAGGAGTTACCCTAACTAAGCAAGTGAAGGACTTGTATGAAAAACTTTCAAACTCTGAAGAAAGAGATTGAAGATGACCTGAGAAGATGGCATGATCTTCCTTGCTCATGGATCGGGAGAATTAACATAGTAAAAATGGCCATCCTACCAAAAGCAATCTACAGATTCAATGCAATCCCTATCAAAATAACTACAACAATTTTTTAAAGACATTGAAAGTTCAATTCTGAACTTCATATGGAAAAACAAAAGACCCAGAATAGCTAAACAATCTTGTACAATAAAAGGTGCTCCGGAGGAATCTCCATACCTGATCTCAACTGTACTATAAAGCAATAGTACTTAAAACAGCATGGTACTGGCACAGCAACAGGCTGGTTGATCAGTGGAATCGATCGAAGGACCCAGATATGAATCCACACACATATGGTCACTTGATTTTTGACAAAGAAGCCAAATCCATTCAATGGAAAAAGATAGCATCTTCAACAAATGGTGCTGGTCTAACTGGAGGTCTATGTGTAAAAAAATGAAACTGGACCCATATTTGTCACCTTGCACAAAACTCAAATCCAAGTGGATTAAAGACCTCAACATAAAACCAGAGACACTAAGCCACTTAGAAGAAAAAGTGGGAAAGAGCCTGGAACATATTGGCACAGGAGACAACTTCCTGAACAGAACACCAACGGCCCAGGCCTTAATGTCAACCATTAATAAATGGGACTCATGAGGCTGAGAAGCTTCTGTAAGGCAGGAGACACTGTCAAGAGAACAAAGTGACAGCCTACAGACTGGGAAAAAATCTTCACCAACCCTACATCTGACAAAGGTCTAATATCCAAAATATATAAAGAACTCAAGAAATTAAACACCACCAAACCAAATAACCCAATTGAGAAATGTGGCTTGGAACTAAACAGAGAATTCTCAACAGAGGAGTACCAATGGCTGAGAAACACTTAAAGAAATGTTCACCTCCTTAGTCATCAGGGAAATGCAAATCAAACAACTCTGAGATTCCATCTTACACCCATCAGAATGGCTAAGATCAAAAACTCAAGCGACACCACATGCTGGCGAGGATGTGGGAAGAGAGGAACACTCCTTCATTGCTGGTGGGAATGCAAACTAGTACAGCCACTTTGGAGATCTATCTGGTGCTATCTCAAAAAAATGGGAATAGGGCTTCCTCAAGACCCAGCTATTCCACTCCTTGGAATATACCCAGAAGATGCTCCAGCACACAACAAGAAACTTTGCTCAACCGTGTTCATAGCAGCCTTATTCATAATAGCCAGAACATGGAAACAGCCTAAGTGTCCCTCAGTAGAAGAGTGGATAAAGAAACTGTGGTACATATACACTATGGAATACTATTCAGCTATTAAAAACAAGGAATTCCCGAAATTTGTGGATAAATGGATTGAGCTAGAAATGATCATAATGAGTGAGTTAAACCAGAAGCAGAAAGAATCAAATGGTATATACTCACTTATATCTGCATACTAGCCCAAGGGGCATGTCCCACAAAAGCCTTCACTTACCAGGAAACTGGGACAGAGGGGAAGGCATCCTATTGGGACTCTAAATGAGAGACGCATGGGAGAACAGCAAAATAAAAGGATACAGAGGGTCCTAGAAATCTATAAGTAGAACAATATGATAGGCAGATTTGGGCCCAGGGGTCCTGCTCAAACTAAGGCACCAGCCAAGGACAATACAGGAGGTAAACTTTAAACCCCTTCCCAGATCTAGCCAATGGTCAGAATATTCTCCACAGTTGAGTGGAGAGTGTGATACGACTTTCTCACGTACTCTGGTGCCTCACATTTGACCATGTCCCCTGGAGGGGGAGACCTGGTGGCACTCAGAGGAAGGACAGCAAGTAGCCAAGAAGAGACTTGATACCCTATGAGAATATATAGGGGGACGTAATCCCCCTCAGGAACAGTCATAGGGGAGGGGAATAATGGGAAAATGGGGGGGGAGGAATGGGAGGATACAAGGGATGGGATAAACATTGAGATGTAACAAGAATAAATTAATAAAAAAAATAATAATAGAATATTTTGTTTATGAGAAAAATAGTTCCTGTCTCTCCCTTGTCAAGTCCTGTCTGACCAATAGCCACCAAACATACTATACCCTTTGGAATGATTCACTTAGAATACAATACCATCAGTTTCCACTTGTATATTGTACCTCTGTGGTGTTTTTGTTTGTAAAATGGGCCATATTAGAATATTCTTTATCTCTAAGTGGGATATTTTTTATTGAGAATTTCTGTAACAGCAAAAGGGATTTGGATTTAGGGCTTGTACTTTCAATCACTATATCCTACAACTAATGTTGGAAAACATCAATTACTTAAGCTGGATGAGTGGCCTAGTTGTCCAATGTTCTGTGTTTGAAAACAACTCTGAGCAATCCAGAAAATTTGTATGAATCCCAAATTTCTTTTTTTTTAATTTTTATTATTAATTTATTCTTGTTACACTTCAATGGTTATCCCATCCCTGTTCCTCCCATTCTTCCCTCCCTCCCCTTTTCCCCTTATTCCCCTCCCCTATGACTGTTCCTGAGTGGGATTACCTCCCCCTGTATATGCTCATAGGGTATCAAGTCTCTTCTCAGTAACCTGCTGTCCTTCCTCTGAGTGCCACCAGGTCTCCCCCTCCAGGGGACATGGTCAAATGTGAAGCACTAAAGTACGTGAGAAAGTCATAGCCCACTCTCCGCTCAAGTGTGGAGACTGTTCTGACCATTGGCTAGATCTGGGTAGGGGTTTAAAGTTTACTGCCTGTATTGTCCTTGGCTGGAGCCTTAGTTTGAGCAGGATCCCTGGGCCCAAATCTGCCTATCATAATGTTCTACTTGTAGGTTTCTAGAACCCTCTGGCTCCTTCTACTTTGCCATTCTCCCATGCTTCTCTCATCTAGAGTCCCAATAGGATGTTCAGGGATGCATAGTAATAGTATAGAAATACAAATGAAAGAGATAAATATGACTTAAGTCTCATAAAATAAACAATTCAGACATAAATGGAGAAGATGATGGTTCATAAGTAATGGCAATATTGGGTTAGTAGATAATTTCATTATCTGTTATCAAGTGTTGTCACCTATCACATAACACAACTGTCACTCATGAAAGAGACAATGGATGTAGGCTGTTACCAAGATAAGTGATATCCTCACCACTTATCAAATATGCTAACATATCCACTATAGTCCAAGCATACATTATGTTATGTAGAGTGTGAAAAACTCACTTTATTTATATAGAAAAACTGCTGTTTTTGCAACTATAAAAGCAAAGTATGGAGCAACAGGAAAATAGTTCCCAGTAAACTGATCTCTTATTTTCATGATCAATGCAGCTTTAGAAACCATAGTGTGACTACATGCAAGGAATTTGAGAGAGCATCTTTGTATCTATGTTAAAGATCCCAGGGGATATGTGTACCAGAAACACTGCTGATCCCAGCACATGCAGTAGGAGACACACACTGATGAAAGGGGCATCAACTGACTCTATAGTCATTTACTGAAATGTACCTAGGAGAAAATTTGTTGAAATATATGGGATTGCTTTCAGTCATACATCACTGTGTACAGTACAATGGAAACTATGTTTAGGAGGCCCATATATGATGGATCATTGAAGAGGTAACTTTTTTCTCTCAGCATCCATCTTTAAAGGAGGAAGTTAACAGAAATAAAATCAGAACACTCCTGAAAAGAATTAAAAGTCAAAAAAGCCACATGTCTGTAAAGAAGTAATGATTCTCTCTTGTTATGCAGTCTGAGAGTACAGGACAGAAAAGTCAAAGTATTCCTCTGATCCTTATCAGATAACCATAAAAAATGTCAGGACATTTACATGGAAAATTGAAAAAGCACTTACTGTATATTCAGATATTCATTCCAATACTCTGTATCTATTGGCATATGAATTATTTGAAAATTGTAGATACAACTCATCACAAAATCTTTTTCTTTATCTCCAAACGCACCTAAGATGAATGAAACTAGATGGGAAAAGAGGGATGTTCAGGATGAAGAAAAGGAAAATCAAAGCACACATATTTGTCCTGCCTTAAGCCTGGGCAATGTGGAATCTGAACTGCCATCAGCACATCAAATGAGTACCTATGTTTTTTGACCAGTATTTATTTCTCTGGATGAAGTGACTCCAGATGCATATTTTTCTTTTTTTGTTTTTCACATTGATCCTAACTCCTGGAGCAAATTTTAACACCCTCTTCCCTTGGGCTCTGCATCTGATGTCCACAGTCCATATGATAAGCATGTGTAGCTAAATACATATGTGGATAGCTCAGTCTCACAATCCATGAAATCACTCATGTATTACAGTTTAAAGCCCTTGGGAGGAAAGTATTTCATTCAAATTTGCTCTCTGAAATTTCTTAACAACATGATTATGGGAACTCAATTAGAAAGGATCTCTGTGTATTGTGTCAGATGATCAACAGTGAGACATGCAGCAATGGTTAAGGAAGGACTCACAATACTCCAATTCATGGGGATACCTCGGAGATTGTCCATTTCAGAAAGAGACTGTCCACATTTAGAGTAAGAGACTAAAACCCATGAACAATGCAGACGATGTTATATTTCTCACATGTACAGAATATTCAAACAAAGCCTTTGCTTCCATTGTCTTGAAAATCAAGAAAACAGCCAAATACACAAATATAATTGATCTTTCTGTACCTAAAATTATCTAGGTCATCACAGAACCAGAGTTACTTTATAACTTCAAGGTTTATATTTAAAGAGTTAGTAAGATCTGGAGAGAATATGAAAACTTTGTGCCTTGTTTCACATACTACTAAATACCAAGCAGTCCTTCTCCAAACCAATCATTGTTAACCAGAATGTCAGCTGCATATTTGAGTTCTAAATCATTATCTCCCTCTTAAATCCTCCAATTTTCAAAACTGGTACCATGTGCTGACCCAGTTCTTCCACATTGTTTTGTGTATCTCAGAAGAAATAGTAACTACGAAGCAACGCTGTGTTTAATGTCTAAACTCTTATACAAATTTCCTAGTCATCTACTTATGATTGTGAGCTCATAAGGTCTTTGCAAGAGAGGCAGAATGAACGAAAAGCAGGACAGATGCAGAAAATCCTTTGGTTTGGTTGCTGATACATATTATTTATCATGTGAGATGAGAACACAAGGTTTGAATTTTTCTGTGTCTTGAGGTACACTTAACAAACATCACTTAACATATACATGACCTTCATATCTGTGACAAGCTCTCTTGAGTAGAAAGGAACGTGACCACAGGGGGAAAAATCTCCTAAGAACACCGAAATTTTTCATTTCTCAAGCTGCAAGTGAAATTTTCACTACTTAACATGGAACATGGTACCCACTTTATTGTGCAATAATTATTTATTTTAACATTTATACAATTTAGCGGGTATCATTATAGAACTCACATGTGTCATGTTCTGAGCTGGTATTTACCTCTCCGTCACCCACATCTGGTACTAATCTTACTAGTGATATCATTTCTCAATTCAACCAACCTCCTTTAGACTCTATGTCTTTTGTGTGTTTCCGTTTGCTCAATTTCTGAAAGAACTCTGGCATTTTCTTCTGTGTTTTTCTACAAACTGACTTTACATGTCACCCCATCACAATTCCTTCAGACATTTTCAGTTCTCAAATAAAATCTCATGCTTATTTTCTGCAATAATATATGTACACTTGTATACACACATACACACAGACATAACAAATACAGAGACACATTGTTACATTAAGACTCTTAGAAATGTTGGTATTTCCAGGTAAGTCTGTTTAGTTTAACTTTTTAACTAAATTATTTCTTTATTTATTCACTTTACATCTCAATCATAGACTCCTCCCTTCTCTCCTCCTGAACCAAACCTTTTAGCTCTTCTCACAGTCCCGATTCCACTTCCCTTTCCAGAAGGGTGTGGCCATGAATTACTTGGACATTCCCTCTATTTCTGCTCTTTATCCATTCATATCCTGCAGGCAGGTAAACTTTGGCTCAAAGCATACGTGGGTTTTGGCTCTTTTGCAGTTTCCCACTCACTACTAAGAGTCCTGTCTGGTAAGACAGTGGCCTCTTCAGTCTATGTGACCATGCCATTCAGATGGGGGTAAAATGGAATCTCAGATTCTATTTGTTTTGCATTTCCCTGATGACTAAGGATATTGAACATTTCTCTAAGATCTTCTTGGGCATTTGAGATTCCTCTGTTGAGAATTCTCTAATCAAATTTGTATCCAATTTTTTGTGTATTTAGATAAATACATTGTTCATTTTAAATCCCAATCATAGCTCCCTACCTCTGCTCTGCCAAGTGTCACCCTTCCTTATTATTTTCCTCTCTCTCTGTCCCATACTCCACAAAAAGGGACGCCCTTGCTACCCACACTCCCAACTTTGCAAGTTGCATCGGGACTGAGTGCATACTCTTCCCCTGTGGACATAAGTGATCTAAATGCAGGCAACAGAGTCCATGTCAGAATCAATCTCCATTCCCCTTACTGGAGGAACTATATGAGGACGAATCTGCTCATCTCTTTAATCTGTGTAGGCGACTAAAATCAGTTCATGCCTGGTCTTTGGTTAGAGCTCCAGTCTCAACAGGTCCCCCTGGGCCCTGATTAATTGGTTTGTTGGTCTTTGTGTGGAGCTCTTGTCCACTCTGAGTCTTCCAACATTGCCCTAATTCTTCCACATTCCACCAGTGCTCCATCCAATATTTGGCTGGGGGTCACTCATCTGTTTCAATCAACTGCTGGGTGGAGTCAATCAGAGGACAGCAATGCTAGATTCCTGTCTGCTAGCACAGCAAAGTACCACTAATAGTGTCAGGGTTGTCTGTCTCCCATGAGATGGGTCTCAGTTTGTGCCAGGCATTGTTTGGAAATGTCCTCAATCTCTGCTTTATTTTTGTTCCTGCACTTCGTGTAGGCAGGGTAAGCTTGGGGTCGACATTTTTCTGGGTGCATTGATGTTCCCCTCCTTCCACTAGGAGTTATGCCTAGTTACAGGATGGCCTCTTCAGCCTCCATGAACCCTGCTACTATGAGTCTCAGCCAGAGCCACCCTTATATCCTCTCATGTCATGACTCCTCCAATGGAGTCTGTGTGCCAAATACTGCACAACATGAGGCAACAACTCCTACCCAAGGAGAATCTCCTGGAATGGGCTGATGTTCCTGCCAGGAGAAATTGATTTTAGCCTTCTTTTTTGTTCATTGTGTTGGAATATTCTGTCTCTATTCTTTCTCCTAACTTTACTCCAATACCAGGACTTTTCAGGCATAACAACGTTGCTATCAGATGACCTAATTTGGGATTGCAGCCAGGGACCACTCAGGCTTGGAGTTTATTGCTATGTTCTGCTCCACTTATTAGAAGAAACATGGCTAAGAATTAATCATTAGTTAAAATTTCTTATTATGGCTTACAAAGAAATAAAGTGTTTCAAAAAGATCCAGATAATGGTGCTCAGATATAAGAAAAGATAACTAAATAAAAAACTGTCTTGGTACACAGGTGTTAGTCATAAGTACCATTTATGGGAGAACATTGAACCTTGACAAAGAGGGCACATGCATACTGATACAAAGATAATAACTTAAAAGTGATGACGACTTTACTGTGTATTCTGTACCCTGCATTGTTTCATTTAATGTTGTAATTTGAAATATGATAACACTATTACTTTACATTCTGTACTTGTACTGTGTATACCTGATTTCTCCCTGATTTCCATAAATCTTCTCTATGAAAAATGTAAGTCAAATTTAGGATTATTCTTCAAATACTATATATAAATTCTACTCTAATATGAGGTATTGTGCACATCCAACTCAAGTAAAATACAAGGATTATTCCAATACCTTGAATGTGCTATGGAAGGTTGTTTAGGATAATTGATACAAGCTAATTGTTAGTTGATCAAATCATGGTCATGTTAATTATAAGTCTATTTTTATCACAAGTATACATATGCTAGGTTAAACAGATAGATATTATTCTATAGATATATAAGGTGAAATCATTAGAAAAGGTCTTCAAAAGCCTCAGAGACCCACAGAATATGACATTTAAAGATATTTTTATTGTTTTAAAGATTTGTTGACAACAAGACAGGTTAAACACTGGCAAACCCAGCCTACCTCAAATAATATGGTGAGCACCAAAGAACCTCCTTATGGAGATGGATTCAAATGCTACAAATCAGCCACTGGGAAAAAGTCTTCATTTCTTCCATGGCAGAATTCCCCCCAAAAGCTGGTAAGTCTGGATGGAGGCAGAGTTGATGGCTTACTTGGCCAAAACAGTGTAAGCAAGTCCTCAACTGGGCCTGACTCACAAATATATCTGTCAGGGATATTGGGCCAGAAGGCTGAAGATGATAATCAAATATTATAAAGAGTTTTGGCTGACATTTCAAAAAGCAAACTGTCTCAGTCACTTTTTCATTTTGGAAGCTGCTAACCTACACTTCCAGTTTATGTACGTAATTAAGTTTTATTCCTCCTCAGGTCCCTGATGGGGTTGAGACCAGATAGTTTAATCTTTCAATTAATCTTAGTCGTTTAGGGGTTAAGATGTTTTTCAGTTTATATAGATGCTTTAAATTGGTAGAGAGGAGATATGAAAGATATTAATTTGCATTCAGAATTTTAGATGCACCAATACAGGAAAGATGATTTCTTCAAGATTGCCAAATACAAGTAGCCAAAACACTATGGATGTAACATTTTAAAAAGTCCTGATTGTTCTGTGTTACTCACTGCTGTATGTAGCTTATTAATGTTTAATAATATAAATGTATATGTAAAGAAATATAATTTATAAAGTGAAAAACAAATCTTAGTCAAGTTTTTTGGAATGTATTACTACTTTAAAAATGATGGAATTTGAATTGTGTGCATGTATGTACATGTGTGTGTTTAACTGTGTACCTTAGTATATTTTTCTGTACACCTATGAGTTCACATAACCATGCTGTCCAAAAGAGGGCATCACTTTGACTTTATTTTTGGAGGCATTGTTACAGGTGTTTAGAATAATCATTTTCTCAACACAGGACTGGATATTGAATCAGGTCCTCTACAGCAGAAAGACATACTATTAACTAGTAAGTGATCAATCCATCTGCTGTACCTTTTTATTTGTTAATTAAGACATTACTCTCTCTTCTAAGTTATATTTCTTTAACTCATAGATTATTATTAGGGGCTTTTTACCTTCCCCTTTAAGGGAAACATTGTTTCAACTTCACCTGGAAACAATAGTTCACTCTCTGAAACCTCCTTGTATTTTATTCTCACTATTGAACTGTAATGAAAGCCATTCACTCATCTGAGTATTAAAGAAAACTTTTAGTTTATTGTGAATTTTTTACATTAGAGCAGAAAAGAATATTTCCACAATGTACACAGGCCAAAGAGCTAAATCTAATGAAAAAAATGATTTATCCCATGCTTATATGAAAAGGTAGATAACATTAGTAGATATGATAATGACTAGCATCACCATTAGAAAAAAGTGTGACAGTCATTCTAAAAACAAGAAGATATTGCATTGATATGCTCTTTGGTGGTTGTGCAGAACCATTATTTGTCAGTCGTAGTTCATATTATATAAGTTTAGGACTAGTATTTCTTCCTGATCTTTGGGATAGAATTTCTTTCTGGTCTTAACAAAATTAGGTAGAACTTAGGAAGAAAGATGCATCCAAGCATCCCTGCAGAGGAAGCCAAAATGGAGAAGATCTCCACAGCAACCAAGATCTTACACTTGGTGCTATGATATACAGGAAAGAAGCTGATGCAGACACTGCAGGAACGAGCATGCTGAATGTCAGGTACTTAGCTTCATTGAAGGTGTCAGGTAGGTTTCTTGCCAGGAAAGCCACAGTAAGGCTTCCCATAGCCGTGCATGCCAAGTATCCCAGGACACAGTAGAATGCAGTAACTGAGCCCTTGTTGCACACAGTGATGATATGGCCATGCTCAGCATGTGCATCATTATCAACAAATGGAGGAGAAGATCTTAGCCGAATTGCACACAGAATTACTTGAAATAGGGAGCAAGTGGGAATGATGTAGTTAGGTACCTCTGATATTAGGATATACTTCATCCTTCTTCTGGTGCATGTGAGTTTGAAAGCCAGAACTACAGTGATTGTTTTGGCCAGAACTGTGGAAACAGCTACAGTGAATACAATTCCAAATGTGATCTGCTGCAGGATGCAGATGGCTGTGTTTGGGCGCCCAAGGAAGAGGAAGGAGCAGAGGAAACAACATGAGTGATATAAATAAGAAATAGCTGAGGGTTTATTTATTGGCCCTTACAATAGGAGTGTCATGAT
This sequence comes from Acomys russatus, assembly GCF_903995435.1. Classification (NCBI taxonomy): domain Eukaryota; kingdom Metazoa; phylum Chordata; class Mammalia; order Rodentia; family Muridae; genus Acomys; species Acomys russatus. The sequence continues at coordinate 62,040 of NC_067161.1, forward strand.
GTTTCACGAAGACCCCAAGAACCACAGCAGTGAATGCAGTGAGGCACAGGGCTATTAAGGCAAGAGCCATACCTAATGGATCTTCATAGCTCAGAAAGACCACATCTTTGTCTATACAGTGGTTCTGCTCTGGGTTGGCATACTGCTTCACTGAACACATCACACATTGATCCACATCTGATGGAGAAAAGGAGGCTTTATTAGTGGTGCTTCAGCATTTTATTGATAGAATATTAGAGAAGAATAGCAATATGTACATTTTAATACTCTTTTTGTAACTCAACTCACTCTCTTTAAAGAAAAAGCAATCATTGCTGTTTTTATTGAATTTTGGTGATGATATAATTTATAATGTTTTCTGTAAGTACTGTTTTCTACATTGTTTTTCGTGTTATACTGAAATGATTTAGACTCTTGAGTTCAGGAAAGGTAAATTCTTTAGAGACAATGTACTTGAGTGTATTTGAAAATAAGAAATTCTGTATATTCATTGTCTCCTGAGGTTAATGACTGTTTTATCACTGTTGCCTCTATGACAGAAGGAGACTCTGCCTTCTACTTGGAGAAGATCTGTCAAAAATTTTTGAGTTTCAATTCACTAGCCCAAACACACTAACATAAATGGAATGAGTGTGTTGTGTGTGTGGTTTATATTTGTGTTTATGTGTGTGTGTGTGTGAATGTAGAAGTAATAAGAAATTTTATGAATCTGAGTTTTATTGGAGATATAAAGGGCATGTAGTAGGTGAGAGTGAGAGTTGAATGACATATGAATATAAAGTTAATGATTGAAAACTGCAAAATATTAAATAACACTTTTCTCAGTTGTATTCTTATCTGGTCATAGGAACCAGGACTCCTGATACTTGTTAACAATGAAAGTAGAAAACTCTGTACTTACTGAACACTAAAACCTTTGATCTTGATTCCATTTTGTTTGAAATCATTCAGCCCATTCCTCCTCCCTTCTGTTAAACTCTATGGAACCCAGTCTCTGTGAGTGAACTCAAGGGTGAAATACACATAGAAAAACAACATGAGCAAGGTAACACAAGGATTCCAATATGGTAACCAGCACTTTTTTTATTTTCCTATAATACTCCATTCATAAGTTGCAAGATCCAGAATGACAACTGAAATATATGTGTGTGAAATTCTACCAGTCACTGTATTATTGCGGAGAGTGATGATGTACTTCAAGCTATTTCATTATTTTTATCTAGAGGAATGTATTTATGGATACATATAATTAATTAATGTTTTTAAACACCTTAGCTAGTTGGTTCAACTGTAAAGAGAATATACATATTTTTCAAAAAATCAGAGTTCAAATTCCAGTACTTACATCAGGTGTCTCAATACATGTGTTTTCATAGCCTTTCACCTGCATGTGCATTTGTTACATGCATCCACCTTCCTCCAAAACATAAACCTAATTAAAGTGATAAGAATAATTTTTTGTAATTTTGTGATTATTTGTTAATATAAATCACTTCTACTATTATTTGTTTTTTACATTTAAAACAATTTCATTCCATGTAGTTTGTTTTAGAGAATGTTGTATGTTGGAATGCATGTATGTAAGAAGCCATCTTCTAGGAGTTAGTTACCTACTCCTTCTACATGGATCCTGGGCATGAATTCAGTTCGTCAGCCTCAGTGTCAAGAGAATTAGATTCTGAGTCATCTCAACTGCCACTAGTGCCCTTTAAGAACTTTCATTTAATTATGTAGGATGACAGGCAAAATACTTGAAAAGTTTTCCATTGGCTATTTGCATTTAGCCACTTCTAACTAAATAATCATTTGATTAACATGTTGTGTGTAGGTGGTAGTAATATTTTGAAATAAATTCTTTCTGTGTAAATTATTCTAAGCTATAACATTGTTACATTAATTGGATGCAGTATATAACCTGCTGGTTACAAGGATCCTCATATTTCCTACATCATGTCTAAGAATCATCCCCCCATACTTAGAATTACATAACATCGGACATTTGAAAATTGGTCTTCAGATATTACAAAATGTCTTCCATCTCATTCTTAGAGTCTCATAATTATAAGAGACGTATTTCCCCTCTCTATTATTATAAGAGAACTTGTATTTGGTACCCAACAGTGGCATGACAGGATCTAGCATGTCTGATGACATATTCTGTACTGCACGGAATCCTGTACATATGTGGAGTGCACAAATCATGTAGGGGCACATACAGACATGCTAAGAGAATAAATAAACATTTTTAAAATCCGTGAGTAGAATCTAATGTACATAGAATTTTTTTAATATATTTTATTAATTTATTCTTATTACATCTCAATTGTTATCCTATCCCTGTATCCTCCCATTCCTTCCTCCCTCCCATTATCTCCTTACTTCCCTCCCTTATGACAGTTATGGAGGGGGACCTCCACCTCCTGTATATGCTCATAAGGTATCAAGTCTCTTCTTGGTAGCCTGCTATCCTTCCTCTGAGTGCCATCTGGCTTCCTCATCCAGGGGTCATGGTCAAATATGGGTTACCAGAGTTTGTGTGAAGTCAGACCCCACTCTCCACTCAATTCAAGTGGATCAAGGACCTCAACATAAAACCAGAAACACTAAGTCAGAAGAAAAAGTGGGGAGGATGCTGAACACATTGGCACAGGAGACAACTTCCTGAACGGAACACCAGTGGGCCAGGCCTCAAGGTCAAAAATTAATAAATGGGACCTCCTGAGGCTGAGAAGATTCTGTAAGTCAGGAGACACTGCCAACAGAAAAAAGTGATATCCTACAGACTGGGAAAAGATCTTCACCAACCCTACATATGACAAAAGTCTAATATCCAAAATATATAAAGAACTCAAGAAATCAAACACCACCAAACCAAATTACCCAAATGAGAAATGGGGCTCAGGAGTAAACAGAGAATTCTCAACAGAGGAATATCGAATGTCTGAGAAACACTTAAAAAATGATCAACCACCTTAGTCATCAGGGAAATGAAAATCAAAACAACTCAGATATTCCATCTTATACCCATCAGAATGGCTAAGATCAAAAATTCAAGTGACACCACATGCTGGGGAGGACGTGGAGAGAGAGAAACACTACTTCATTGCTTTTGGTAATGCAAACTAGTACAGCCACTTTGGAAACCTACATGGAACTATCTAAAAAAAATGGGAATAGGGCTTACTCAAGACCTAGCTATTCCACACCTTGGGATATACCCAGAAGATGCTCCAGCACACAACAGGAACATTTGCTCAGCCATGTTCATAGCAGCCTGCTTCATAATAACTAAAACCTAGAAACAGCCTAAGTGCCCCTCAGTAGAAGAATGGATAAAGAAACTGTGGTGCATTTACACTATGGAATACTGCTTAGCTATTAAAAACAAGGAATTCCCAAAATTTGTGGGAAAATGGATTGAATTAGAAATGATCATAATGAGTGAGTTAACCCAGAAGCAGAAAGAGTCAAATTTTATACACATAGAGTTTTAGAAGAGATAAATCATTAAGAAAATCTATACAATTCCTGCAACTGAAGTTTGATTATCAAAATCTTTCTTTGAGAAAATGTGATCCTCTTTCAATTGAAAATTAGTCATAGTGTCCATAAACACATAAGCGTTTATTCTTTGCTGTTGTTCAGGAAATTGTTAATATATGTATTTCCACAAAGACCTATATAGGAAAGTTATATATATATTATTTGTCTCTTTTGTTTTTCACAAGTTATGTATCTCAAAGTGGGTAGGATATGATCATAAACGTGACGGTTTCTGTACAGCAGCAACACTCACTTGTCTCATTAGAAATTTCATTTTTGGGCATGGGCTGTATTCAAAACAGCAGGTGGCCATTCCCTCTTTCCAGAATTTTCTGAATCCAGGAACACAGTCAGAGGCAATATCTGAGAAAAATTAGACACATGTTGATATCAGTTTTTTTTACCTACTTCTTCCATATATATTATATTAGCTTGTTGCGTTGTGAATGACCTTATTCTATAAACAAGAATGGATGGAGCACGGGTCACTTAGTACATTGTATAGTGTCAAGCATATAAATATATGGAAACAAAATTGATGAAAAATTGAATTGCTTCTCAGTTCCTAAAAAAGTAGTAACAAAAATTGACAGTGTGCTGTATACAAACACTACAGAACTTCAGCCCAATTTTTTTAGCTAATGATTAAGTTGACATCAAGTACATTAAAAAGGCAGAGCAAAGTTATCTGAGAAATTATGTCCAGCAGACTAGACTGATCCTATATTTGTGAGGCATTTCATTCCATGGTAATTACATATGAGTGACCATCCCACTGTGGGAAGTGCTCTTGCTAGGCAGGGTTCTATGAGAAATCTACCAGATCAAGCCAGTATGCAGAGCATTATCAGGTCTAGATTTAGTTCCAATTAACAGATTCCTGCCTTGTCTTCCCTTGACAGTCATGGGTGAGACAAATCAACTTTTTCTTCTTTTTTCTTAGGGTCAGTATTTAATCACAGCAACAGATTAGGAGTTTAAGATTAAAAGACCCATGCACCCAGGAAAATTTGTCCTAGAATCTCAGAAACCAAACATGACCTCCAATAATCTGACAGTGTAAACTTTGACAAGCTGAGTGTAAAGAGAATAAGAGGTGAGTGAGCAAATCCTGGTTTATTTGTGGTGAGAAAGTACTGAATTTCTGTGTATTGAGCTGTAGGGCCTAGAAATACAGGAACACTTGAATAAAGATTGTGTAATTTAATTATAAAAAATTCAGTTAAAATAAAATATTGAACTTGATGGTCATTTGCATGACAATGAACATTGAAATTGGGGACTGCATGGATAATTGGTCCATTTCTCCTTTCCCAGTTTGAATACTTTGCTATTTATTGTGGATAAAATGTAATTCTATAATTGAGTTGAATTGTGTGATCAATCAATCCTAATTGATATATGTATGTTGAGCCATGCCTTCATTCCAGGAATGAAGTCATGTTATGCTAAGACAGTAATCTTTCTCTTTTGTTGCTGAGTTCTTTTGGTAGGTGTTTAGCCAAGAATTATTCCATACATAACCAATGTAGAGATTGTTTTCTAATAGTTTCTATGACACTTCACAGCAATACATTTCCACTACTCTTATAGAACTATTCTCTTCATGTATGTGAATGAGTTTCTGATTTCCCCATGGAGGCAACAAACCTGTCTTTCCCATAAGCAATTCTTATTGCCTTTGTGTTTCCATTAGAGAATGTGCTACTACAGTTCAGTTATTTATTATAATTATTTGTTAATTATTTCTACATGTTGTTACTGTGATATTGATTCCCTTCTAATAAATGTTTTTCTTTCTGCCATTCTAGTGTTACCTTTATGTAGCATTGACAATTTTTGTTCATCTTATTTATAATTATGAATTAGTTCTTAAAGTATCATTTATAGTGCTGTTTCAGGGCACATGAATTACTATAATTGTGTTCATTATTGAAATTTAGTCTATTTCCTTCTCTTATGAGATATCACTATACTGTGTATAGTAGCTAGCCTTGACAGTTATGTTTCCAAATTTTGACACACATAACAGTTACTCGCTACCTTTTAGATCCCCCATAGTGGAATCTGCAATTCTTCATGTGCTGCTATTCTATGAATGGGGCATTATATAGAAGCATTCCATATTCTCTTCTTGGTTCAAAGCAAATTTAAGTAATATATTTCAATTTCTGGCTGGAATTTGTTGGCCCAGGAGACAAGTTCCTGAACAGAAATCCAACGGCCCAGGCCATAAAGTGAACAATTAATAAATAGGACTGCGTGAGGCTGAGAAGCTTCTGTATAGCAGAGGATACTGTCAACAGAACAAAGTGACAGCCTACAAATGGGAAAAAATTTTCACCAACCCTACTTCTGACAAATGACTAATATCCAAAATATATAAATAGTTCAAGAAATGAACACCACAAAACCAAATAATCCAATCAAGAAATCGATCTCAGAACTAAATGAAGAATTCTCAAAATGGTTGAGAAATGCTTAACGTCCTTAGTCAACAGAGACATGTTAGTCAAAACTATGTTGAGATTCCATCTTACACCCATCTGAATGGAGAAGTTCAAAATTTAAATTGACATTATATGTAGGCAAGTATGTGGAGAAAGGGAATACTCCAACATTGCTGGTGTGAGTGCAAAATTGTACAACCATTTTGGAGATCAACCTGGTGCTTTTTCAGAATACTGGGAATAGGGTTCCCCTAACACCCAGGTATACCACTCCTTGGAATACACCCAGAAGTTATTGCACCACAAAACAAGGACATACTCAACCATGTTCATAGCAGCCTTATTTGTAATAGCCAGAACCTGGAAACAACCTAAATGTCCCTCAATCAAAGAATAGATAAAGAAACTGTGGTACATTTACACTATTGAATAATACTCAGCTATTAAAAACAATAAAATCCTGAAAATTATGTGAAAGTCTTAATTACTATGGGATTGGGATAGATGCGGGACATCCTATTGTAATTCTAGGTGAGAGAAGAACATGAGAATAGGGAAATAGAAGGATCCAGAGAGTCCTAGGAATCTACAAGAAGCACATCATGATCGGCAGATATGGACCCAGGCTGTCTGCTTAAGCTACTGCACCAATCAAAGACAACATATATAGTAAAATCAGATATAGACAAGGGACAGGTCATTATCCTCAGTAGTGTGGGAGTAAGGACTGACTCTGATATGAACTCTGGAGGCCCATATTTGACCATTTCCTTTTTGGTGAGGAGGCCTGATATTACTCAGAGAAAGAATAGGAAGGCTACCAAGATGAGACTTGATAGTCTGTGACCATATGGTGGGGGAGGAGGTCCCCTTCTGTCTGTGAAAGAGGGAGGGTGGAATGGGAGGAGAGAAGCAATGAGATAATATTGAGATATAATCTGAATAATTTAATAATAATAAAAATGAAATAAAGATTTTTATGACCAGTGATTGTTAGGTTCTTTATTTTGATGTTGGTTGTGAGAGTGTGTTTGTCTGCATTTGTTTTGCTAAAGTGAAGTTATTTATTTCCTGTGTTTTCCTTAGTTTAGTTAGCCTCTGGTTTGGAGATTTCCTCTTATCATCTCCATTAGGCATGGATTTTTGATAGGTATCATTTACGTTTATTTTTTCATGAATTATCTAATTTTCTTCATCCATTGTTAAGAAAATTTTGCTGTGCATAGTCATCTGGACTGGCATGTCTAGACTATTAGTGGTTGCAAGACCTCTGTCCAGCCCCTTCTGGCTTGTATGGCCTCTGCTGAAAACTCAGATGTGATTCTGCTAAGTTTGCAATTGTAGATTACTGACCATTTTTCTCTTGGTGCTTTTAATATTTTTCTTTTTCCGTGCATTTTGTGTTTTCATTATTATGTGGCAGCAGGTTTTTTTTTTTTATAGTCTACCATCTATGGTGCACTGTAGGCCTCTTGTATGCTTATAAGCATCTCTTTCTTGAAATTGCCAAAGTTTTCTTCTGTAATTTTGTTGAAAATGTTATCCTGGGCCTTGATCTTTGCATCTTATCTTTCCTCAATTCCTCTTCTTAGCTTTCATGTTTTCATGCTCTACTTGATTCCTTGACTGTTTTATGTTAGGAACATTTTCTCTAATTGTTCCATCAATTTATTCTATTATATCTTCTACACCTAAGATTCTTACTTCCCTGTCTTATATTGTGTGTGTCTGCTTGCCTCTGCAGGTTCTGTTTTCCTCTCTAAATTCTCCTTCCAAGATTTCTTCAGGTTGTGCTTTTATTATTGTTTCCATTTTCATCTTCAAGTCCTGAAATGTTTTATTGATTTCCTTCAACTGAATATTTGCATTTTCTTGAATTTATTCCAGTAATTTTTCCTCTCTACTGGCCTCTATCTGGTCCTCTCTAAGTTCCTCAAATTGTTTGGCTCTATCATCCTGTATTTTTTTTCATTAATTATATATCTTTCTTCCATTATTTTCTTCATTATGAAGGATTAGAGGTCATTTTCGTTGCTCTAGTTGTCTGAGAGTTTCCCGATCTGATGGCTTTTATATAACTTTGTTTTGGAGGTGTCATTTTATTTTGGCTTTTATCATTTGTTTTGTCTCACTGGCCTTTAGTTATCTTGCCGTCTCTGATGTGTGCTTGTGGTTTCCATTGTTCTTTACTGACTGTTGATTTTGTTGATTTGAATAATGCCTCTCCAGCTTGTAGTTACTTTTCTGTTTTGTTAATTTTCTTGAAGAACTAACTATTGTTTTTGTTTATTCTATGAATTGTTCTCTTTGTTTCTAATTTATTGATTTTACCCACAAGTTTATTTGTTTCCAGCCATCTACTCCTTTTGGGTATTTCTCATTCATTTTTTCCTAGCACTTCCTGATGTCTCTTTAAGTTGCTTGTATGAGCTGTTTCCAATCTCTTTATGAAGGCACTTACTTTCTGCTTAGCAATGCTTTCAATGTGTCCCATGAATTGAGTATGTTGTACCTTCATTTTCATTGAATTTTTTGAAATCCATAATTTCTTTCTTTATTGTTTCCCTGACCCAGTCATTCAGTAGAGAGTTTTTCAGTTTCCATGTGTATATAGCCATTTCGTTATCTCTGTTGTGGTTCTGGTCCAGCTAATTTGATAGTATTCTGATAATATTCAATGTATTATTTCAATCCTCTTGTATTTGTTGAGGCTTCCTTTGTGACCTACTATTTGGCCAATTATGAAGAAGGTTCCATAAGGTCCTGAGAAGAAGGTATAACACTTGTGTTTGGATGGACATTTTCTAGATATCTGTTAGGTCAATTTGATACATGACATCTGTTATTATAATTATTTCTCAGTTTCATTTGCTTATCCACTGGTTAATGGGTGGGGAGTGTTTAAGTCCCCACTATTAGTTTGTGGCAAAGATGTGTGGCTTAAGCTTTATTATTGTTTCATTTACAAATGTAGGTGGACTTGTATTTGGGGCAAATATGATCAGAATTTTTACTTCATCTTGGTTGAGTTTTCCTTTGATGAGTATGAGGTGTGCTTCTTCATCTCTTTTTACTAATTTTGGTTGAAAGTCTATTTTATTCTATATTACAATGGTTACTTCAACTCGTTTCTTCTGTTTGTTTGCTTATAAGAACATTTTACAACTTTTTACCATGAGGTAATTCCTATCTTTGTGGCTGAGTTGCACTTCTTGAGTGAGATGAACATTGGGTCTGCTTTATTCATCAAGTCTGTTATTGTACATTCTATGAGGCCATAGTCTCATTGATACCTAAACCTCACAAAGACTCAGCAAAGAAAGAGAATTTCAGACCAATTTCTCTTATGAACATAGATGCAAAAATACTAAATAAAATACTTGCAAAACGAATACAGGAACACATCAAAGTTATCATTCATCATGACCAAGTAGGCTTCATTCCAGGCATGCAGGGATGGTTTAATATATGGAAATCCATCAATGTAATCCACCATATAAACAAACTGAAAATAAAAAACCACATGATCATCTCCTTGGATGCAGAGAAAGCATTTGATAAAATTCAACACCCATTCATGTTTAAAGTTTTAGAGAGATCGGGGATACAAGGCACTTTCCTCAACATAATAAAGGCTATATACAGCAAGCCAATAGCCAAAATCAAAGTAAATGGTGAGATACTCAAGGAAATTCCTCTAAAATCGGGAACAAGGCAAGGCTGCCCACTCTCTCCATATCTCTTCAATATAGTACTCGAAGTTCTAGCCAGAGCAATAAGACAACAAAAGGAGATCAAGAGTATCCAAATGGGAAAGGAGGAAGTCAAATTATCCCTATTTGCAGATGATATGATAGTGTACATAAGTGACCCTCAAAATTCCACCAGAGAGCTCCAGAGAGTTCATCCCATATTTCTAAAATATTCAGCTATGCATAGCAAAATTACTGAAAGAGAAATGAAAGAGGTACATATGACTTAAGTCTCAGTAAATAGACAATTCATACATAAAGGAAGAAGACGTATGGCTGTTAAATAATGGCAGAACTAAAAAAAATAATAATAATAAAAAATAATGGCAGAACTGAATTAGTAAGTAGCTTCTCTGTCTGTTCTCATGTGTTGTCACCTATCACATGACACAACTGCCGCTCAGGCAAGCAAAAAAGGGATCTAAACTGTAAACAGTGTGAGTGATAACCTCATGTTTCAAAGAATCTAAATATATCCTTTACAGTCCAAGAGTGTGAAGAACTCACCTTGGTTATATATAAAAGCTAGTCTCTGTACAACTATACAAGGAAGTATGGAGCAACAGGAGCATAGCTCTCAGTAACCTGATCTCTTACTTCCATTCTCAATACAGCTTCAGAAACCATAGTGTGACTACATGCAAGGAATTGGAGAGAGTGTCTTTGTATCTATGTGGAAGCTCTCAAGAGTTATGTGTAGCACAAACACTGCTGACACAAACACTACAAACACTACATGCTCTAGGAGATACACCAGAATATATAGCTATTCATTGTAATGTACTTAGGATAAAACTTGTTGAAATACATGGGATTGCTCTGAGTCATACATCCCTGGCTATGGTATGATTAGAAGGACTATATATGTTGGGTCACTGTGAGAGATGTCTTTTGACTCAGCCTACAGCTTTAAATGAAGTGTCTAACAGAAATAAAATCACAAAACTCCTGAAAGAAATTAAAAGTAGAAAAAAATGAAAGTGTCTGTAAAGAAGTGATAGTTCACTCTTGGTATGCAGGCTGTGAGAACAGGACAGAAGACTGAGAGTATTGCTATGTTCCTCATCAAATACCTCATGAAATGTGTGTCAGGATATTTACATGGAAGATTCTAAAAGCACTTACAATTTATTCAGATATTTGTTCCAATCTTCTCTGCCTATTGTCTCAGAGGTTGCTTGAAGGAAGAAGACACAATTTGCCCCCAAGTCCAGGTCTTTATCTTCCTTCAACTTCATTCTTCAATAGCACCTGGGATGAATGAAACTGGCCAGGAGAAGGGGGATGTTCAGGAGCAAGAAATGGAAAATCAAAGCACACATACTTGTCCTGCCTTAAACCTGGGCAATGTGGAATCTGAACCGCCATCAGTACATGAAATGAGCACCTATATTTTTTGACCTGCTTTTATTTCCCTGGTCAAGGAGACTCTTGCTGAATGTTCTTGTTTCCTTGCTTTTCACATTGATCCTCATTCCTCGAGGGATTTTCAACACCCTCTTCCTTGGGGCTATGCACCTGATGTCCACAGGCCATAGGCTAAGAGTGGGTAGGTAAATGAATATGTGAACAGTTCAGTCCCAGGTTTCATGAAGTCACTCATTGTTTTAAATTTAAAGACCCTGGGAGAAAAGTCTTTTGCTCAAATTTGTTCCTTGGAATATCCTAACATAATGATTATGTGAATAAGATTATAAATGATCTCAGTGTATTGCGTCAGATGATCAACAATGAGACATGCAGAAATAGTTGAGGAAGGACTCACAACACTCTAATTTATGGGGACACATTGGGAATTGTATTGTAAAATCCAATTCATAAAGGGTCTGTGCACATTTAGAGCAATTGAGACTCAAAAAGCATGCATATTGGGGACTATGCTACACTTTGCACTGGTACAGATTATCCAAACAAAGCCTTTGCTTTCATTATCTTGAAAATCAGTAAACAGGAAAAATATAGAAATATACTCAGTATTGCTATATTCAAATTTATTTAGTTCATAACAGAACCAGAGTTTGTTTACAAATTAAAGGTTGATATTTAAAGGTTCTCCATTTTCAAATTCAATACTGTGTGCTGACCCATTTCTTCCACATTATTTTTTATTTACTAAATTGCTTTTTCTCATTTTACATTTGAGTCATGGATGTGAAGAAGTATTGTCTTGAGAATCTCAGAAGCAAATCACAACTGGGAAGCAACACTGTGTTTAATCTGTAGACTCTTATGTAATTTTTCTATTCATCTACTGATAATTGCATGTTCATGAGCTTCTTGAAATGCATATGGACTGCAAGAAAACCAGGACAAGTGAAGAATATTCTTGGGTTTGTGCTAATACACCATATTTAGCATTTGAGATGCAAACACAAATTTGCATTTTTCTCTGTGACTTGTTGTATAATTAAGAAACATCGTTTAACCTATACATCACCTGTGGTTCTGTGATGAGCCCTCTTGGAGTGCTAAGACATGGATAGAAAGGAAAACGACCAGAGAACTATTTCCTAGGGAGACAGAAAATAAAATCAACTTTGAGTGGCAAGTGAAATGTCCACTATGTGTTGTGGAGCATGGAATCCAGTTCTAGTGTGTAATAAGTATTATTTATTTAAAATTTTATACAATTTAGTGGGATTCATTATTGAACAATCAATCACACGTGTCAGGTACCTAACTAGCATTTATCTCTCTGTCATCCATATCTGGTATTAATCTTCCTGCTGATTTCATTCCTCAGTTCAGAATCCTCCTTTTGATTCTATGTCATTTGTGTGTTTGCTCTTGCTCAATTTCTGAAATAACTGTTGTATTTTCTTCTGTATTTTTCTAAATACTGGCTTCACCTGTCACCCATATCCCATTTTCTTCAGGTGTTTTCAGGCAAAAGTACAGTCCATACATGGCTGCTGTTTGATGCTTTAGTCTCATCAAGGCAAATTTGGTATATATTATTTGGCTTTGTTTGTCTTCTTGGGGAGCTAGTGTGCCCTCCAAAGCCTTCTTTCCTTCCACTTTTCCACAAACTGTGTGCTCTGCCATGTTTGGATGTTAATCTCAACATTCATTTCAAATTATTTCATGATTTAGCCTCTTAAAGGACAGATATGTTATGCTCCTGTCTGCGAGTATAGCAGAGTATTGTTAATAGTGTCAGAGGTTCGCTCTCTTGCATGGTGTTGTTATGAATTACTTGGATATTTCCTCAATTTTTCTCACTCTTTATCCCTCACATCTTGAAGACAGGGATAATTTTTGGTTCAAAGTATTTTTGGCTTTTTTTTGTTCCGTACTCACTACAAAGAATCCAGTCTAAATAGAGGTTGGCCTCTTCAGTATACATGTTCCCTGTTGGTAGGTTGTCTTAGCTAACGTCACCACGATATCATTTTCCTCTGAATTGGTATTGAGCTGATAATTGAAGAAGAAATTTCCTAATTATACTCACCTCTCCTCTGCACTTGTCTGTGTCTCTAGACTGCAGCTTAATTCAAGGTGCTAGCCATCTCCACTTGTATTTACTGGTGATGCCCCTTCATATCTAAATGACCCCTGTTTCTTCTGATTCTAATCAGATTTTTCTTAAAGATTTATTTATTAATTATGTATACAGTCTTCTGCCTATATATATATATACCTACAGGCCAGAAGAGGGCACTAGATGTCATTGCAGATGGTTGCAAGCCACCATGTGCTTGCTGGGAATTGAACTCATGGCCTCTAGAAGTCCAGGCTGTTCTCTTAAACTTTGTGACATCTTTCACATTGAAAATGTGTGTTAAGTGAAATTTTTATACAACGAAATACATTTTTCTTCAAAATGTTCAGTTTTATTATTTCATTTTTAGATGACTGATGGGTGATTAGAATTTAAGGATAGAAAAATAAAACTGGGAGATGGAGGTGACTATTGAGAGAGGAGGAAGAGGCTTAGATTACATTCAGTTGTTTATTTAATCATCTTCTCATTAATCGCTTGCTTGTGTGTGCTGAACACTCAAAAACAAATACAACTATTTTACATAATACTTTACATTTATTTATTTATGTAATGTGTATGCATGTGTGCCAATTCATGGACTTGGTTAAATGATCCTCTTTTTTTTTCAGTGTGATTCTGGGGATGAAAGTCAGGGAGTCAGGCTTGATTGCAGTCTTGGCTGTATTGCCAAGGGTGGCACCCATCTTATGATTCTCTGTCATCAGCCTCCCCAGTGTGTGGGATTTCAGATATTTCCAACCAACCCAGCTTGAAGCACAAATTCCAAAAATGCCTGGATTCTCTGATATAATAATTCCCATTTTTCATGACTGAGGACAAACTCCAGGTCATGTGTATGTGAGGGAAGTGTATTGCCCCTGAACAACACCTGTGGCTGTACAATGTCCTTTTGTCTGAGACTTGGCTGCTGGTTATTAGGCTCTTGGAATCTTCAGGCTAGGGGCTGTTCATGTGGGAAGCAATGAAGTGTTTATAATAAAGCAACAAATGTGGTTATTTCCCAAAGTTATATGAGTTACAAAGTTTGCTCAACCTTAGGAGGAGAGTTTTAGCATAGCTGAGATAACCTTCAACACAAGATGTGAATTTGAGGTGGGGGCAGGCAGGTCAAGCCTGTTTGATGTGTTCAGGCTTGGGGGCTCACTCCTTAAACCAGGAAAGATGTTTCCTATGGTAAACTGAAACAATGTTTTTTTTTTAATTCAGGTGATGTCCTTCCCCCTCAATTCTTTTGTGGAGTTGTATAAGGCTCTGTTGCTCCATCCTCCACAAAGTCATTACAGGTCTAACCTAAAGCTACTTACCTGAACCTTGGTAGTTGGGAATTTATATCAGCATATATCACAAATAGAATTGATATGTGAGTGTTTTCATGAGAAATTAGAGTGAAGAGACACAGATAACCCTTCTCATGTGTCACCCATATTCAGTGAGTTCTTAGAGCTAAAGACAGAAACATTTACTCCCATTTCAGGTACATGGGTTTCTCGAGATAGGCTGAGCAGATGGACAGCTGTGATATGCTGATTCCTTGTCTGGGTAACAGATTCCAGAAGATAAACCAGGTCCTGAGATGGATGAAAATGGGAAACTTCAATTTATACAGACTAATTACATCCTAGCTGTCCCCAGAACAAGATACTAAGAACATAAGCACAAAACATACAATTGGGTGGGACTGCTATGGACTATTGCACCCTGAATACTATTAGGCTTGGATGGGAATAATGGTCAGGGTGACATCCATAGAGGTATTGATCAATGGTAACAGATAGTCTGGGCCTGCTATGTGGTTCCATAATACAAGATTGTCTGTGGAGATTTGAAATGGACAGAAGTTGCAACCTGTTATGCCACCCAGATCCTCCATATTTTAAAGAAAGGCTTCAGTATGTTTCTTGGCCTGATAATGGATGTCTGAAGTCAAGACAGCCTTTACCTCAGCTTGGTGAGGTAAGACAATCAAGCACTCTTTTACCCTGCTTAGAGTTAGGCTTTGATTGGAGAAGAGTGCAATGGAGCCTCCCGTGGAGTCATTTCATTTATGGTAGCCGACTTAGCCTGGGCCTGATTTTGATTCCTTATTTTACTCAACTTATAAAATGGGTTGGAAGATAGGACCATGTTCCTTTTACATTTGTGTGTCTTTTACCTATCATCAGGAGTGGTCAGTAATCAGAATCACAGGCTCACTGCATGTTCAAGATAAAAAGTTCTCAAAAAAACAGAGGTGAAAATCATAGGACGTCCCCCTCCTAGCCTGATCATTTTTCCCCTGCCTCCAATAGGCCTGGTCAAGCTCTTCGGGAAAGTAAATGTGTATCCCAACTGTTCTTTCTTCCTTTTTATCTTTCATTTACACATTTTAATTTAGGGTCAGAGGAAACACCTACCCACCTGCAAAATCTTTGACCCAATATGTACCCTGTCTACAAAATATGCAGGTATAAAGTTAAAGAGAAATTTGAAAGATGTACAAAGAATACCTGGCCCAACCTGAGACTTTCATCATGGGATAAAACTATCTGTTAATACTGCTAATGATGCTTTGCTTGCTATGGTGCCTTCTCATAGCTGTCCTCAGAGAGGATCCACCTAGGATCAGATTGAAAGAGGTGCTGAAATTTATTTCCAAATATTGGGTGGAGAACAGGTAGCCTTATAGTAGAGTGGGAGAGGGAGGACAGAAGGACTCAGAGGGTGTAGGTGCTCCACAAAAAGACCAAGATTGAAAGAAACTTACAGAGACTGAAATACTAACCAAGGACCATGCATGAACTAGACTTAGGCCCCCTACCCATATATACCGAATGAGCAGCTTTGTCTTCATGTGGGTGCCACAATAAGGAGAATGGGGCTGTCTCTTCCATTGACTCTGTTGTCTGATATTTCATCACTTATCCCTGATGTGATTGCCTTGTCAGCCCACCAGGGAAGAGCACCTGCTCAGTCCTGATGCAACTAGATGTGGCAGAGTCGGTTGTTGTGTGGGGACTCCCCTTTTCTGAGGGGTATGAGAGGAAGGATTGGGAAAGAGAGAGGAGGTATGGGAATTGTAGGAAAGGAGGGGTCTCCTATTGTGATGTAAGGTGAATAAATAAATTCAGAAACGTATAGATTTAAACATAGGTTATGTTCTTTAACCAGAGCAATTAAGAGATGAGGACAGGCAGATGTATGAGTTTGAAAGATGTTTGTCCTAAAGAGCTTGTACCATAATACCCAGGGCAACAAAAGTAAACCCTGTGTAAAACAAACAAAACAGTCTGAAGACAACTCCTAACAAAAAGAAAAACACAGTTACAAATAAGAAAGGATCATGTTGATTATAAAAGTCAATGTCAACTCTTTATTTGCAAAGCTTTGAATCTTGATTTGTTCCATAAACAAAATTATGTGTAAAAATGGGCAAGCTTCAGTGCAGGCAGAGTCAATGGAAAAATCTCCCAATAAAGTTACGCCAGTCTTCATTAGACTTGGGTCACAAATATGTCTGTCACATATATTAGGCCAGGAGGCTGACAATGATACTCCAAGGTTGTAGAGAATACTGGGTGACTGCAGCAAACAGTCTCTTTAATTTTTTTTTTCATTTTGGGAGATGCTAATCTGCACTTCCAGTTTACTCAGGTAATCAAGTTTTATTCCTTCTCAAGTCTCTGATGGGATTGAAGAAAAGACACTTCAGTCTTACCATTAAGCCTTAGTGTTTAGGGGTTAAGATGTTTTTAGGTCTAGATAGATACTTTAGGTTGATAAAGATGAGATATGATAAATACTGATTTACCTTCACAAATTTAGACCCAACAAGATAGGAAAGATGTTTACTTCAAGAATGCCAAATACATATAGCTGAAGCATTATGAATATAACATTTATATAATTTCTGATTGTTCTATGATTCTACTCATATGTACTTTATTTTATTTATGTGTAATAATATAAATATACATGTAAAAATGAAAAGTAATAAAAAATTAAAATATAAAAACAAATCCTAGTGATGATTATTTGTAATATTTTTTATCTTTAAAAATGATGTAATTTCAGTAGTGTGCATGTATGTAGGTGTGCATCTTTGCATATTGTGCACATATGAGTTCATATAACCTTACACCCCAAAAGAGAGCATCAGTTTGGGCTTTTTGGACCTCTTGTTACAGGTGGTTGAGAAAATAATTTTGTCAGGATTAGACTGGATATTGAATCATGTCCTCTACGACAGCAAGACATACTATTTACTGCTGAGTCATCAATCCATCCTTTGTAACATTTTACTTTCTGCTTATCAATACATTGCTCTCTCTTCTAGGTTCAATTACTTTAACTCAAATAATCACATCATGGGTATTTTACCTACCCCTGTAAGGGTAACATGGTTTAAACTTCATCTGCAAACAACAGCTCACTTTCTAGAATCTCTCTGTATTTCACTCTCACTATTGAACTTTTGTGAAACTCACTGATTAATTCAAGTATTAAAGAAAGATCTTTGAGTTGATTTTTGCCATTATGTATGTTAGAGCAGAAAAGAACATTTCCACTCTGTGCATATGACAAAAAGTTAAGTCTTGTGAAAAAAAGAGGTTTAGTGCATAGAAAAAGTAGAAAATATTACTAGATAGGATACTAATTAGCATCACTATTAGAAGAAATGATTTATCTCTGACCTTTTGCATAAAATTTCTTTCAGGTCTCAACAAAATTATGTAGAACTTAGGAACAAAGATGCATCCAAGCATCCCTGCAGTGGAAGCCAAGATGGAGGAGATCTCCACAGGAACCATAACCTTGCCCTTGGTGCTATGACATACAGGGAAGAAGCTGACCCAGACACTGAAGAACACAAGCATGCTGAATGTCAGCCACTTGGCTTCATTGAAGGTGTCAGGCAGGTTTCTTGTCAGGAAAGCCACAGTGAAGCTTCCAATGGCCATGCAGGCCAAATATCTAAAGACAAAGTAGAATGCAGTAACTGGGCCCTTGTTGCACACAAGGATGATGTGGCAATGTTCAGAGGGTGCATCAATATCAACAAATGGGGATGATGCTAGCCAAATTGCACACAGGACTCCTTGGTATAGGAAGCACATGAAAATGATGTAGTTAGGTACCCCTGATTTCATAATATGTTTCATCCTTCTTCTGGGGCTTGTGACTTTAAAAGGCAGAACTACAGTGATTGTTTTTGGCAGAACTGTGAAAACAGCCACAATGAATACAATTCCAAATGTGGTCTGCTGCAGGGTGCAGGTGGCTGAGTTTGGAAGCCCAAGGAAGAGCAAGGAGCAGAGGAAACAGAACATGAGTGATATAAGTAAGAGGTAGCTGAGGGTTTTGTTATTGGCCTTTACAATAGGAGTGTCATGGTGCTTCACAAAGACCCCAAGACCCACAGCAGTGAATGCAGTGAAGCACAGAGCTACTAAGGCAAGAGCCATACCTAATGGATCTTCATAGCTCGGAAAGACCACAGATTTGTCCATACAGTGGTTCTGCTCAGAGTTGGCATACTGTTCCTCTGGACACATTGATCCACATCTGATAAGGAAAGGGAGGTTTTATTAGTGCTGCTTTAGCATTTTATTGATAGGATATTGGAGAATCATTGTGATGTGCACATTTTAATATTGATTATGTAATTTAATTACATTGTTGCACGTCACTCTTTTTCTTTTATAATTCTCACATTTTTAAAGGAAAGATAAAGCAATCTTTTCTGGATTTTGTTGATGATATCATTTATAATGTCTGTAAGTACAGTGTTCTTATATCATTCTTGGTGCAATATTGAAATGACTTAGACTCTTGGATTCATAGAAGATAAATTCATTAACAACAGTGTACCTGAGTGTATTTTAAAATCACCAAATTCTGTACACTCATTGTGTCTTGAAGTCTTTGAGTGTTTTATCGCTATTAACTCTATGACAGATGGAGACTCCATCTTTTACTGTGACAAGACCTTGTTTCTTGTTTCAATTCACCATCCCAAACACAGTAATATACAAGTAACTTAAATGGAATCATTGAGTTGTAAAAGTAACAAGAAATCTCATGAATCTGAGGTTTATGGAATTATAAAGGGGATGTAGGAGGGTGAGAGTGATAGTTGAAGGAAATATGAATACAATGATAATGATTAAAAACTGTGAAAATATTAAATAATGATACTCTCAGCTGTATGGTTATCTGGCCATAGGGACCAGGACTCCTGAACTTGTTAATGAGAAGCAACAGCATGAACATTGAAGGTTGAAAAATTTATGCACACTGAGCACTAAAAAGCCTTTCATCTTGATTTCATTTTGTTTGGGGACATTCTACCCCTTTCTCATTTCTTACTTTTAACTTCTATGAGACCCAGACCCTGTGAATGTGCTCAAGGCTGAAGTACACATTGATAAACATAATGAGCAAGATAACACAAGGGTTCCAAGAGTGGTAAGCAAGATTATTTATGTTACCCAATAGTTCTCTATTCATAAGTTGGAATGCCAAAAATGACAACTGTAATAAATGTGATTGCAATTGTATTCAATCATTGGATAATTACAGAAAGTGATGACATGCCTCCATGTATATTATTATTTTTAGCTAGAGCAATGCAGTATAGACAGATGTAATCAGTTAATTTTGGTTATAAGCCTTAGGTAGTTGACTCAAATTTGAAAAGAATATATTGCTTTTGCAGAAAACCTGAGTTCAAATCCCAGCACTTATGTCAGATGTCTCAAAAGTACATGTAACTCTATCTACCTGTCCTTTAGTAGCCTCTCACCTGTATCTGCAGATGTGACATGCATCCTCTTACCCCAAAACATAAACCTAATTACCATCATAAAAATAATTTTGTGGAACTTTTTTGGTATTCATTAATGTAATTAGCCTCTATTATTACTTGTTTTTATACTTAAAACACTTCATTACTCTAATGATGTATGTTGCAATGTGTATATGTAAGAGGCCATCCACTAGGAGTTGGTTACCTACTCCCTCTACATGGATCCTGAGCATGAATTCAGGTCATCAGCCTTAGTGGCAAGAGATTTAACATCTGAGTCATCTCAATTGCCTCTACCATCCTTTAGGAACTTTTATTTAATTATATAGGATGACAGGCAAAGACATGAAAAAGTATCTGTTGGCCATTTGTAGTAGTCACCTTTAAATAAATAATCATTTGGATAATACGTTCTGTGTAGGTGCCAATAATATTTTAATTTTGGTTACTGTATTATTTCCATACAAATTACTCTAACATACTACATTATACATTATTGATTGGTTGCTGTATATAAAATATTGACTACAAGAATGCTCATAGTTCCTACATCATCTCTGAGCATTTATCCACAGGTGCTTGGATTCATATAGCATCAGATATTTGAAAACGGGACACTGGATATTACGCAAACTCTTCCATCCCAAATTTAGTTTCTCAGAATTTACAACAAATATTTTCCCTTTATATTAATAAAATAGAGGACTTGTGATTCATAACTAACACTGAAATGGCAGGATCCATCCAGCATGTCTGAAGCCAGTTTCTGTTTTTCAAGAGGTCCTCTACATAATCGGTGTGCACAAACTCATGTAGGGACACATATCCAAAGGGAATAAACAAATATTTGTAAAGGGAATAAACAAATATTTGTAAAGATATGCAACTGGAATCTAATATATAGATAGTTTTAGAAGATATTAGTCATTAAGAAAATATATATAATTCATGCAAATTGAAGTTTGATTATCAAAACACTGAGAAAATGTGATCCTCCATCAATTGAAAATGAGTCACAGTGTCCATAACAACATAAGGTTTCTTGGTGTTGTTGTTCAAAAAATTGTTAATATTTATATTTCTACAAACACCTGCTTAGGAAAGTTGTTATGTAGTATTTGTGCCATTGGTTTTTAGGAAACTTAAGTATATATCAAAGTGGATGGGAGATGATCACAATTGTGAAGGCTTCTGCACAACAATAAATACTAATTTGTCTCATTAGAAATTTCATTCTCTGGGATTGGGCTGCATTTAAAACAGCATTTGACTGTTCCCTCTTTCCAAAATTTTCTGAATCCAGGACCACAGTCAGAACTACACACAAAGGGCAATATCTGAGAAAAATTAGACACATGTTTATTTCAGAATTTTTACCTACTTCTTCCATATACTTATATTAGCCTGTTCAGTTATGAATAAGCTTATTCTCTGTACAAGAACTTAGTACATTGTATAGTATCAAGCATAGAAATGTATGGAAACAAATTGAAAAAGTGAGTTGCTTCCCAACTCCTAGAAATGTAAGACCAAGAAGTGATGGTGTGCTGTTTGCAAACACTACAGAGACTTTTGCCAGATTTTCTTAGTTAATGATTGTCAACTCGACAACAAGTACTGTAAAAAGACAGTGGAAATTTTAATTCAAGAATTATATCCATCACACTAGACTGTTCTTATACCTGTGAGGCATTCTATTCATTGGCATTTTATGTATGAGTGGCCATCCCACTGTGCATGGTGCTCTTCCTAGGCAGGTTTCTTTGGGAATTCAAGCAGAGCAAGTCAGTAAACAGAGGTTTTTCAGGGTTTACTTCCAATCCACAGATTTCTGCCTTGTCTTTCCTTGTCTATAATTGCTGAGATAAATCAACTGTTTTTCTCACTTTACTTAAGGTCAGTATTTAATCACAAAAACAGATTAGCAGTATAAGACTAAAAGACTTATGCAACAAGTGAAATTTTTTTCCAAATCTCAGATATCCAACATGTCCTCCAATAAGTTGACATTGTAAACTTTGACAACCTTAGTGAAACAAGAAAAAGAGTTTTAAAAACAAAGTTAAAAAAAGAAAAAGAGTTAATATAGAAATCTTGGTTTATTTTCTGGTGAGAAAGTACTGAATTGGTGTATATTGAGCTGAGTGGAGTGTTTTCTGAAGTAAAAAGGCTTCACAGTGGCTGGAATACAGGAGATACTTGAATAAAAGATTGTTTAATGTTAAAAACAAATTATTAAGGTAAAATAAAATATTGAACTGGAGGGGTTGTTGCATGACAATCAAGATAGAAACTGGGGACTGAATTGAAAATCTGATCCATATTTGCCTGCATGTTTTGAATTTTTTTTCTTCATTCAATCTCTTATGTATGGGCTCGTCCGATTATCTCCACTAATGCACAGTATCATTTGTTGTTTTTGTTTGTGACACACGTTACACAGTGTAGTGTAGGTAGTCTTAATTTTTTAATTTAGACTAGGGCACTTTTACCCTTATTTTTTATATAATGCTTTTAAATTTTTATTTTTAAATTTGGTGAGAATTTAAGATCTGTTTTGAAGAAGAGTGTAGTAAATGCACAGTGTTTTCCAATCCATGCTCATTTCTTTAAGGCAGTGTATCCATATGAGCCCTGGCTGGCTTAGAGTCAATATGTAGCACAGACTTGATGCAAAAGGAAGGAGACTTTCTTTTTTTTAATGTTCACTTTACATCCTGATTTGTAGTCCCCCTCCTTTATACTTTCCCCCCTTTCTCCCTTCCTTCCTTCATAATCCTCAGAAAGGGCAGCACTGGTCCCCCAACATCTGCTCTCAGGTTATAAAATCTCACCTGGCCTACCAGTATCCTATTCCTGGCAATGCCATGAAACCAGGGGGAAGTGATCAATGTGTGTGGCCACAGTCCATGTCACTAGAAGTCCCCACCTTCAAATTATGGAACCCACAAGGAGACTGTGCTGCCTATATACTACATCTTAGAAGACTGTCTTAGTCCTCACCATTATGGTCTTTGCTTGATAAATCAGTCCTTCAGCACCCTTTCCTCCACTCAGATTTGTGTGCTTCATTGGGCTCCTTGTGGAGTTCCTGACCCTTCCAGGCCCCTGTATTCCATAACTCTTCTATAAGATTCTCTGTGCTCCAACAAAATATTTGGTTGTGTGCCTCAGCTTCTGCTTAGATCTCCTACTTGTTGCAGTCATTCAGAGGACCTCTCTGTTAGGGTACTTTTCCTTTTCTTCACTTGCTTCATGTGTCTATTCTATTTGTCCTTTTGAATGAGAGTTAAACATTCTTCCTAGGGCCCTCCTTGTTATTTAGTTTCTTTAGGTATGTGCATTGTTGTGTGGTTATAATCTAGTAATTGGCTAATATCCACTTATAAGTGAGTCTATGCCACATGTATCTTTCTGAGTCTGGGTTACATCACTTATGATGATTGTTTCTAGTTTCATCCATTTGCCTGCAAATATCAAGACTTCCTTGTTTTTACAATCTGACTTAAATGTACAACAGTTTCTCTATCCATTCTTCAGTTAAGGGAAAGGTAGGTTGTTTCAAGATTCTGGCTATCACAAATAAAAACTGCTGTGAACATTCTTGAGCAAAATTTACTTGTTGTATGGTGGTGCATCTTTCAGGTATATGCCCAGGAGTGTATACTTGGGTCATGAAGTAGCTATATTTCCAGTTTTCTGAGAAATCACCAGATTGATTTCCAAAATGGTTGTACAAGTTTGCATTCTTGCCAGGAATTTAGGAGTGTTCTTCTTTCTCCTCATCCTTTCCAGCAGGTGCTATCACTCGATATTTTTATCTTAGACATTCTGAGAGGTATAAGATTGAATCTCAGAGTGATTCTGATTTGATTATTTGTCAGGAGCCATAGGACCTTGTCTGACCTGCCCCAGTGGCTGAGAGGCACTGCTGGCTGAAAGCCACAGCTGTCTGCATACTTGAAATAATTATTCTGCCTGGCAACCACAAAAGATCCAGCCTGACCTTGAGAAAGAGAACATTCGGTGTATTGCAACTTCTGAATAATCGCCCCACTCCACACCTACTGTCCTTGGGCCTGGCCCAGAAGATTTTGTAACTCTCCACTGCATTCCTTCCTAACCCCCGCCCTCCCAGAAGCTTATTTTAAATTTGGATACCCCCTTACAATAAATGGCCCTCAACAAGCAACGTTTCCCTGGGCCCCTGTCTCTCTCTTGCCCAATTCTTTATTCACAGGTCGCAACCCTCCTCGCCACTCCACGAATAACTGAACCCGCGGGTCGGGGACAAGTGGCGCCCGACGTGGGGTACGAGGCATGGATCGCCCCCGGATAGATTAAGGGATCCTGCTTGGTTTTTCATAACTCGTCCTGCGCACCCGGCTGGTCTTGTTATTAGGTGAGTCATCCATCCGCATTTTCTCAAGAATGGGCCATTCTATGTCCAAGGAAGTCCGATTCGTTAAGGACTTAAAGGAAACTCTCAGAGAGAGAGGCATTCGGGTTAAAAAGAAAAACTTGGTGCAATTCTTTGTCTTTATTGCTGATACGTGTCCATGGTTTATGATTGATGATCCTACTATTCACTCTAAAAAATGGCAAAAGGTGGGCAGGGAACTAAACGCCTTAATTGAAAAAGAAGGCAATGATGCAGTCAAACACAGTGTATTCTCTTACTGGGGGCTTATTAGAGATGTGATCGAATCAGCTGAAAACGATAGTGGCCAAAAACAACTTCTTTCCATTGCTGAATTATGCCTGCGTGAGTCCCTCCCGCCCTCTCGCCAATCTTCTCGTGCTCCCTTCTGCTCTTCTATCCAACGGTCCTCTTTTACCCTGATTGATATGCCCTCTAATAGTTCCCAGCCCGACCCCTTGCCCCCTTTAGCACAGACCTCGGACCAGGCCGCTCCTCCACAACCCGCCCTGTCTCTATCCCCCCTTCTTCTTCCCTCTACCCGACTCTGCGTCTCCATGCTTATGAAGATCCTGCCTCTTCTATGGAACATGGCTATTCCTCTTTCTGTGCGCCTGTTATCCCTCTTAACAGTAAAAATTCCAAGACCGCCCTCTCCATCCACTAAAAAGTCTTCGCCCCCCCCTGTCCTTTTTGTTAATCCTGGAGATTCCCTTAACCCTGACGACGCCACAGCCCTTGAAGAAAAAGCCGCTTGATATCATTCCGAAGAGTGGCCACCTCTCTTCCCATCCCTTACAGCTTCATCCGCGCTCTGGACCTCAGCTGGACAGGTGTCTTCAAAAAGCTTCATGTAGCTTCTGAACCAACTGCAAGGCTTGCAGGAGTTGGTACTTTCTGGGTGCTCCTGGCTCTCCATCTCTGCTCTGGGCTCCGCCCCACTGCCCGCACTGTGACTCCTGGACCTCCACTGGATTGAGGATGTTAAAGACTCCCAGCTTTGTGAGCTGCTACTGACTCCACCAGACACCAAACTGGGACAAATCGAGAGCCTCAGCCAACTGCAGGGGGTGGCATAACTTCTCCCCGCAGGCCTGGAGCTCACTGATGCCTCCCTGAGTCTCCTATTGTGCCATGCTTTGTGCCATGCTCCCCAGCTCAGTGCCCTCAACTTGAGTAACTGCGTCCATGATGGAGACCTCAGTGTCCACAGCATTACAGTGCCCACAACCCCTCTCCAGGAGACGCTGATGCACCTCAATCTCTCTGGATGCCACCGCCCCATGGACCACTGCCTTCCACTCTTTCATTGCTGCCCAGGTCTTCGCCACCTGGACCTGTGCTCCTGCTGCCAGCTCTCACCCGAAGCTTGTTCTGTTTTGCAGCTGCTGGGCCCCCTAGCCCCTTCCATTGCCCAGAGTAGAAACTACTTCTTAAGGACAGCTCCTGGACCTCTTGCCTTCTTTTCACCCCCAGATGGGAGGCCAGGTTATTTTCTTCATGACTTGACATCCTTCAGTTTAATATCTTGGAGTTTCTGCCCAAGGACATGAGCCAGCCTTCCCCTTTCCCACCTACATTGATGTCTTTGGGAATCTTTGCTTCCCATCTCTGCCTTCCACCTGCTTCACTGTCCATCCCCTTGGGGGCATGGGTCAAGAGGTATGGGGGAAGTGCTGAGCCAAGGGGATGGTGGGAGGGGTGGTCAAGGTGCAAGTCTTGAGCAGGGAAGAGTGAGGGGGAAGTATACTGGGAGCCACAGTGCCGTGGGAAGTGATGGATGGGTGTGGGGAGGGCAGAGAGCAGACCAACAAGGGTTCAGGGAACAAAGACCGGTTGGGTGGCATGGGGTCCAAAAAGAGGAAACCAGAGGAGCAGTTGGGAATCCAGGTGTCAGGAAGGGGGCTCTACAAGCCAGGAAATGCCAGGATTGGGGACTGGGAGAGGAGCAGATGTGGAGCTCGTTCCCTCTCTGGGGTTACCCCTCTCCCTTCCCTCTGCCTAGAGTTCAGTTTTTTCCCTGACCCTGACTCCTTGAACATCATTGAAAATGGCGGCTATTGTAAGGGGTGGGGGGCTTCGAGTCAACCTGCTGTTCAGCTCATGGCCCAGGGGAGTGGTGAGGGGTAGCCTAGACTGCTGCCTGGCTCTCAACACAGTACTTGAACATGCATCTGTACTGAAGTGCTACTTGAACCTGGGGAATCTCAGACCTAGGGAACTGTGATGTGAGGCGTCCAGCTTGACCTAAACTGGGCTAGTGCTCTTGGGCATTACTGTCTCCAACAGCTCCACCACTCTGACCTGGTGGGGGGATGTCAGCTTAAAGATGGGCAAGATGCGACTCCTCCAGCTTGGCTCATCCCATTCTTTCATCTTCATGGAAGCTTGTTTCTCATTTGCCCAGGGAACTGCCACTCTTGGTTGCCATGGAAATAGCAGCCAATGGACACCTCTGGGAACTTAGTTAAAAGACTCTTGATACCTCCCCTCTCCTCACTTCTTTCCATCTTCCAGTGTAGGAGTGGGGTCTCTAGAGCCTGAGGGAGGAATTGGGTCCAGATCACACTCAATTTAGGCCAGAGGGAACTGGATTGTATCACATGGTGGTGGGGAGAGGGGACTCTATCCACTTACCTCAGGTAACAAGAAGGTGCTCGGGTTGCGAGTGGGGACTGAGCAGACCAAAGGCAGGTGGGGGGTGCACCTGGGATTGGAGAAAGGCTTGACCATGAGGCTGCTTGAGGGAAGGAAGAAAGCACCCCGGCAAGGGGCAAATGTGGGACCCAGCTGAGTTGGATCCCTAAACCCCCAAGTCTGTAAAATACTGGGTGCTATAAAACTCAGGATCTTCTAAAAACAAAACAAAAAAACAAAACCCCATTGCTTTAAGTTCAGTGATGATTATTACATTCTCACAAAACCACAAACCTCAATGTCAGGAATCTGATTTGTGTTCTTAAGGTGTTCATCTAAGAACGGAAACAAGGAAACAATGACTTAACTGATGTCACCATTTGAATCATAACCCCATTAGAGCTGTGCTGTAGAACTGCCAGTTTAGTTTCATACTACCTAGATATTGCAAAAGAAATACACATTGAATATGTGGTAGGTATATGTACAAAACCTTCTGTAAGCAAAAAGTCCACAGCATTGCTAGTGTTAGTCATAGACTTGTAGTAATGTTGCTAAGATCAGTGAGAGGACAGTTTATGATAATCATGAATGTTGTTGTGGAGAAGCCCTAATCTCATACAATGTCTATGAGGAACAAGAATCAAGCTGAATACAATGTGGAAACCTTTCATATTTTATTCTTAATGGGTGTATCCTATGTCACAATGGATACAAGCCATGTGAGGATAGGGATATTGAAAGAAGCCACATACCTCTCTCCAGAACACTGAGAAGATATGTAGGAGTTCTCACTTTGCTTAGACTTTATGAATGTGATACAAGTTTACAATTAATTTGTTTTCCAATGTTACTGTGAACATCCACAAACTCATACTACAGAAAATCTCTATGAGTACTAAGAATGTGAAAATTCTTCTGTTTGTCCTGGTTCACTTTTCAAATGTGGTATGACTCACACTACAGAAAAATTTGTGAATGCAGTCAGTGTGGTAAAGCTCTGAGTTCTTCCGGTTCTCTTCAAATATATGAAAAGCATCATATAGAAAAACGATGATATAAATGTGAGCTATGTAATAAATGCTCTCACTACCATAGGTATCTTCAGAGACTCAACACATAGAGAAGGGGAACACCACGAATGTAAACAAAGTGATAAAACCTTACAATCTGGTTCCTCTTTACCATTAGACCCAATTGTAAAATTAATTCACAGAGAAAATTAATTCAGTGTAGTGAGTGTGGGAAAGCTTTCACATGCTCTAATTATCTCTGCAGACATGAAAGAAGTCACGCGGGAGAGAAACACTCTGAATATTCTCAATGTGGTAAAGCCTTCGCACATCAGAGCCATCCTCAAAGGTATGAAAGAATTCACTGTGGAGAGATACTCTAAAGGTGTTTAATATGGTGAAACCTTTGCACATCACAGTTTCCAATATCATAAAAGAACACATAGTAGAGAGAAACCCTATGAGTTTAATGATTATAGTAAAGCCTTTGCATGTCCCAGTCATCTTCGAAAGCATGAAAAAGTTCATACTGGAGAGAAACCCTGTGAGTGTATTTACTACGGTGAAGCCTTTGCACATTTCTGTAGTCTTCATCATTGTGAAAGAATTCATACTGGAGAGAAACCTTATGAGTTTATTTAATAAGGTGAACCCTCTGCACATTTCTGCTGGAGGCCAGCCAGCTTGAACACTACAGGGTAAACTGAGGCAGGACATAGAGTTGGTGACTGATCACTCACCAATCTTTTCTCTGATGGGATCAGTCTTGATTTACTGGAGCTGGTTCTCCCTTTGGCCAGCAGCTGATGGCCAGTATTGCTTGTGACTAGCAAAGAAGAAAAATAAAAAAGAGGGAGTATTCACAAACACAGACACACACACACACACACACACACACACACACACACACACACACACACACACATTTGGTGGATGAAGCAAGGCAAGCTCCAACAACTTTATTTTTTCTCATAGCTTACATATCCGAACAAACACCTTCCAAGCAGTATGAAAGTTACAATTTGATTACATTCTATTTTTCTTTAAGTGAATGGTCATTGAAAAACAGTATATGCCCCAATATTTTTACGTGAAAATCTTTTTACACATTACAAGTGAAGAAAACAAATTATTCTCAAGAACCCACATACATTCCCAACTAAGCAATGTGTTATAGATGAACAAAGTGTAAGCAAGCAAGGTAATTTTTCAGCCAGTTGCTTCTTTTTACTGACAGACTGCAATTTGTGATAAAGAAAGGATTAATTATCTTAAAAAATAATCTTTTTAATAACTTATTTATTTTTATTTCAATGTGCATTGGTGTTTTGTCTGCATATATGTCTATGTGAGGGTGTTAGATCTTTGAGTTACAGACAGTTGTGAGCTGCCATGTGGGTCTTAACCCCTGAGCTATGCTGTAGAACTGCCAATCATTATAGTTTCATACCAGTTATGAATTACACAAACTCTTAGAAGAAAAGGTAGGAATGGCACTGGGAATATAGCTCAGTGGTAGAGCAGTTGCCTAGCACACACAAAACTCTGAGGTCAATCTCCAATAATGAAAGAAAAAAGGGCAGGGGGAGTCAGTCAGCAGATCATACTTTGGGCAATGGATTAGAAACAAAGGGAAAAAGCAGATGAGGTAGACGTCATCACTGGGCACGGCAGTGCGGTGATCTCAGCATTCAGCTAGACCATGAGCTCAAGGCCAGCCAGCCTGAGCCACATAGTGAGATCCAGGTGAGCACAGACAATAACAAATCTAAACCAAACAAATACAAAACGTTTAAGCCTTGGGGCCAGAAAGATGGCTCAGTAAGTAAAGACACTTGCTGCACATGCCTGAGGTCCTGAGCTGGATCGCCAGGAGTCAGGGAAGGAGGGAACCAACTCTAGAAAGCTGTCCTCTGGTCCTCACACATGCAGCACATGCAGCACACTCAAACACATTAATAAACATAAGGGCCAGAGAGCTGTCAGCAGGTAAAGGCATCTGGTGCCATGCCTGCCAACATCAGTTTGACCCCTGGATCCATGTGGTGGAAGAAGAGAACTGAGCAGTCATCTGACCTCCACACAGGTCATGGTTTTCATTCAACCTGTCCCCCTGCCCCCCCCCCACACACACCATGCATGCACAAAAAAGTATGCATTCGTGCACACTAAATTGGTCTTAAAAGTGAAATAATAGGCTGGGTAGGTGGCTCAGCAGTTAAGAACAACTGTTGCTCTTGCAGAGGACCCAGGTTCCATCTCCAACACCCACACGGCAGCTCACTACTCTAATGCCAGTTCTGGTCCCTCATTGGGCAACAGGCAGGCACGTGATACACAGACCTATGTATAGGCAGGACATCCATACACATAAAATTGAGAATTTCTGTGCTTTAAAGGGTACCATTAATAAAATGAAAAGAGGCTGGAGGGACAGCCCAGCTCTTCTCGCTCCTGCAGAGAACTCAGGTTTGATTTGCTGCAGTGGCTCACAACCATCTGTAACTCCAGAGCAGGGAGGGGGCTGATGCCCTCTCCTGTGACCTCTTCTGCTGCAAGCACCAGGAACACACATGGTACACACACACACACACACACACACACACACACACACACACACACAGAAACATATGCAGGCAAAGTACTTGCATTTGTATAATATAATAAATAAATCTTCAAAGAAAGGGGGGAAACATAAGGAAAGGGAGGGCATTATATACAACTCATAAAGGCCTTAGAGTTAGAATACATAAAGAAATTACAACTTAACAATCAAAATCAAACTTTTAAGTGGGCAATTATGCAAAGAAACACGCTCCCCAAGGAAGACCGTAATCAACTATTAAGCAAATGCAAAGATACTCAACAGATTAGCCATCAAAGAAACACACACTGAAGCAAGGAGATACCACCCACCAGGGTGGCTGGAGCAAAAAGAGAAAGTGGCAAGTGCTGGCTAAGATGCTGAGAAATTAGCATCCTTATTCATTGCTGGCAAGAATGTAAAAAGTCCCCTGGAAAAGCCTATCAGGTCCTCTAAGGTTTGACCACATGATCCAGCAGCTCCGCCATTACTGCATACACAAGAGAAATGGAAACACGAGTCCACTCGAAGCCGGCAAACAAATGTTAATGGCAGAAGCACTGAGAAGTGCACCAATGCAGAAGAGGTCCCAATGCCATCAGCTGATGAGTGGATACATTTGATCTGCCCAAACAATGGATCATCACCCGCCAATAAAAAGTTACTGCAGCACTGATGCAGTCTGCAGCATGGACAGCTGTCAGACACTAACGTACATGGAAGAAACTAACCTCTAAGTCCACTTCTAGGAAATGCCCAGAACTGGGAATCTGTAGAGACAGTGCTGTCTGGTGCTAGAGAAGGGAAGGAGGTTAGGAGGGAGGAACGGGAAGAGGCTGCTGACGGGAGCCAGGCTTCTATTTAGGTTATAAAAATGCTCTAAGAATATGACAGATGGTAACTCTGAAGTAAAGCACTCAATTACTACTCTAACTAAATTGACGGCATGTAATGATCATGTCTACAAAAGCTGTTAAGCAGAAAGTGACACCGCACTAAAACAATTAGCACCTAGTAGTGCAATAAACATAGGCAACATGTTGGTAAATGACAGAAGACACAGTACACTTCGCTGTACTAGTCAGTCACACCTAGTTTTAACTCAAAAAATGCTTACCAAAATTATTTACTAATAAAGCCATGGCTATTATATGATTCCCCTGAAAAAGCATTTTGATTTATACACCACATACCTTGAGTGTGACTTTCCATCCAATGTGTGCTTCTACCACAGAAGCAACTGCTACTGTAAGCTGCACAGCACAGCTCAGTTAAATTAAAAGATCACAAGGAGCTGAAGTAAGTAAGGGGGCAACAAACTTATGTCAGGCTCGAGGGTCACACAGTGCTGGAACGCCTTCACCGAGCTGCCGTAGTCTTCCAAGGCCAAGTAGACACAGCCTAGGGAAAACCAAACCCCAAGATGCAAAGATCAAAAGTCAGACTTATTCAAGCACATATCACACTTAGAAGCTACAATCCGAACAGATTTAAGATACTATGGAGGAATACATGGATATGCAGAATTCAGAACTATGTAATATTTGCCTTGTGTTAAGGTTAAATGTAGGAAATTTAGTGGAGATAAAATTTACCCTGAAAATTTCAAAGCTATTATAACAATGAAAGCACTGCAATGTTGATGTCATTTATACAGTCGGTGTTAGTTAAAGGTAATGGGCAGCTTTCTTTATAGGCCTTTATATTTGGGTCTGGTATTCTAAACCTAGAACTAATGATGTAAAAACCCTTTACAAAGTATCAGCAGATTCACAACTGTTTGTGTACCACAAACACAAGGACCGGGTTCTGCTTTCATCCTCCAGTCCCACAGAAAACCTCCACTATTTAACCAAGAACAACCTCCCTAGTATGTATCTGTGTAGGCACGTCTGCAGAAAACTTGGAAAGCATACAGTCCTGATCTGGCTGATATTTGGAAAACAGGTAACTAATTTCTTTACATCACAGGGTTTCTCTAAAATTCAACAGACCCTGTCAAAGGAGCTATAACCGGTAAAAATTCAAGAGCATTAGTCAGGAACCCTTGTTTTCCTCTCAGTCACCGAGCCCTCGCAGATGGAAGCCTACTTTCTTACAGACTGAGCACAGAGCAAGGGAGAGCTCTGGGACAGGGATGACTCCACAACTGCCCCAGCCTTTCCCAGGGCAGGGGGGGAGCTACCTCTAGTCCCTCCTCCCTAACCTGCCCCACAGACACCTGTTCCACAGGGAGGGCACAGAGGCCAGAAAGTTCTCTAAGCAAATAAGGATTGTTGGCTGATAATTAGAGATAAGGCTTCCAAACCAAATGTCCCAGAGCAACTTGATGCTTCTCAGAATTCACAGGAGGCGATCAGTGACCACCAAGGGCTTCCTTTATGCAGAACAGATTTGGTAGAGGCTAGGTGAAGGCTGCAGGGGTGGTGTGCATCTGGTGTGGGGAGGGGCAAAGAGACTTGCTGGAACCTAGTTCACTGCCCTGAACTATGGCTGAAAGTCAGCTCACCACTCGGCTTTCACCTGGCTATTTATAGAATGAATAAAAAGAACCATTCAGGGAAAAAACACATTCCCGGAAGTGACATAGTTTAAAAGGACCCAAGTGCAGCCCTAACCTATGTGACAATATGTAAAACGAGTCCCTGCCACCCAAACGTGTTCATCCTTGAAGTCTTCATTCGTTTCACCAGTTCTAGGGCACACCCTTGCTTTTAAAATCTCCAAAACAGAGACATACCTGGTTTTATTTGTTTGTAGTTTTTTTTCTGTACAAAATGGTACAAAATGCAGGGGCCCCTTCCAAGATGGCAAGTTAGAGACAATGAATTCTAAGTCACTTGGAATGAGGACTATCTCACTGGGACTAAATTAAGAACACTGCAATCTCCTGCCTGAGCCCCAACAGCAATGCATAGATAGATAGATAGACAGATAGACAGACAGACAGACAGACAGACAGACAAAACAAATATTCTTCCTCACATGTTGATATAAAAAGGAGGCTGTGTAAAGTCAAGATACAAATGAAGAACCTTATTTTTCAATCCTTCAGAAAAGATTAGCAAATACTGCAAATAACAGCACTTACAATAGAGCTCTAACCCATACTGGTCAGATGAAGTTTATTACTTACCTTTAAGTTTTAAAACTAGCTAATGTTACCAGCCAAGGACAATACAGGTGGTAAACTTTAAACCCCTACCCAGATCTAGCCAATGGACAGAACATTCTCCACAGTTGAGTGGAGAGTGGGGTCTGACTTTGACACGAACTCTGGTGCCCCATATTTGACCATGTCCCCTGGAGGGGAAGACCTGGTGGCACTCAGAGGAAGGACAGCAGGCTACCAAGAAGAGACTTGATACCCTATGAGCATATACAGGGGGAGGAAATCCCCCTCTGGAACAGTCATAGGGGAGGGGAATAAGGGGAAAATGGGAGGGAGGGAAGAATGGGAGGCTACAAGGGATGGGATAACCATTGAGATGTAACAAGAATAAATTAATAAAAAAAATTTTTAATAAGTTAATAAAAAATAAAAATAAAACTAGCTAATGTTTTATACTTAGCATATTAGAAAATATTAATAAAAATTTAGATACATAACTTAACCTAATATAAAGTGTTAATATGGCTCTGTTATGCTTTACCTTTGCTTATTTTTTGCATTGTTTTAGTAATTTGCATGGGACAGAATCCTACGATCAATACCAGGTAACCATGAAAGGAGAGGCCTTTAAGTATCCTGTCCCTTGGACTCACAAAGCTCTCATTTTTAAACTTACAGCTGACTAACTACATCCTCTTTATTTTTTATTTCTAAATTCAAGGTGTTGGACTTTGAAGAACTGTGTACAATCCTGGACATCTCTTTTACTTTATAGTCAAATTATTACTTAAACTACCGTTATCAATAATGACTAATGGGGCCAGTGAGATGGCTCAGCAAATAACAGCCCTTGTCCCACAAGCCTGATAACCTAAGCTGAGTTTGATGGCCAGAAACCATGTCAAAAATAAATAAATAAATAAATAAATAAATAAATAAATAAATAAAAGAAAAAAAACAAAGAAGCCAGATGTGGTGGCACATATCGATAGACTAGCATTCCCAAGAGGCACAGCCAGGAAGCTTGTTAGCTAGCTAGTCTGAAACACTCAGAGCAGCAGTGACAAGAGACTGCACTGAAAGATGAAAGGGAAAAATCAGCTCCTCCAAGTTGAGTTAGTTACACATGCATGTGAAAACACACACACACCCCAACACAATGCATATAATAATGAAATCAAGAACCCTCAAAACTATCACACAAGTCCTTAAAATACAGTTGAGTTCTTGAAGCTCCGAGATCACTATTACTTTGCCCAGAACTGTCAGGTGGGTAAGAACATAGCTTCCTTGCATGTTCTGACGGTACATTTTTTAGTGTATTTTAATCATATTTAAATCTAGATACCTAAAATGAGACTGCTTCAATATGCTATTAATATATAAAATGCTTGACCTATTTTATATCCATCCTCTTCCTACTAAGTCTTTTAAATTTGATGTGTGTCCAGGTCTTTCAGTATTGCCTCCGAGCAGACACATGCCATTGTCTCCTCCCTTTAGAGTTACTCCGAAGACCTTGCTAAGGGGCCATCCCTCAGGAAGACAGGAGCAGCTCCTGGAATGAGAGCTCACCTTAAGCATACTAAGGACATGGGTAGAATAAGAGACCTTTAATGACATACAGAATCCTATCCTATCCACAAATGAGCCATGACTTATGACAACGCCAATCTTGCTACCAGTAAAGAAAGAAGGGAGAAATATAGCGCATATAACATGTACTGGGCCACCCAACAGGTCCGCTCATTTGCTTGCTCCTTTACCTTCAGACCCCAACTGGCTCTTTCCCCCTAGAGCCATGCAGATGCACAGAGAAGCAGCAACAAGGAGATGGGCATGGCCAGCTGGCAGGAAGAGCTAAGATGGTCTGGCCAAGAATGAAAACCACCGCTGGGCGGAGGCTCTGTTGAGATTTCTATAGAGCTCACATATCTGGGGCAAGCCAGAAGGCCACTGCCACTGCTGGCCAAGACCTGTGGACGCCAGAGTCCAGTGTGTGGGTGCCAGTGCAGAAACACAAAAGCAGAGCAATGGCTTGTTTTGGATGAAATAGTGCCTTATTTTTTTTTAATTTTTTAATTTTAATTTTGGTTTTTCGAGACAGGGTTTCTCTACATAGCCTTGGCTGTCCTGGACTTGCTTTGGAGCCCAGGCTGGCCTCGAACTCACAGTGATCTGCCTGCCTCTGCCTCCCGAGTGCTGGGAATAAAGGAGTGCGCCACCACACCCGGCTCTAATAATGCCTTATTTAAATGATTGCTTAAAAAGTTTAAGTTATTAAGGAAAAAAGAAGAGTGAGTGCGAGAGGGTGAAAGGGGAAGACGGAAGGGGAGAGAGAGAAGGAGAGGGAGAGGGATGGGGAGAGGGAGAGGAGAGGGAGAGAGAAGAGCCACACAGAACACAAATGAAGTGAGATGTGGCTGACTCAGGAGCTCTGAGCACCTGTGTAGCTTCAGCTGCAATACTCCATCTCTGAGTCTTGGCCCTGGGCACTAAGGTTGGGGCGGGGGTAAATCAGGCTTTAACCCCAAGGTTCTGAGACTCCCCAGAGGTGATAGGGTTCAGAGGTGCACTGGTGCCATCTAGTGGTGGGATAAATACACTGGTCATACAAAGGATTCAGAAATCAATCAGCAAGCTTGAAGAGCTAAAGGGGAAGTTCATTCAATTAGAAAGGAAAATTCTGTTTCTCAAATGGAAAACCACCAAACCTCAGACTATTGCATAAAGAGATGTTATCATGTATCTCAAGCTTATGTTAAATACTGCTAATTATGAATTACATGAATGAAATAATGTTTTTTTTTTAAAGAAATAAATTCAAAAGAAACCAAGAGAAAGTCATGGCCTAGAGAGAAAATAGCTCACTCAACGCCTCACGATTATTAGTTCCTGGAGTGCAGTGACTACAGTACTCCCCAAACTTCAACACCTGAAGTGGAAAGTAACCACTGAGGGGCTCACAGAGAGCTACTGGAGAAAGGGTAAAGTCACTTTTACGTCTGAAAAGATAACCTTTACAAAATCAGGAAAACACAGCGAGATACTCCCTGCTTGCATATCGCAATCACAGTTTTCTGTTTTGTTTTGTCCTTTCAAGACAGGGTTTCTCTGTGTAGCACTGCTGTCCTGGAACTCCTTCCTGTTCTGTAGATTAGGCTGGACTTGAATTGGGGCATGCACCTGCCTCTGCCTATGCTGGGATTAAGCACGTGAGCCACCACTGCCTGGCCAGTTTTCTGGCTTGCTACTCAGATTTCCTTCTTCCAAAGGGTGGGTGGGTGTTTCTACATGAATATCCAAGTTCACACTTTTCTGCTAAGTCCCTTCATGGCCAGTTAATTGCTGTGTAACAGTCTGTCACATATACTAAAGGTTACCACAATCCGGCCCTAATCCAACCAGCTCTCCGTTCTCTGCCTTCTGCTTCCTTACTTCAGTCCATGGAACAAGTGCAAACGAGCTGCTGAATGTAGCTCAACAGAC
Source organism: Acomys russatus (assembly GCF_903995435.1). Classification (NCBI taxonomy): domain Eukaryota; kingdom Metazoa; phylum Chordata; class Mammalia; order Rodentia; family Muridae; genus Acomys; species Acomys russatus. The sequence continues at coordinate 99,329 of NC_067161.1, forward strand.
AGGGAGCACCCTGGGCCAAATCCCAGATCACCGCAACCACTATTTGGTAGTGGCTTTTCCCGAGGATGCTTCACGCTCACTTCCTAAATATTTGCACAGCAGTCTCAGGTTCTCCTCACTGCAGGTGCACAAACTTAACCTGTCTGTGTCAGTGCCTCCCTAAAGGGATAGTTTCCTCTGTTCTTCTTTCACTCTAGGCAGTGGTTGTTGAATGCTGTTTCCCTTCTTGTTTGGACCTGGTTACAGCTGTCTGTTATTTGCCTACTCATTCTGGAAAAGTCAGTGTGTTCATGTTATATGCTTCTGAGACTCTCCTGCTAGGTTTATCATCCTATTGGTCTGGAAAAATGGGCATCAGTAACCTGCTACCATGGCTCATGCAGTGCAGTAGGCAGGAGAGAAAAGTCCCATGTTTATTATAGAGGGCTGACTTGGGACCAGAAGTGTGTGAGCCCCGCACATATGCTGGCTCTGTTTTCCCAGCAGTGAAATGATGCGCCAACTAGAATCTCCACCCTATGCAGAATAGACTGGCCTGTGCCATGTTACTTGGGGGTCCTAAGACTCAGAACTAGGTGTCAGGCAGCAAACTTTTGCCCTCCCTACTGTACTTAGTCTCAGTCAGCCCAGATGCTATTGCAGGCCTCAAATCTCTTGACAGCTCTGCAAGTTAAACTTTAGGAGTTTTTTTTTTAATTGCTTACCACTATAAGAGGAGGAGTAAAAGGAGGGAAGGAGGGACGAAGGGAGGAAAGGAGGGAGGGAGGGGGAGAGAATCTCTTTTTTTCTGTGTATATTATTCACATATTCCATCCTTGAAATGTGAACAGCAACCTCCTTGGATCTTCTTCTACAAGTAATACAACTTTATGAAGAAACTATCAGATTACATTTCAAATAGAAACATTTTATCCTTTTGAAAACTAAAATGAATCAGGCATAGTGTCACATGCCTATAAGCCCAGTATTAAGGAGCTGGCTGAGGCAAAAGAATGACAGCCTCAAAGCCAACCTAGGCTATGTAGTGACAATCTGTCTCAAAATAAAAAAAAAAAAAACCCACTAACTTGGCAGGGCACATTTGCCCCTGCAAATGAAGAGTGAGCATGGCCTAGGCCTTGGGATGGTTAAAACCACAGAGCACCGTGCTACAAAGTTCAGGTTGGCAGGGAGGTGTGCTGGATGGCTCCTGAAAATCAACCAAACAACTTCATTTTGCTTTTGAAGGGAAAAGAGTTCTAAGATGACAGCTTGAGGTATCCGGGGCTCTCTACCACTTGGCCTTGGCCAGTATGGCATTGTGTCCTGTCGTGATCTCCTCAAGAGGTAAGCTGGGAAGTGAAGAGTTCTAGATCTGGGACAGATGTCCAGACTGAATAGCAGCTCCAGTCCTCATGAGCTACATGAGCTGGTACAAACTACTAACATTTCTATTTCTTCACCTATGAAGGGGGTAAAAGCATTAAGGACCTTGGTGACTGTGCTGCTGGCTAATGACACCCCCAGAGTGCTTACAAAACAGTACCTGGAACCAGTCACATGCAATACTAGTTGCTCTATTACCATTAGGACAGAATAAAAATAAAGTCAAACTCTACAGTCACCAAGAATCTCTGCTTTCTAAATGACTGTTGTTTGCATATGCAGGCTCTCGATTCCCAGGATACATCTTCCCAGTTTTCACTTCAGTCCAAATCTAATGCCCTCTTTACAGCCACATCAATATTTTCTTCTCCTTCAGGCCTTTTCTAATCAACAAAGCCTCGTTCACCCCTGGGCAGCACACTGCCCATCTAGTGTACCACTTTTTATGTGTGACTCATACCTCTTCCCTCTCCATTTACCACACAGAAACCAAAGACTTGCAAGTCTGCATCTTCACATCATCTTTTGCATCTCTCAGTACCACTAAATGGTCTAAAGGGAATCCACAGTACACACTCGCTTAGATCATCCGTGCTCAACAAGCAGAAACTATGTCCCTCCAGCCTCAAGAAAGCATTGTTGCCTGTTTTGAGCTGGTATTTCCTCTCCTCTCATCCCAGTGTTTCCTGGTAACTGGCAGCTCTGCCACTAAGCCTTGGCCACCAGCCTCACTCCACCTTTGTCCAGCAGAGTGTCTCATTTCTGCCTCAAGCCAATGAAGACCTCGAGTATCTCAAAAGCTCTACTTAACCCTTCTGCAATGAGCTCAGTACTGCATGTGATCCTCATCACTTTGACATGGCTGTAAGTAAACAGTGTGTTGATTCTAATCTGCTGCCTGACCCATCACTCACTCTTCAGTCCAGAGTCTGTGTCTAAAGGGCAGCAGTGGGCTTCAAAGCCACAGGCTGACCTTCTAAGAATGGTGTGGCTTTTGGCATCACTCACTGATGATTCCTCCCCTTGGCTCTCTCCTCTCTGACCAAGTCTGCTGTGTTGACCCTAGTGTGTTTCAGTTGACTTGTATTTCAGTAGTGTCTTTTCTTCTCTCTTCCTCCAATTGCTAAAGATGTCCAGAGGACAAGACTCTGCCTAGTATTCTCAGCTGGTACAGTGCTCTCTAAGGAATTCATTTACTATCACAGTTTCAGCACCTGCAAGCTCTAGCTCCACTCTACCTCACAATGGGCCTTCACTCGGGCTTTTTGCTCTAAGGGATCATCAGGTGTCTTTGCTTGAACACAGCACCATCACCTCAGATGCAACATCCAAAAGCACATCACCTGCCCTGCACAAGGGCGTTCTCCTTCCTCCTGAACTTCCTATGGCTAATTTAAGAGTCTGGGTCTGGCGATGTCACTCAGAGGTATAGTGTATAGTTAGCATGTGCTAGCACCAGGGTTCAATCCCATGTACCAGACACACACACACACAGGCACACACAGATGCACACACTGATCCCAAGGCTTCCTTCAATCCTGCCAACTTAAGAGTAAACTCAGAATATTTTCCTTTGTAACAAATGTCAACCTCGTCCTGCTTGTGCTTATTGCTAAGGTTGCTGGTACTCACCTGTGACCTTCATTCTATAGTTAAACTTTGGACAGTACCACTTGTAACATATTGGTCAATTACACAAAATCTATTACAATAACATCTGCTATCCAGGGCCTTGAGTGGTTCTCCCTTTATCATTTTCCTGCACAAATTCTTTGCTCTCTGCTCATGGGTTGGCACAGTGTAATGCATCCCACATCTGCATCTGGTACACTACATGGCAGGGACTTGATACTGTTTAGTAGGGAGACCACACAACATTCTATCCAAACAATAACTCTCTCAAGGAGACAAAGAACACAAATGCAATGTAAAATAAATGATATGTAAAAGCCTGTCTATTAACTAATCGCCAAGTGTTGGTTTTATCATGTTAGTAGGGGATTTAAAGTTGGGGTATTTAAAAGCCCATATTCACATGTTTTATTATTGCCAGCTATAATTAAGTTCAAATATAATTATAAAGCCTAATTCCAGGACTCAGGAGGCTGAGGCAAGAGGACTGAACTCTGGGCCATTTGGGGACTAGAAAGTTAGACAGTATCTCAATATATCACCACCACTACTATTATTAACAACACAGAAGCTACTTACTGGGAAATACATAAAGCAAAAGCGCATCTTATTTTGTGTAATTTGTATCCTCTAAAACAAGTATCTTCATCTACAATGTTTGTTTAGCTTAAATGAATTTATAACAGCACTTACAAATGTTAGATATGCCCCATGACAGTGAATTTCTAATACTTTTTGTCCAGAAACCATTCATAGTTCAAAAAACTAAACTTTTACAAGAAGTTACCCTATTGAAGCCAATTTTCTCATTTTCATTTGTCAAACATAAAAAGTGAAGTGTTAAAGAATGACAGAAAACAAAATTCACCCCTCACAGGTACAGGTTCCATTTGGACATAGCCTTCTCTTCTTTTTTAAGATTTTTTTTTGTATTTAGGCTCTGTATATGTGTATCTGAGCATAGCACTGTGCACATGAGTGCAGGTGCTACTAGAGGCCAGAGGAGGGCATTGACCTGCTGAGGTGGGGTTACAGGCACTTGTGAGCTTGTCTGTTTTCCTCCCCTTAATCCCCTTAACTCCCTGAACGCAAAATGGAAATAAATCTTTAAGATTTTAATTAATTAAAACAATTTTAATTCTTAGAGAATTAAAAACAAACACTCCTTGGATGGGCCACCCAAATAGCAAGCGTATACTGGAACAGGTATATAAACTCCCGAATCCACGCTTTTCCTCAAGCTCTTTCTCCACCTGAGAAACCAGCTCCCCTCCAACCATCCCTGTTCTTCCCCTCATTCATTCATCAACTACCTCCCGCCTCACACCAGCACTGAGCTTCCCCTCACCCACCCAGCAGGGACACGACTGGCCTCACCAATCTCCTTGATGATCTGAGCCTCGAGTCCACACTAGAGTAGCATCACGTGACCTCACAGAAGTGAGTAGTCCATTAAGCAAGTAGAGGAGTGAAGGAGAAAAGAAGCTTTTCAAAAGGCAGAAACAAAGAAATGGAAAATAAAGAAATGTTGAGCTGGGTTGGCACACTTGACAGGAATGATCATTGTCCTCTTTCCATGCTACGCATACTGGTTGGATACCAAGGAAATTCATTTTTACTTTTTGTATAAAAATTGGGACAACTGGGAAATGACTAACAACAGCAATAAGAATTCACACTTTTGAACTGGTCTGTATGTCAGCAAATCCTGCCTTGACGAATCGGTTAGATGTCTCCCCTACTTTCTTCAGCTTTTAGTACCCTCAAGTCAGAGAAGCCCAAGATTATGTTTTACTAGTGTCTAGAGTCTCATGGAAAACCAAACGAACAAAGCCCTGGCTCCAGGAAACCCTTTATTCCCAAAAGGATTCCAAGCCTCTACTTCTTGCACAAAGCAAGCAAGCCTGGAGGTAGAACCTTGTTGACACTTTTATCTTTTATATCAACATCACCTTTACCTCTTGTACCCTCCCATTAAATGGTGACTCATGGGTTCATCTGTCAGTCAGTGGTGAGTGCATTACCCTCAGTTCCTACATTAATTCTGAGATGTGGGTATTAACCTTGTGAGACAAAGTGAAAACTTAGATTTCTCAATCAGGTGGTTGGTCTCCAACCAAAAGCTACAAACCTGGAAACCAGAACCTCTTTCCAGGCTTCATGCTGCTCCATGGGTTAACAACAGTAAGAAGAAAGAGAGATAGAGGAGGAGGGAAGAAGGGAGGGAGGGAGGAAGGGAGGGTGGGAGGAAAGAAGGAAGGGAGGAAGCAAGAACATAAGGTCATCTGAAAATCCACCAGAAAGAAAACCAGCTTTTTAGTGCTCTCAAAGTTACCAAGTACATGTGTGCAATAATACAAACCATATTCGTTCCAAAGAAATGGCCAGATCGTGATGAGGACACGTGGCACTGTAACTTGCCCATGCCTATTCCCTCCCCTTCAACTCTGTAGTGTTCCTTAAAATCTACAGTCCACAGCAGCAGTGGGAACTGGTCTAGCAGCCACCAGGGGGAGCCCACTGGGTTTGGTTCCTATCATCTGCCATCTGATGAAGGCCTGGAGGGCCCACTTGCATTTCATCCAGTTCTGAGCTTGGCAGGGAAAAGCCCTTGCAGTCAGTTAGAGATTACTGATAAATCTCACAGCTGAATGAGGTGGAGAATAACAGAATGACAACAAAACTGAAGAAAAGGTATGACATTAAAAATGATGAGCTGGGTGTGGTGCCACACGCCTGTCATTCCACTACTCGGGGAGGTAGAGGCATGTGGATCTCGGTGAATTGGAGGCCAACCTCATCTACAAAGTGACACCGCGACAGCCAAGCCTACAAAGAGAAACACTGCCTGGAAAAAAACCAAAACCAAAACAACAACAACAACAAAGTTTGCCATTTACCTATATCATCACTGATTAAGTAGAAAGGAACTAAATACTCCAATCAAAGGCAGAAAAAGACAAAAAGAATAAAACAATTATTCAACTAAGATGTCATTTACAGGAGACAGACCTTAGATCTGAGCAGACAAGCAGGTTGAAAGTGAAATTGTCAGGGAGGGGATGACCAGTAATCAAGAGAGCCAGGGTAGCTACACTAGGCAGACAAAACAGAGCTCCAGAAAAAAAAAAACTGTTAATAGGGAAAAATCACTTTAATGATAGACTGTTCACTCTATCAAGTAGAGGTAACAGTTGTTAGTGGGTGCACCTGCAATACATCCCCAATACATCTCTCAAGTTAACACTTTTTATTCTTCTCTCTATTACATCCCAACCAGTTTCCCCTCCCACTTCTCCTCACAATTCCCCTCCCCCACTCCAGGCCCACCCCTCCTCTGTTTGCCTTCAGGAAAGGACAGGCCTCCCAGGGATAGCAACCAAACATAGCATGTCACATTGCAATGAGACTAGGCATATACCCTCATGTTAACACTGGACAAGGTCACCCAGGAGGAGGAAAGGCGCCCAAAAGCAGGCAAAGAGTCACAGGCAGCTCCCACTCACACCATTAAGAGTCTAATAATTCTCTTGGTACTTATTTGTCGTTTTAATCCTCAGAATGGGAGTTTGTTCAAGTTGGCTTCCTCAGGACTAGTAATATGCATATTTAAACATACTTTGGGCATTTCTTTTTGAAAAAACAAAACAGAAAAAAAAACATGTCTTATTTCTGGGCAAAGGGTGGCATACAGTTTACATCTCACGTATTACTCCACTGCCATGCACAGATGTCATGTACCCTGACAGCTGTGTGTGCATGTGTGATACTTTACCTGACCAGTCTCTCATGTGGGGCATTAGCTTGTTCTCAACATTTTGCTGTTGCCAATAATGGTGCAAGGAGGTCACATGCGTCTAAGTGCTTCTTTGAGATAGACACCCGGGAATGTTAGCTCTTTGTCGAAGGTTAAATGCAAATGTAATTTTGTTACATGTTGGGAGCTCTTCTTCCATAGGTTTTGTGCCGTTTTGCTTTTCATAGCTACCGTTTATGGCTCCATGCAGCCTCCCAGAGAGCTTTGTCTAGCTTTTGAATTGTCACCGTTCTGTGAAATTTCCCTTTATGTTTTGTTATTTAGTGACATTTAGAAGCTGTGGGATGGTCCCAGCTTTACACATGCTGGGCAAGTGCTCTGCTAAGGAGCCACACCCCAGCCTGTATCTCTATCATGTGAAAAGCACAGTGTCTCTCCCTCTGCTCGCCATTTCCTTCTCCTCCACATCCCTCCCTGCTCTCTCTGGCTCTCTCTGCCTTTACCCACTCTTTCACTTGTCCTAGAACTCCCTCTGTAGATGAGGAGCCCCAAATCTATAGTGAGCCTTTCCTTTCTGCCTCTGGCATGCTAGGATTGCAGATGTCCTCCACCATGCCCAGCTTTTTCTTCTTTTTCTAACAGGCTTGAAATCTTTTCTAACCCTCTGACCTTGAGTTCTTTATAAAGTAATTAGTGTTCTATTTCTGAGATGCATAATAAATATTTTCTCATGGCTTTTATCTGCAAGAAATCTGCTTTAATCTTCCTGAGGTTGAATTTGTCAATCTCTATTACCATTTGGGCCGTGAAGCATAGAAACCCCCCACCCCTGTCCCGCTTGGCCAACACCCATACTGGTGTGGCATGTGTATGTTTCTTTTTGCAATTCTCAGGAATTTTGTGTATTCTTGTGTATGCAGTAAGGCATGAACCCATTTATATTTTCCATAGCAGCTATCTAATTTTCTTAGTTAATTTTCTATTGCTGTGACTAAGCACTATGACCAAGGCAACTTATAAAAGAAAGCATGTAATTGGAGGCCTGCTTACAGAGAGTGAGTCCATGACCATCAGAGCAGGGGACATGCCAACAGGCAGGCGGGCATGGTGCTGGAGCCACTGCTGAGCTCACATGTTGAAACAACAAGTATGAAACACAGAGAGTTAACTGGGAATGCTGTGGGCTTTTGAAACTTTAAAGCCCACACCTCCTCCAACAAGGCCACATCTCCTAATCCTTCCCAAACTGTTCTGCATTCAAATATAGGAGCCTATGAGGACGATCCTCATCCAAACTACCATAACAATTGTTTCAGTCTAGCTTGAAGGATTTAGGATGTCACATGTGCCATATACTCAATTTCCATGTGCACTGGTCCAATAACAATACAGTAAGTTTGTATGTATTTTTTTGTTTCTGAGAAGCATTCAGGATTTTCCTTCCTTCCTTCCCACCTTCCTTCCTTCCCTCCTTTCGTGTGTGTGTGTGTGTGTGTGTGTGTGTGTGTGTGTGTGTGTGTGTGCACGCGTGCTTGCTTTGTTTTACCTTGATTTTTTGGTAGAAATTCTTTCTAGATCTTCTGAAGAGCCTACTTTTCAATCTTTCCTGTAATTTCTTCTCCAGTGGCTGCATCTTCATCCCTCTCTGGTCATTCTTGAACACCTTAAACTTGCAGTTTCATTTTAAAGATTCATTTACTTATTATCTATACAATGCTCTGCCTGCATGTATGCCAGAAGAGGACACCAGATCTCACTGTAGATGGTTGTGAGCCATTATGTGGTTGCTAGGAATTGAACTCAGGACCACTGGAAGAGCAGACAGTGCTCTTAACCACTGAGCCATCTCTCTAGGCCCTTGTTTTTCGTTTTGTTTTGTTTTGTTTTTCAAGACAAGGTATCTCTGTATAGCTTTGGCTGTCCTAGAACTCACTCCATAGAGCAACTAGCCTTGAACTCAGAGATTTGCCTCCCTCCTGAGTGCTAGGAATAAAGGTGTGCACCACCACGGCTGGGCACATTCTGGATTTTCTATTTTGTTCCAGTAGTCGGTCTGTTGATATGAGGATGCCATGACCTTAATTATAGAGGATTTATGGCATAGGCTTCAGCCCTCACAAGAATAGAATAACAAGTTGAAAAGGTTGTCAAAGCCCAGTCTCATCAGATGGTGTGTGTTTTGATGTCTGGTTTCCTATCACGTTTTCTGTGTTATAATATGGCTCCTTCACCTTGGTGCTCTTCCAGCCGCTGTCTCCTAATGCCCCTGTGTGTCTGCATTTTAGAAATTCCAGGGTTTGCTAAGTTCCAAATGGGTGTTGAATACAGAGAGCACTGGGGCCATGTGCTGCTGGGGAAGATCCCACAGAACCACATGCTGGACCTCTGCATCACCAATTCCAAGCTTTTTTGAAGGACACTGGCCATGTTGCAGGTGGGAGCGTGATGAGAGGCTCCAAAGCCTAGACTGCCACAGAAAGTATTTTTGTAAAATCAGGGAGGGGTGTAGGGTTAAGGGCTTTTTTCTCCACAGGTGTATCTTTCTTAGGAAAATCCTCTGGTCTGCATGCATGCACACACAGGTATATTGAGAGGGTCCCTGAAGGTGTCACACAGGAAGTAAACCAGGTGAAGAGATACTAATGAAAACCCGGTGCAGATCTACTTCATGAGGCTGGATCGGACATGGGGAGTCCAGTGCCAGGCAGCTTATTGTCAGCTATTTGAAACACAGTACAATCTGAGGAAAGGTTTCCAGGCAACAATCATTCCACTTCCAGGTGCACACTAAAGCTTAAGGTGCGTCTACATAGAAACATCTTTACAGGCATCATGAGGGTGGGTTCTACAGCTAAAAGGCCTAGAATCTAATGTGGTCTCTGGCCAATAGCATAGAGGTTAGCAAGCCATGAAGTACTTGTGACATCTCTTTTAAGGATGGGTAATGAAAGCGGGGTACGATGTTGCATTCCTGTAACCCAGCACTTGGGAAAACAGAGGCAAACAGATCTCCTTGTTTTAGGCCAGCAGGGTCAACAAAGTGAGTCCAGGACAGCCAAAGCTACACAGAGAAACCCTGTCTCGAAAAAAACAAAACAAAAGTCTGGAAAAGGAAGAGTCTGGACCAGAACGTTTTCACCTTTACTGGTGTCTTTTGATTTCAGAAATAAAACTAAATGTCTTGTTTGGAGCCTAACCTCCAAAAAGTCAGTAATCAAACTCAGTACACAGAAAAAAAGGAAAGTGGGGGCTTCATGTATTCTAGGTAAGAGAGAAGCTGTGTTCCAGACAGTATTCATGAGAGAAAGACAATGCCAGTTAGACAGCCTCCTTGGGACTAGAATGAATGCCACATCCACTCAGAGACCAGTGAGCAGAGGGCTTTGGTTACACCCTCCCCCGGTGTTTGCAAGAAAGAATATAAGGAACTCTGGCCATTCTGGGTACCCTTTGGTGGTTGTACCCAAAAAACACTAGGGAGGTGTCTGAACAGCTTAGACTTAAGCTGCCATAAGTTTTAATATATCAAAGGCACCTGAATTCATCCCCATCCAGTCTTCAGGTGTCTACAACCAAGGCTCTCGCTGTTGAAATCTGGCTCCCCCTTGTGGCAGAGAAATAGCCAACAAATAGGTGCCCCAGAACCTCCCCCATGGAGTTACAGGAACTTTTAGTGGCTAGGACTATCTTGGAATATTACAAGGGGAGGTTGAGAATCCAGGACAACAAAGGAAAAAATGAGACAAATAAAACTTGGAAATGTTTTAAGGCTTACAGGGGTTATACAGAGTGAATAACAGAGAGTTGGGTCTTTGTCAGGAGATTCCAAAAGAGCTAAAGAAGTTAAGAAATTTGTAAGAATGGAGTAAGGTGTGGAGGCATGCACCTCTGATCCCTTCACATGGGAAGATGTGGTAGGAGATTGAATTGGAGGCTACCCAGAAAGACTTTCTCCCTGTTTAAAAAAAATTCCTCAGAGACAAATGGGCTACAGTGTGCTTCTCAATACTAGCACTCTTTGGAGAAACCAAACATCTGAGGGGATGAAAACATCAAGAGAGTAGGCAGTGATAATGACACAAAGATGACAGGGAGCTGACCCAGAAGACTCCAGGACTGAAGAAGATAAAAGAAATGATCTCTCTGATACCCATTTGCTGGACCAAAACCAAGAGAACTTAGGGTAGGAGACAGTTGGATACTGAACACGTTTGAAGCCTAATATATTAAAAATGGAACTCACGACCATTGTTATTTTCACAACTCAGGCCAGCTAGAACAGATCTTGAACATGCTATAGACTGTGTAAGGTCAAGGAAGGGAGTTTGAACCTGGTGTGGGATGAAAATACCAACCTGATTCCACATATTGTCTCAGCACACACAGCTAGATGCCCAGCGTCCCCCTTAAACTCAAGGTAGGGTTTGTCCACATGGATTAAATCTAGTGTGGCATATAGAAACTAGTTATAAAACACTCCCCTCATGGGAGAAGGAAGAACTGGTCTCTTTTCAGCTGGTGACTCCAAAAATGAGCTCTGTTTTATAGGGTCCCCAAACTACACAGTGATGGCATATATCCAAAGCAAGCAGGCAGAAGAACTTACCACAGAAAAAACTGAAGAAAAAAATGGAGCACCAAGATGAATAATGACAGTAATGAGCCATAATACAAAGCACAAGAGAGATATGCACACATCCAAAGCAATAAATATAATCTAACAAAGAATGAGGGGAGGGGAGGCAAATGTTTCGGGCACAAGAACTTCAAATAATATGTGTGTTATGTTGTTCCTCCAGGACATGGGGACTCAGTCATGCTAGCCCCTGTACCTCCAACAGGAGATCTACAGACCACTTCCAGGAGCAAAGTATGAACAAGGGAAATGGTAACTTCAGGTAGAGAAATGCAGCAGGCACCAGCCTAAAAAGTACTTGGCACTGGGGTCACAAATTGATAGCACGTCAGTCTTGATATGCTGGAATGCGAAGGGCATCCCACTGCTGCGTGTTCCCCATCCCCATCCACCTCAAACACATAATCTCAGTCTAAACATAAAGAGAACATCACAGACACTCACATTTAGGGCCTTTTTTTCTTTTCTTTTTCTTAATTTCTTTCTTTCTTTCCTTTCTTTTTTGTTCTTTTTTCTTTTTCTTTTCTTTTCAAAGTTATAAAGCTCTTGCCTAGGACTCAGAGGACTCTGGGCTTGGTGTTCACCAGCATGGTACTATGGATTAGGTACTGAACTTTTGTGGAGAAATTCGAGATCCAAATAACAGCTGGAATTTACTTAATATAATGGTATTGATTTTTTTTTTTTTTTTTTAGGTAGGAATTGTGTAACTCAAACTGGCTTTGGCTTTGCAGTGGAGCCAAGGATGACCTTGAATTCTGGATCCTCCCACCTCCATCTCCCATGTTAGTCTTGTGGTCTTTACAAGTATACTAGAGTTATATAAGATGCTAAGAATGGGGCTGAGGAGATGTCTCAGTGGTTAAGAGCGCTGGCTGCTCTTGCAGAGGACTTGAACCTTGTCCTAGCATCCCCTGGTGACTTACAACTGTCTGCAACTCCAGCTCCAGGGGATCTGATGCCCTCTTCTGGCTCTCAGGCATGCATGTGGTGCACACACATGCAGGCAAAATACCCATGTTAAGGATTCATGAGCAAGGGTCAATGGGATTTACTGTACTATTGTTTCAGCTTTTCTGGTTATTCCAAAATAAAAACAAATGTGGCAGTGGGACAGTAGATCCTAAGAGAGGGTGCTCCTCGAAGGCTGTTACTCACTGTGATGTGTCTCAGGGCAACAGAAACTAGAGAACATGGAGACCCGTAGTCTTACAAAACCAAGCGCCTCGAAGTCTATGTGGGTTCCCACCTCAACTGTCCTCTCTCCGATTCTACTTGATTCTGTGTGCTAAGCTACAGTGTGAAATTTATGGCAGTGTGCACAGTCCAAACTTAGGACAGTGGCCGGCTCCAAAGAAAATGTAAGTCAGAAGAAGCCATTTTGGAGGCCCTTTGAAACTTTGCCTCATCACTCCTCCCTTAATGACAATTTGTGTAGCTAGGCCCCAGAAGATTCCTGGATGGATTCTTCCCTGAGCTTTGGCTCTCAGACATCTCAGTACCGAGGGCAACCACAGGGAAGGGCATGGCTGTGACCTGAGTGTGCCACACTATGTGCCTGTTGTGATGTCATGGAATCTCAGCCTGGAGACAGAAACTCTTCAGTTGAGAGAGACATAGTTTTGAGAAATGGCGTTAGGTTGGGAGCTGGGTATCACACTGCCTGCCAGTCTCAGCTTTATAATTCTCATTTTGTTAGTTAGTGGAATTTTGGAGGTGTTTTCTTGGTGTCAGAGCCTGAAGAAGGTGACACCCAAGACAAAGGTAGGTAATAACCACTCTATCCCTGACCTCACTTCCTGTAGGTCTGTATAAATGCTTAGCCTCTGGGCCATAGGAGGAAGTGACTGGAGGGAAAGGGAGAGTTGAGACAGCATGTCTCTCTCTAACTCACTTTAGAAGCTTAAGGCTGGGCATAGTAGTGCACTCCTTTCATCCCAGCACTTGGGAGACAGAAGCAGGAGGATCTCTCTGAGATCAAAGTCAGCCTGATGAAGATATGGAGACCCAGGACAGCAAGGACTACTGTCTAAAAAAGAAAAAGAAAACACAAGAAGAAAATAGGTGGAAGGAGGAGGAAGAGGTGGAGGAGGAGAGAGTGGTAGTAGTGGTGGCTGTAGCAACAGCAGAAGCTTTAGGAATATATTAAGACAATGAGGAAGAATGTACTAGATGTTGAGAGGTGTAGCACCCTTTTTAATCCTACCTTATTTTGGTTCCTACTGCAAATCCCTCCTAATACCTTCCAACACCCCAATACAAGGTAGGAGTGAAAGATCAGTGGGTAGATGGGGTGTAGTTCCCTTTAGCTGCCTCCTGCTGGTTAGGGTCGTCGGGATCTGTGGGGCAAGTCCAACCTTTGTTTCAGAATATCTCCAACTTCTTTTCAAACTGCATCAACAGTAACCAGTAGGAGCAGAGTGGAGGAGGGGAAGTGCAGGGTGGAGGAGGGGGAGTGCAGGGTGGAGGAGGGGAGTGCAGGGTAGAGGAGGAGGAGTGAAGGGTGGAGGAGGGGGAGTGAAGGGTGGAGGAGGGGGAGTGAAGGGTGGAGGAGGGGGAGTGCAGGGTGGAGAAGGGAGTATAGGGTAGAGGAGGAGGAGTACAGGGTGAAGGAGGGAGAGTGCAGAGTGGAGGAGGGGGAGTAAAGGGTGGAGGAGGGGGAGTAAAGGGTGGAGGAGGGGAGTACAGGGTGGAGGAGGGGGGAGCATCAGCATTCTTCCTTCTCAGAGTCTCCCCCTTTCTAGAGTCCTCAGAATTAAACTATCTGTAGCTGGCAAAGAGTGCCTCTCAGAGCCACAAGAGGCAAATAGTTTGCTGCTGTGGACATTCTGAATCAGACCTATATCCCAACCCTGCGATTAAAACAAAAACATGTTTATATAATATAACTGAGCTTTTTGTTGTTGTTTTCTTTTTTCCAGACAGGTTTCTCTGTGTAGCCTTGGCTGTCCTGAATTTGCTTTGTAGACCAGGCTGGCCTCTAAGTCACAGTGATCTGCCTTCCTCTGCCTCCCGAGTGCTAGGATTAAAGGGGTGCATCACCACTCCTGGCACCATTTAGGCTCTTTAAATGCACTCCAGGACACTGATGCCTTGGTTCAAAGAAAAGGAATAAACATTTGTTTTATTTTTATATTTATTTATTTACTTACTTATTTATTTGGGTTTTCGAGATAGGGGGTCTCTGTGTAATCTTGGCTGTGCTGGACTCACTTTGTATAACAGGCTAGACTTGAATTCACAGCAATACACCTGACTCTGTCCTCAAGTGCTGGGATTAAAGGTGTGTGCCACCATGCCTGGCTTTATTTGTTTTAATTTTAATGGCAACAAATACCATTAATACCCTTAAACTGAACCAGGGCATCATTGTGAAATCCCAGGAGTTTGCTATGTGCTAAGAAGGACTTACGGAATATAATTGAAACTCTGTCTTCAAGCGTCACTCCCTTTCTCACCTTCCCAGCCCCATCTCCCACAGCTCAGCAAAAGTGCACCTGAAAAATGTAACAGAGCCCAGACCTTAGCACACTGACTCCATGATGGAAGTGCCATTCATGCTGTAGAACTCAGCACATAGACAGTACCTCCTGCTAAGACTTAGACAAGGGCCTGATTCATCAATGTCCGAAAAGTTCTGAGGAAACCTCAGCATATACTAACCTCAATTTTTGGCTTCTGTACTTCTGCTTCTGGGTAACTGTTCTTGTTAATTGAAATATTGTCAACACAGAACATGCTTTTTTTGTGCTTGAAATCTTATCCTGGAAAGAGCTTGAGGCTACAAGTGGGATCCCAAACACCCAGTGTAGTTGGTGGCCAGCTAATAAAAACTTTCTGTTGGCTTAAACCCATGCCTGTCCAGTCTTCTCCAGTGACTACCCCACAACAAAAATCATAATTTGCCATTCTCGGTGACAGTCTCACTTGCTTACCGTGTTCTTTTTCATCCAGAAATCTGATGACTCTTTATCTCTAGCACAAATGGCAACTCATGGGGAAATTAATCAAGGTCTTCTCTGTTCACTGACATCTTTATATTACAACAGTTACCACATTAAAAAATGTGGTGTGTGTGTGTGTGTGTGTGTGTGTGTGTGCGTGTGTGTGTGTACATATGCATGCGCACATGTCATGGGGCAGGTAGAAGTAGAGAACAAGCTGCCAGGGTCAGTTCTTTCCATCCACATTGAAGGTCCTAGGAATTCAATGTAGGCTGCCAAGGCTTGGCAGCAGGCATCTTTACCCACTGACCATTGTTTAGGTGGCTGTTTCCCTTGTTAATGCAAGTCTCTACAGTACATGGCTCATATTTACCTTTAGAGTCAGTACCCTACACAATAATCTAGAACTTAGTTTAAAAAAAAACACCTTATTTTTATGAATGTGCATGCATGCACAGATGCCATGGCGTGCATGGGAAGGTGAGAGCACATCATGTGGAAATTGCTTCTCTCCTTTTACTACGTGAGCTCCAGAGATGGAACTCAGGTCATCAGACATGGTGTCACAGATATTATCTTGCTGGTATCTTAGTATACTTAATAAATCATTCACAAATAAATAAATGAGATGGCTACAGAAGACAACTGAGTTGATACTTGAAGTGGGACATATCAATATTCATAGATGAGATGAAATGTGTTGTCAATACAAGCTTCGAAGCAACAGACTCAGAAGCTCACAGGTCAGAACAATTCTACCCCTTATTGCTACCTCAAGGCTAATGGCAGATCTGCTTTAACATTCTAGTCTTTAACAGAAGGTGGAAGAAAGTGGGGAAAGGGGGTGTGACTAACACCTTCCCTTCCCAAGTCATGCAAAGAGTCCATATTCCCCCTTAGCTCCCTTTCTCATGCTTCGCTGTCCATGTGTTTTTATGTAAAGCCCAAAGTATGGGAAGGAAATTCAGTGGGTCAGGAGAATGGATGAAGATAACCCCCAAGAGTTTGATGAGGGAAGTCCATTACCTGTATTCCTCTAGCATGGATTTGGGGTAGACATCTTTGAGGGAAAAATGTACCAGGATCTCTGTGCCCCCCACTGCCATGTACTTCCCAGTCCCGTTCTTCTAATGGGATGCTTACAGTATATGATGGAGAGAGCATAGCATGGATTTTTAAAAGACGTGATAGCTGTGCTGTGCCACTAATTGGCTCCATGATGGGCACGACTTCACCTTTGCCCTCATGATTGTTAAATGAAGGGGGTTCTCTTAGATGACATCAGCAGGCACTATGCTAAATAACATCTTCTTTACTCCTATTACCAGCTTCACAGGTGGAAGAGGCCAGGCTATGTTTTATTAGTGGTGACGAAGTGACAGGGTAAGCAGAGTCTGACCTCAGTCTGTCCTACTGACAAAATACCTGTGCTGGCTTGGTTCATGCCAACCTGATATAAGCCAGTGTTGTATTGAAGAGGGCACCTCGACTGCCCCTTCCAGCTTGCCCAGTGGGCAAGACAGGGTGCATTTTCTTAAATGATGACTGGTATGGTAAGGTCCAGCTCACTGTGGGTGGTGCCACCCCTGGACTGGTGGTTGTAGGTGGTATAAGAAGGCAGGGTGAGCAAGCCATGAAAGCACAGTAGTAAGCAGAGTTCCTCCACGGCTTCTGCATCAGCACCTGCCTCATGGATCCTGACCTGAGTTCCTACTCTGACTTCCCTCATCAGTGGAATATGATCTGAGAATTGTAAGATGAAATATATCTTTCCCCACTAGTTCTTTATGGTCACGGTGTTTAATCACAATGATAGAAACCCTAATGAAGGCACCATCTTAATTGTAAATGCTATAAGTAAAATATTTGTACTTCATTTACTATAAGAGCAATTATCTCCTTCCTAGATTAACTATTTCTACTGGGTTAGCTTACTGGTACTTTAATATCACTTCAATTGCATTGACATTCTTTGCTGTGTCCAGTATTTCAGGATTGAATATTGACTGGACCCAGTATTTCGTACTATGGACAATATACAAGCGTCTTAGACGGATCTTACGACAACTAGAAAATGCAAGGTCAGGAAACAAAGTTTCTGAGTGGAGGGTAGAGAAAGATTTAAAATGAAGGAAGGAAGAAAACAGAATGAAAAGGGAGAGATAAAGAGAAAATTTTGAATAATAGAAATTTTTAGATGTACTTATGTTTTATGTATATGGATGTTTTGCCTGCATATATGTCTGTGCACCACAGGTGTGCCTTTTGCACACACCATCCAGAAGAGTGTATATATCTCCTGGTACTGGAGTTACAGAAGTTTGTGAACCAACATGTGTGTGTTGGGAATCGAACTTGGGTCCTCTGGAAGAGAAGCCATTGCTCTTAACTGATGAGCCATCTATCCAGCTCCCACAGCAGTGAGGTTTTGTTTGTTTGTTTGTTTGTTTGTTAAAAGCACATTTATATTACCCGTATTTTTTCTTGTGTGTGTGTGTGTGCATGTGTGCACGTCTGTCCCATATCATGCATGTGGAAGTCAGAGGGCAAGCCAAGGCAGTCAGTTCTCTTCTCCAACATGTGTATCTTAGTGATCAAACTCAGGTCTTCTGGCTTAATGGCAAGCACAGGTGTGTGTGTGTGTAAAACGAGTGTGTCACTTCTTTGGTGCCATCCACCTTGCTTACTGAAATAGAGTCTCTCACTTGGATTCACTGATTGGCCATGGCTGGCCAGTTCATGAGCCCACAGATGCACTTGTCTCTGTTTCCCCAGCACCAGGGCACCCTGTCCTTTCATTATCATGTGGGTTATGGGCATGGACCTCAGCTTTTCTAATTGTGTGGCATGTGCTTGACTGACTGACTCGTCTATCTTGCTCTTGATGGAGGAATTCCTCATGTACATAATTGATGTTTGTGAACACAACTCCTTATCCCCATCACATCTCCCTTAGGCCAAGCATAGTTTGGATTTGAAATGACTACTCCCTTTCTTCTTCCTAATTTTCCCTTACTGGCTCCTATGAAAATGAAAACATTTCTCTTGTTTTTCAGGGTGACACTTATGGAGCAAAGTTTACATGACTACCAAACTGTGTCGCCTTCCTCTGTCTCTGACTTTGTGGCTCAGGAGGTTGTCTTACCTGGCTGCTACTATAAAAGGGAGAAGTGTTATTGTGAATACAGCACGTCCTCTGGATCCTCCAACAACAGATTGAGCCTGTCTTCTTTCCCTGTCCTTTCTGAAGGAACAACTTTGCAATCCCACAGCAGTAGTGGACCTGTTTCCTGGCCAAAGGCAGGTTTTTTTCAGGATTTGTCAGTTCCTCCTCCCTTACATGAGCCAAATTCTATTTTGAATGAGAGCCCAAGACCCGTAGTATGGTCTCCATTCCAACTCTCTCCTTCTGCCAGAGGAGACCTGGAAGGGCATATATCTCGAAAGGTTTCTGCTTTGCAGAAACATCTAGTACCTCTGCCAGTGAAGAAATCCTGGGACATGCTCAATGATCTGGCAGAGGTACCAGGGGTCTCTGAACAAGAGAGCCCCAAGACTCAGTTGCCTATACCCATTCCTCAGAGAGCTGAGGAAAATACATACAGATCTCCAGGTGTTTCATCATTTCATTTACTGAAAAAGGATACAAAGCACCTGCCAGAACAGAGTATAGAACAGAGGGTCATAGATCTTCCCGAAAAATGGGTACAACCACAAAAGGCACAAGTACCTAACGTGGAGCTGGCACCCAAGATGCCTTGTTCAGCCAATGCCAGTATAAAGGTCACGCCACTGCCATTGCTTCAGGTTATGAACTTAATGGGAATCAGCCCAGAAGCACACTCGAAGGTGACCACATCTGTGAGGTTTTCCCCAAAGCCATCGACTTCAGGACAGCCTCATCAGGACATGGACCCTTCGAAATTCACCCCATGGTGCAAAGAATTGGGCTATTCAGAGGTGAGCTCAAGGCAAAGTCACAAAGTGATGAAGACTACTGCGTTGACCTCCAGGACCTGGCCACAAATGAAGACTACTCTAGAGATGCAACCGTCACATCACCAAGGTGTGAGAACAATCCCAGGTGCACCAGATAAAGGGGCAGCACCTACAGGAATGAGCCAACAGCATCCAGTTACAGAATCCAAAGTGCCAGCTACACCGCCACTTCAAGAAATGGGATATTTGGGAGGAAACACAAGCCCACAACCTAAGCTCATGGATTCATTGAACTTGCCCTGGAACTCACAGAATATAAAATATGAGAACCCAGTCCTGCATCCAAGATTGCAAAGTACGAAATCTGTGGACATACCCACAGATTTAGTCCCAGAAAGGGCAAAACATGGACCGCTGACCGCAACGATGGTATCTACCAATTTGGCCCCAGAACTTCATCAGCAGAATGTACACCCTGAGGAATTAACCCCCATCCCACAATCACAAAGTAAGGATTCCATGCCATCAGCCCCAGAGTCTCAGCTTCAAGGTGTGAAGTCGGGTTCTGTGCCATCAGCCCCAGAGTCTCAGCTTCAAGGTGTGAAGTCGGGTTCTGTGCCATCAGCCCCAGAGTCTCGGCTTCAAGGTGTGAAGTCGGGTTCTGTGCCATCAGCCCCAGAGTCTCGGCTTCAAGGTGTGAAGTCGGGTTCTGTGCCATCAGCCCCAGAGTCTCAGCTTCAAGGTGTGAAGTCAGGTTCTGTGCCATCAGCCCCAGAGTCTCACCTTCAAGGTGTGAAGTCGGGTTCTGTGCCATCAGCCCCAGAGCCTCAGGCTCAGGATGTGAAGTCGGGTTCTGTGCCATCAGCCCCAGAGCCTCAGGCTCAGGATGTGAAGTCGGGTTCTGTGCCATCAGCCCCAGAGCCTCAGGCTCAGGATGTGAAGTCGGGTTCTGTGCCATCAGCCCCAGAGCCTCAGCTTCAAGGTGTGAAGTCAGGTTCTGTGCCATCAGCCCCAGAGCCTCAGCTTCAAGGTGTGAAGTCAGGTTCTGTGCCATCAGCCCCAGAGTCTTGGCTTCAAGGTGTGAAGTTGGGTTCTGTGCCATCAACCCCAGAGTCTCAGCTTCAAGGTGTGAAATTGGGTTCTGTGCCATCAACCCCAGAGTCTCAGCTTCAAGGTGTGAAGTCAGGTTCTGTACAATCAGCCCCAGAGTCTCAGCTTCAAGATGGGAAGTCAGGCCGGCTGACAGTTGGAGCAAAACCCCAACATGTACAATCTGATGGGTTGGCCCCAGATTCACAGTTACAAAGAAAAAAATCAGTAAATTTGATTTCTGGTTTACAATCTCAAGGTATGGAACACATTCATTCAGCAGCACCACAGGAGTTGCAAGGGGATATCAATATGGTGGAGTTGACCCCAAGACCATCACTAGAAGATACAAAATCTGTAAACTTGGCCCCAAAACAATGTTCACAAAACACCACCTCTGATAAGGTAGCCCACATTACGGTGCTTGAAGATATGAAGGCTTCATTGGTAGAAGGTTCGAGTTTAATTCCCGAGGCCCTGGTGGAAACTATGAAAGTTGGTGAGTTGGTCCCAAGCACACACTTTGATGCAGTAAAATCTTTAGGAGTGAGCCCCAACTCAAGTCATCACTTCCCAGAACCGGAAGGGCTGACCCTACAGCCTCAAAAGTGAGGGTGACCTCTGCTACCTGTCATCAGATGGTAGACTCTTTAGAGTTGACACAGCTGTCATTAGCAATGACTCCAGCACCACTGACCCCAAACTCAGAATCTATGGAATTGAGCCTGCCACCACTCCAAGAGGCTCTTGAAACCCAAGCTGTAAAAGGAAGGAAAGAGACTCCAGAGTCACGACACGCAGTCAAAAATACTCCGGATTTGCTACCAAAATCAGAAGTGCCGAACACAAACTCAGAAGGGATGGCCCCAGAGCCACAGCCCCCAGATGTGAAGTTTGTTCATGTGACTCTAGAATCACATTCAGAAGTTACTAACTCATCAGAAATAACTCTGAGATCAGAATACGAAAACACAGTAAATATCAGATTGATATTGCCTAAACTGGGTGACACACAGGGTGACACTGCAGAGACATATTCCAAAGTGGGGTCTCTGGGCTTGACTCTAGAACCAAGAGTACGATGTGAGAAATCAGAGTCATTGGCACAAAATTTGAAATCTTCAGAATTAACCTCTGAATCATCTAACCTAGGTGTAGAACCTACAGAGTTAACTACAGGACCCAAACCTCATATTAAAGATGTGATCCCAGGGCCACAGCTCCATAAAGTAAGATTTAGGCAACTGGATACAGAATCACAGTTGCCAAATGAGCAATCTTTGAGTTTAACACAACTGTCATCTAGAGGAATGGTAGAGCCTGAAAAGGCAAATCCAGAGACAGGGCTACAGGGTTCATCACTAAAGGAATTGATCAAGGGGACACAACCTCCAAAAATGAAATCCATGAATTTGAATGTAGGCCCACAACAGCCAATTGTCAAGTCAGGATTGATTCCAGGACCACAATTACAAAGTGTCAGATTTCAAAATTCATATCAAGGGTTAAGCCTTCAAGGGGAAACACCAGAAAATTTCATCTCAGACCCTTCATATCATGCTGTGAGACCTGATGAAGTGACATCACGTCCTCCAAGGCTGGAAATCAGGTTAACAGACTTTATTTCACATCCAAAAACCCTAGAAGCATAACCACAGCATGTGACACCTGTGGAGGTAAACCGAGGGCCACGCTTGCAAACCACGAAATTTTCTGATCTGACCCCAGAGCCCAAGCACCATGGTTTCAAAAATACACAGTTCATCCCAGGTGTTCAGGTTCAGGAGAGGAAGTCTCAGGGATTTACACCACAATCATTTTGGCCACTAAGGCAAGAGCCACCATTGGATGACAGGAAGCTTGCTCTGCCTACAGAAGGATGGGACCTTAGCAGAACGAAATCCACCACACAAGCCTCTGAACTGCTGTATCCAAGTGGGCTGTCTCTGAGTGTAAGCCCAGAACTGTGGCAACAAGATACTAAGTTTTCTGATTTGGCTTCAGGGCCAAAACTTGAAGGAGTCAAATTTGGGAAGCAACGCACAGGACTGGTGCTTACTGGTGTAACTTCTGAGACTCCACAGTTAGTGACTCATGTTCCCAAACTAACAAAGATGACTCCAGGGTTACAAGATACGAGGCAGGCGAACTTTAACTCAAGGCCATGCCTAAAAGATGTCAAATTTTTTGATGTACCAAGAACTCAACTTCAAGATGTGAAAGCTTCAGAGCTAAACTCGGGCCCATCGTTAGAAAGTATAAAATTTTCTGAATGGACCGAACAGCCAGAAAGGCAAAGGATGAAGCCGGAGTTGACAGTACAAGAGTCTCTGTTTTGAGGTATAAAACACATTACATGGAATCAAGTACCTGGCTTCGAAGACAAAATGCCATATGGAGTGGCATGTGATCCACAGATAGAAAATGCAGGATCAATGTGATTGACTTCTGGGGTACACTTAGTACACGCAGATCATTCTGAGTTGATCAGAAGACCACGGGCTCAAGGTATAGGATCTTCTGAATTGATCCAAGGACCTGTGGAGGTCTTAAAGCAAGAGCTGAAAGCTGTAGAGATAACATCAGGGCCAAATTTGGGAGCTATGAAATCTATGCAGTTAAGGTCAAGTTCAGAGCTAGGACAAGTCAAATGTATGCTGTCAACCCCAGGGATGCAAGCAGGAGATAGGAAACTTGAGGAGCTGCCTCCGTGCTCCAACTCGGGAGGCATAAAACCTGAGTTTCTACCTCCAGGGCAAAAGTCAGAAGATAGGGAATCTGTGATCTTAACCCCAGGACAATGTCTAGGAAGGATAAAATCTACTGTGGTATCCCCAACCAGTTCCCAGGCAGTAGATATAAAAACTGTGAGGATTCCAGGTACAAGGATTCAAGACTTGAAAACTGTGAGTTTGTTTGGTGATATACAGGCTCAAGATGCAAATGCCATGGGTTTGAGACTTGAACCACAGAAGCACGGGGAGCATCCTGTGACCTCTGTCCCAGGGCTGCTGTCTCAAGAGAATCCTATGGAGGGCACTCAAGGGCCACAACTGCAAGGCATAAAGCCCAAGGCACTGACCTCACAACCTCAAATTACAGATAGGAAACATGCGGTTACCTCATGTTTGGAACAGCAGAGTCTAAAACCTGGGGTGGTGGCGAAAACACGAGAGATTCAAGGAATAGAATTTGTAGAACAGCATCAAGGGATGGGACCCATCGGTTTAACTTCTGTACCTGGACAGGATGGCCAGATATTGATAAACTCACCTGAGTGGAAATGTGGGATTTTCAACCAAATGAACAAACAGTTTGACTCAGATCAAGAACCCAAACCTGCACATGTAAAATCCACCGAGATTAACTCTAAGGTGCAGTTCAAAGATTTGTTGTTTGAATTGGCTCCTAAACCAGCTGTGCATAGGGTAGAAGGTAGCGAGCAACAACATGGTGTACAGGTGCCAAGTGTGAAACCTTGCCAGTTGACTCCAGCAGCACAGATACACCAGGTGAAAGCCTCGGAGTCAACGTTCCAGCCACAGTGGCCAGGGGTGAAAACTGTGGTACTAACTACAGAATCACAGACCAGAAGCACAAAGTCTACTCAATGGATACCAATATCTGAATTTCAAAGTGAGAAATGCAGAGGGTCAAACTTGAGGTCACAGTCTCAAGGGATCGGACCTACAGAACTGGAGCCATCTACACAGTGGGGAGGTGTGAGGTCATCTGAATTGACTGACAGGTCAAAAGGTCGAGGAGAAAAAATCTGTGGCATTTCATCTTGAGCCACAGTTGCAGCAAGTAAAAACCTCTCCGCTAGCAATAGGGCTTCAGAAACAAAAAACTTTTAACTTAACTTCAGAGCCACAGCCTCAGGGTCTCAAAACTGCAGAGGTAACCGAGGAGACATGGGTTGAAAGTATAAGATCTATTCAGTGGTTACCAGGACCTGAGTTCCATGGTGCAAAGTTCTTAGGACTAAACTGTGGTTTATCATCTCAAGGTGGCAAGTCTACAGAACAGAAACAATCCACACTGTTGGGAGTTGGGAAGCCACCTGAAGTGACTCTGGGGCCAAAACTTGAAGGGAAAAAATCTGTAGATTATAAACCAGGACCAGAGCTAAAAGGGGGGGGAAACTGTGCATCAACCTCAAAGCCACAACCTCAAGGTCTGAAAACTGTGCCATTACAGCATGGGACACAGCTTGAAAATACAAAACCTGTTCAGTGGATTCCACTGTCCGACTTCCAGTTTAAGAAATCTATGCTGAATCTTGGGTTAGAATCTGAAGGCATCACACACAAAGAATTAAAACCCTCAGTACAACTAATAGATGAGAAGACATCTGATACATTGACTACAAGGCCCAAGATACAAGGCAAACAACTTTCCGTGCCAGCCCAGGAATATTCATCTCACAAGTTCAAAAGTATTGATTTTACATCTGAGCTACAATTTAAAAGGATAAAAACATGTGACCCAGCCTTAAGGTCAAAGGTCAGTGATATAAAATCAGCGACATTCAAACCCAGGTTTCATTTAGAAGATAGGAACTCTGCTGAATTGACCCCTGGAACACAGCCACAGGAAGTAAAACCCCTAGGGTCATGCCCAGGAACGCAGCCTCAAGATGTGACATCTTTAGTGTTGAAACCAGAGTCACAATCATCACAAGTGAAATGTGGGGTGTTTAGCCAAGGGCCACAGTCACAAAACAATAAAAACACAGAATTGAAAAGTGCAAAAGTCTCTGCATTGGCACTTCAGACAAAGCCTCAAGGTAGGAAACCTGAGCTCCAGTCTGGGTCCCAGTGGCAAAGTGCAAAATGTCCTGACTTGACACCTGAAACAAAGTCCCAAAATATGAAATGTGTCAAGCTAAGTCACAGCTTACCACTGAAAGGTGAGCCATTTACTGACTTAACCATGGAGACCAAAATACAAAATGAAATCAAACCTAGTCTAAAGTTAGAAG
This sequence comes from Acomys russatus, assembly GCF_903995435.1. Taxonomy (NCBI): domain Eukaryota; kingdom Metazoa; phylum Chordata; class Mammalia; order Rodentia; family Muridae; genus Acomys; species Acomys russatus. The sequence goes on from NC_067161.1 coordinate 124,675, forward strand.
GTGAGAAACCCAATTCCACCCCAAAGAAATTGTTTTTAGGCACAAAGTCTGTAGGGCTTGATTCACGTCCCCATTTGCAAGAATCAAAATACCCTAAGCTGGTCATGGGCACAAAACTTCAAGGTGCAGATGCTATGGGACAACACTTTGCAAGTATAAAATCTTCTCAAGCGGTAACACCGACAAAATCCCAAAGTGGAACATCAGTGAACTTCAGTTTTGGACCACAGACACTAAATAAAAATCCATCTGAGTTGGTTCAGGGAAAAAACATAGAACCTTCTCAGGTGGGTACAGAGACCAAGCTTCTAGATGAGTCATGTCTGGAATTCAAGCATGAGCCTAGATTGCAAGGTAGGAAATCCTGTGACTGGAGTCACTGTAAAAATGTTATGTCATCCAACACTGGGATGGCGGATGTAGACTCCTCAGAGTTGCACCCTGGTCCAGACCTTCAAGGTATAAAATCTAAGGTGATCTGCCTTGAGCCACACTTTGAAGATGTGAATTCTGCATGTACTCCCAATAGCAATTCTCAATATATAAATTCCAGTGGCTGTACACCTGGGTCACATTGGCAAGCCAGTAAATCTGCACACATTCCAGAGCCAAAGCCACAGTGCATAAATTCAGTGTGCACCCCTGCACCACATTTGCATGGAATGAATTCTTCCACATGCCTTTCAGAATCAAAATTGCATCGTATAGATTCTACTGGGTGCAACTCTGAGCCACATTACCAAGACGTAAATTCTTCTGCATGCACCCTAGGGCCAAGTCCCCAGTGTGCTAATTCTGCTGAGTGCAAGCCTGAAGTACATTTGCAAAGTGTGAGTCATTCGACACCAATTCCATCTGTTCCAATAGAATCACAGGATCAAATTATAAATTATCTAAGTATTAGTTCAAAGCCACTAGATCAAATGTTAAAACCTGCATTGATTCCCAAACCACTGCTTCTGATTGCAAAATCTGAAGAATTAGCACCAGGACCATGTCCTCAGGTTATCGAACCAATAGGAGTCACCACAAGATCAAGCATTAAAGTAAAAGAGTGTTTGGATTTACTCCCAAGACCACATCTTCAAGAGCAGGAAACACCTATGGAATTAACACCAAGGGCAACTGTTGAAATTAATTCTGCAGAGTTCATCTTACAGCAGACGTCTCCACTTGAGGAACTGACAGTGTTAACTCACGAGCAAAGGCTTCATGCTGAAAGACCTCTAGGGCTCCAATCAGAATCTCCTAAGGCAATGGAAATTGAGGATTTGAAGGAAGAACTGGTGTGTCCGAATAGCAACAAAAAAACGATCGCATCAGAAAAACTAAAATCAGAGAATTACTTCTCTAGATTCATACACAGCCCTTCAAACCCGTTTATTACAAGCTCGGTCAAATTGACAGAATTTGGGCACCTTCAGGGATCTGGGATGTCAAAAGTATCAAGAACTTTGTCTATGAAAAACCTTGGGGTTGGTATTCTACAGCCTGCAGAGCCCTATACAGACTCTATTATTTTTAAATTATCAGCTCTTCTCTTGGCTCTCCATAATCAACCCCATGAAAAAGCAGAGAACACTGTGGGACCCCCATATCCTGAGATCTGGGAGAGGGACCTCATATCTAAGGAAGGAGCTGAAAAGAAGCACATGGAGAAATTTGGGGGTTCACTCCAGAGCGCTTCTCGGTATCCACTGAGATTACTACCAGAGGAGTTTCAGGCAGGATTAGGGACTCGAAGAAGCCCTTTGCGTTCTTTCCTGGGCAGACGACAGAATGTCTGGGAAAGCCATGTCTGCAGGCAGCGACTGCCTAGGAAATATCTCTCCAGTATGCTAATGCTGGGGAGTGTTCTGGGAAGCACGATGGAAAAGAAGCTTTGCTCTCAGCCATTTTTAACAGAAGGATCCACTATGGAGATCTGCAGATCTATCCAGAATTTATTTGGGGTTCCAGATGAACTGATGGAATTTTCCCAGAGCCTGCTAGAGAGGGGTCCAAGAACTGTTTCACAAAATTCAGCTAAAAACTATATTCAGAGACATATTTGTTGTCACGAGAAAAGAATACCTTTGAAAATGTGGACACGCTGCTCCACCTCTTCCATAATACGGCAATACACTGGCACTCAATTAGGAATAAAGAAGACGGACTCGAAGCTCAGTCATACATTCCAGGAAGTCACTCAGCAGGAGCCTGTCTCATGTACAGTCGCCTGCAATAGTGAGCCCAGTGTCAACTCCTGGGATACTTTACAATATGGACGATCATCCTCTTTCCAGGAAGCAAAGTAAAACCTCACAGAATGATTCACCGGCAAGTACTTGTGAGCCCCTCACAGCAAACTCTCTCACCCTGGCCAACACTAATATCTCAGAACAGCACAATATGCTAAAAGAACTGAAGCTAAAAATAGCAGCGAAACTCCTAAGGAGTCAAATACCCAACAATGTCCCTCCGCCTCCATCGTCAGGTCTTCTCCTAAAATATCCTATTTGCCTAAAGTGTGGCCGATGGTCAGGGATTAACTGCTGTCCTAAGTTCCAGTCTGCTTTTGGACCCTATCTTCTTATCTATCCAAAGCTCCACCTTGTAAGGACCCCCGAAGGCCATGGTGAGATTCAGTGTCATCTTGCTTTTAGAGTGGAAACAGGGAAAAGACCTCAAGTCTCAAAGTACCGAGGAAGAAACGGAGCAGGTCCACCACGACGGAAACCTAAAACCTCTAAGGTGGCTTCTAGAAGTCCTGATCTTAAAAGAGATTTCCAGTCCAGTTCATCCCCATCTGCTGCTTCTGTCCAAGGCCACATTGGACAAACGCAATGGGGCAGCAGAAGTGTGGGAGGAAAGACAGAGGCCAAAGACTCTAAAATTTGTCAGGATGGAACACAAGCCAAAGCAAGGCTCAGAAAGAGGTCTCCCTTAAAATACCCAAAGAAGACAACCACTAAGGGACCTAAAACAGAAAACACAAACCTCTACAAAAACAGTGGCATGACAGAAGAGAATCCTTCTGGAACACTGACAGATCTGTCAAAAAAAAAAAAAAAAAAAAAAAAGAATATTACATCCTGTCAAGCAAGCACCATTTCTTCGAAGAGACAGCCTGAGAAATCCTCCAAGTCCAAGTTCATCCAACTGCCTTTTCAGCGCCTAAGGTCTAAGATACTCCAAAAATCACTTAGAATTTTGCGGTTTTTTAGACAGAATTTTGAGGGCAGGACAAGGCCAGACAATTTGTGCTCAAGCAAAAATATGCACCCCAAACAAAAAGCCAAGGATTCTTGCCTAACACGGGCCATCACACCAGTTGCCAAGCACAGGGCCACAGGTTTGATCCCTAAGCAAGAGGACAAACTGCAGGAAACAAGTGACCAATGCACACAAGCTCAACAGTCAAAACATGTGAACGCTCTCCAACCCAGACCTTTGCAGTTACAGAAGACCATGATCTCTGAAAGAGACGTCTCTATCCAGGCTAAAGTCAGTAGTCGAGCAAAGAAAAACTACAGTGATGACAACCCCAGCTCAGAGTCTAAGTTGCATGTAGGAGCCAAATTTCAGGCCCAAGAGAGAGCAATACCTGACTCCTTCTTGAAGAGAGCCCTGCAGAGTCATTTTAAAGAGAAGCACACACCAGAGGAGCATCGTGGCTTCTTCAGGGAGAGAGCCCTATGTAATAATTCTGAAAGACACCATCGCAGCCCCTCTAAGAGAACTCGTTGAAATGTCTCTGAGAGGAGACATTACAATCGTTACAGTGCTTCTCAGAGAAGCCCTGGGAGTCCCTCAAGGAGAAGCAGTCAGAGTCCCTCAGGGAGAAGCCCTCAGATTTTCTCAAGGAGATGCTCTCAGAGTCCCCCAGGGAGGAGCCTTTGTAGTTCTCCAGAGAGAAGAGGACACAGTCCCTCTGCAAAGAGTCCACACAGTCTTTCTGGGAGGAGCCAACAGAGTTCCTCTCCTCAGAGGTGTCCCAGTCCCTCAAAAAGCTTCTACGTTAATCTCGCCCAGAGGACAGGAGGCAGTTCTTTGGAAAGGATCCATGGTCATCTCTCTGAAAAAAATCTCTTCCAGTCCCTCTGGCAGGAAAAGTTATACCTCTTCTGAAAGAACACCCTACATTATCTGCAGTAACACAGTACACAGGCCTTCTTCCAGACTCATCTGCAGTCCTGAACAGACTCACTCCAGTCCTGAGTGCTTCAGCAATCATTCTGAGAGGAGCCAGAGCCATTGCACTGATAGAGTTACAAGCTGGCTTTGGAACAACTTGGATGCACAAGCTGGCCACGAAGCAGGGAGTGGCTGTAGCAGGTGCCATCTGGCCACCCCATGCGATTATGTCTGTTCCTAGCATCCTCTAATGAACACCATGTAATGTAACAGTGCAGCAGTGTCTTTTTTCTTATCTGGCTAGGCTTAGCTCCCAGACTGTCCCATCCAGCAGGACCAGTAATTACGGGGTTGCGAGGGGAGCCATACCTGAGTGACGAGACGGGAAATAAAGAGGCGAGACCAAGTAGCGTTCCTATCAAGGTCCGTTTATTGAATCAAAAGCAAAAGGTTATATGGGGTGGAGGCAGGAACTAAGCAGTGGGGGGGGGGGGGCGGTGAGAATGTCTCCAGATGATACCATCAGGGGAACATCCTGTGGTTTTTCTTGGAGCAATTTCTATCTTAGCTAACTATCTCTTGGGAAGTCCAGAGCTAACCTGCTAAATAACATCTGCAGGGGGTGAAAGGAGGAAGTTATGCAGAGGCTGAAAGAAGGAAGTTAGCTAACCTGCTAAACATCTGCAGGAGCTGAAAAGAGGAAGTTAGCTTTGGAATGGGGCATCAGTATTTTTCCATAGCCAGTAAACTCTTTTAGCCTTGAATGACCCCGGGCTGGCTCCGAACACCAGACCACTCCCCTACACAGGCAGTAGGAATGGAAAGCCCAGTGCTTGAGTGCTCTTGGGGCCAAGGTTAGGCTCCTGAGAGTTGGTGAACCTAGACAAAAAGAGCATCCATTTACCTCAGTGGCAGTCTTGAAAGGCTGGTCAGAAAGGGTTCTCCACAGCTGGCCTGGAGCAAGTGAGGCCAGCTTAGTCTGCATTCTGCCCTGGGTCCTGGGAGAAAGTGAAACAGTAGAAATTTATCTCAGCTTAGAATCATGGTCTGAAGGGAAGGCAGTGATGGGTTAAGAGGGGAATGAATGGAGATTTAAAATGAAATTTGGAGGAATGGAGTTCACTATAAAGGATTCCAGACTTGTTAGTCATGGAAGAGCCTTTTTCATACAGGGCCACCAATTTTATAATTAATAATAAAGATATAAGGCAATAAGAGAAGGTACCAGATACCAGATATTATGTTACAGAGGAGTTTATTAAATGAGCATGGGGGAAAAAAGAAAGGGGGAAGGGGCACCCCAGAGAGAGAGGGAAAGAGACACAGATAGAGACAGGAAGAGTGAGGAGGGGGGGAGAGGAAGAGGAAGGGGTGAGGGAGGGCTGTCTTTTCATATAGCCTTTGGCAAGGCCACGCCCCTGTGGTAGGTAGGCGATGACATCACAGGCAGACTGAAGCAGAGTCCTAACAACCACACCAAACATTTCAAAAGCTGGGCAAGTTTACAGGCATGAACTTAGTAGATAGGAGAGATCTGCCCCTAGTAAGTACATCCTAACTGCCCCTTTCTGCTCAGCCACTGCTACAGTGAAAGCAATCGAGGAGAGAAGAGGGTGAGAATGGGTCTGTAATTTGAGATCAATAAAGGGGCAGTACTTGAACTCCATTTGCATCTGTAAGACCACCTGTGGCATGGCTGGGACTAGGTGTGCAAATGACAGGAACTCAAGGTTCATGAGGACCCCTTAAATTTTCAGACTTCTCCTATTGGCTCCAACCCTTCCCTCTTCACACACACAATGGCCTCCCTAGTCTGCTGTGGAGATGGGAGGGCAGGGTCTCAATAGAAGAGGAAGCCCAATCATCATGTGAGTCCTTCTCTGCTGCAGCCCCCTCCAAAGAAGCAAGGCGGAAGTAGATGTTCAGAACAGGGCTAGACCACATCCTGTAGAGGGGAGGAGAGCAGAAGTGGTGTTGGTCTGGCTGGAACCCTTGGGTGAAATTGTTAGGTGTGGAGGGGGAGTGATAGCTTCCAGACTCAGTGCAGTCACCGCTGTGATCTTCTTGGTGTGAGCATTATACTTTAGAGACGAAACTGTGCAGCTGAGAACATACAGTCCCTTGCTTTTGTCCCGTACTCAGAGTTGGATTTTTCTTTCTTTTTTAATATTTTATTGATTTATTCATATTACATCTCAATTGTAATCCCATCCCTTCTATCCTCCCATTCCTTCCTCCCTCCCATTTTCCCCTTACTCCACTCCCCTATGACTGTGACTGAGGAGGACCTCCTCCCCCTGTATATGCTCATAGGGTATAAAGCCTCTTCTTGGTAGCCTGCTATCCTTCCTCTGAGTGCCACCAGCCCTCCCCCATCCAGAGGACATGGTCAAATATGGGGCACCAGAGCTCGTGTGAAAGTCAGACCCCACTCTCCACTCAACTGTGGAGAATGTCCTGTCTATTAGTGGGAGAAGCATGAGAGAATGGGGAAATAGAAGGATCCAGAGGATCCTAGAAAGCTACAAGAAGAACATTATGATGGGCAGATCTGGGCCCAGGGATCTGGCTCAAAGTATGGCACCAGCCAAGGACAAAACATGTAGTAAACTTCAAACCCCTACAGAGTTGGAATTTTCAGAGCCCATCATAAGCCCCACATAAGGTCCAGTTTGCCGCTCACCCTTCTGACTAGGAGCTGGAATGGGGCTTATCGAAATGGTGGCAGGAAGTCAAGCTCTACTCCCATTCTCATTTTCACAGAAATATTTCTCATTGCCACCAGATCCTTGCCAGGCTATCTGCAAAGTGAGGAGAAAACAACAGAGACAATTACCTAAGACAATGCTGGAAAGATGTCGGTAGGGAGAAAGAGAGATGGCATTCAGGGAGGTCTGGCATCACACAAAAGATGCGCTGCATCAAATTCTTGCCCTGATCTCTACACTTCTGAGAGATGACTGCACAAATACAGTCTGACTAGGGAAATCCATACTCCAGGATTTCAGACCTCTCACTCCTTGAAACAGCATCAGAATGGCTGGGCCTCCTTTGGGGATCTTGCTTCCTGGGGTCCTGGGTCCCCAGAAAGCAAGCCAAGACATACCATTACCCATCTGTCCATTCTCGGTACCACCTCACTGAGGTGGTTAGCGTTCAAGTCTCCCAGCAGCAGCATATCTGATGTGTGGGCCATCAAGTAATGCTCCTTCCCCAGGATCGTCACCTCTTCTACCTCATAGCCATAGTGTGACTTGAGCACCACCTTGGTCCCCGAAGATAGGTTCTTCACAGTCACCTGTAAGGGACTACCTGGGAAATGCTTTCACATCTCTCTTTTGCTGTTCACGGTACATGTGACTCTGAAAGTTCTACTGAATAACACCTATCACTTTGTTCCCACAGCCCTTAGTACAAATATACCTATTAAGACAGAAGGCTGTATAGTAGTGGTATTAATAATAATAATTGGAGGTATGTTTCCCTTTCTTGCCTCTAGCAACAGACTTTTAGGTTGAAGTCACAAGGCAATTTGGGCTAGTTAGGGCTACAGAGTGAGACCCTATATCGAAAATCAAAAACAACACAAAAGGATGGAAGTAGAGAAAGGAGGACAAATGAGAGAAATGAACTGCCAGGAATACAGGGAAAGGAGAGAAGAAAATACAGGACTCAGAGAAGAAAGGAACATCAGGAGACACACAAGACTGAAAGACACAAAGGACGGACAGGTATAGATAACTGCTATTTCATTATTGGCTCACCAAATGGTGGCTATACATCACACACCAGATGCCTGTGTAGGTAGGCAGTGGAGATTAAAAGCCTTCCTCTCAAGGACCCCCTCAAATTAGACACAACAACTAGGGTACAGCAGGATGATCTCAACGTCTCAAATAGGCAGTAAGAACATGGAGAAGCTGATGAATTCTGTGGGGTTCCAGGCTGAGCATCACACTGCATTTTGAAGCTGCAAGCATGCCAACAGGTGACAATCTTCCACCCACTCCTCCCTATCAATAGTAACCTCTAGCCTCCTAAACACAGTCTTCTCTATGGCAGCATCTAAATGCCTCCCTTCAAGACCCCACTCTTCCAGCCTCCTCCCCCAGTAGCTCAGTCATGGTGCTCACACATGCAGCTCCCCTGGGATGCTCCTGGAATGTCCACTCCACCTCACAGTACGCTTTATTCATACATGTAACCCTCCAGAGCCCTCATCATCAAAGAAATATCCAACAGTGGTGCCATCTGTGTGACCTGAGAGGATCCCTTTCCCAGAGCAGCTGAAGAGTAAAGGCAGAAAGGCAAACTTAGAGCCAGAGCCTCGCTCAAAGGCCGCCTTTCTGTCAAATGCAGCTCCTTCCTGACATTTCCAAGTCTTCCTTTTAGTACTCACTTGGTTGTCAATGCCAACACATAAGAATGTGTCCCATAGGTGGTAGATGACCTGTTATTTTTAGTGTTTGCTAATCAAACCTAAAAAAAAAAAAAAAAGTACACCCGTGTCTGGCTAGACTACTTTCAATTTCACCCAGGCCCTGAGACAAAGACAAAAACCCAAAGGGTACAAAACTGGTCCCTGTGCATTCTTCTGCAGTACACACTTAGGCTCCAGGGGAAAGGATGAACTGTGTTGCCCCCACTCCCCACCCAGGACCATTATCCCCACCTAGCACCTGCTGTGTGTTTCCCTTCCCCTCCTTTACCTTGCCTTCAGCCAGTCCAAAGACAATGATGTACTCTGCAGGCCACTGCAGACAAGTGACAGTGCTCTGTATGCAAAAGGGTGAAGGGTTGACCCCACCTGTGTCAATCAGAACCTTTATAACAACCTGACACCCACTGCAGCCATCACCCGAGTCTTCTATGGGGAAAGAGTGCAAGGAGCAGACACAGCTAGGTTCTTAGTAGGATACAAGGAGCACGTAGGTAGCGCTGTCCTTCAGTAACTCACATCAGCTTTAGACACTAGAAAGGACAACTGTGAACTCTATGGAGAAGAGTTTTGTTCCTTCTTCCCTTCCCATTGTTGGTAAATTAGCTTGCATCTCGCAACTTTCTGTCTTTCTCCCTGAACAACAAAAGCCAAAGCAAACCAAAGAGGATCCAGGAGCCTTTTGCCATAGTGACTTGAAGAGGGACTATAGCAGCCTCTATTTTATTATTTGGGTTATCTCTCTGGGAGCTAGTGCCCCCACCAAACTATGACAAAGTATAGTATTTCATGGATATGTATACATTAAATTCATTGGGTGACAGTTTGTTGGAATTAACTTATCAGTATGGCCCAGTGTGCAAATAACTGATACAATGAGAGTGTAGTGTGTTTTAAAGCTGCAAGCACTATGCTAGGCAGAACATAAACTACTACTAGTGACTAGTAAACCAAACTAAACTACTCTAATCCTGTGGCCTCAAAACCTACATATATCCCAATCACTTGCCAATCTGATCCTCCTGGAGCAGCATCTCTCCCCAACTGTCAACTGTCCAGCCACCAACTCTCCCCTCCTCCCTTGAGGGCCCCACCTTCCACTTCCTGTTACTCTGCCCAGCTGATTAGCTAAACAGGGCTTTATTGACTATTGCTATATTCACTCAAAGCATTCCTCCACAATTCCCCTGTTTACTCTTAAAAAAAAAAAAAAAAAAAAAAAAAAAAAACTCTGTTTACTCTCTATCAACCTAAAAACATCTTAATACCTAAACAATTAAGCTTAATTGTAAACTAAACTGTCTTCAACCTCATCAGAGACTTGAGAAGGAATAAAATTATCTTGGTAATTAAATGCAGGTTAGCATCTTCCAAAATGAAAAAATGACAGAGACACTTTGCTGTCTGAATAGTCACTCAAAACTCTCTAACATGTTGGAGCATCATCTTCAGCCTTCTGGTCCAGTATATCTATCTGACAGACATATTTGTGAAGCAGGCACTCTTAAAGACTTGCCTACCCTGTCTTGCCAGAGTTTGGCCATCAGTTTCACCTGCATCCAAGCTTGCCCATTTCAGACAGAATTCTGTCTGTGGCAGAAAACAAGGAAATATTTGCTTAGTGGCTGGTTTGCCACATCTGAAGCCATCTCCATAAGGAGGTTCTTCAATGTTCATCACCTTCTTTGAGGCAGGCTAGGTGTTTCCAGGAGTCAACTTGTCTCATTTTCAAAGAATCCTCAAAACAATAAAAACATATCTTTAAATGCTATATTCTGTAGGTCTTTGAAGTTTTTGAAGACCTTATCTAAATATTTTACATTATCTATTAAATTATATCTATCTATTAAACCTAGGATGTATATTCTTGTGCTAAAAATAGAATAGTATTGACATGAATATGAGTTGCTCAACTAAAAATTAACTTGTATTACTAATTATCCTAAGCAGCCTACAATAGCATTTTCAAAATATTGGAAATAAACCCTGTGTCAGAATTGAGTTGTACGTGTACAAAACTTCCTATTAGGATAGTAATATATATAATGTGTGTAAAGAATAATCTTATATTTGAATTCTATACCAATGTATCAAAATTAAAAATAACCTTGTAAGTAACAATTAAGGCCTTAAATTCAAGAGTAGATTCAATAATCTACTTTTTGTCCTATCATCCCTGTATATTTCTGTATTCTCAGAAAGAAATTCCTGTGTCCAATCTCATTCTCTCTTTGAATAAGACCAATAATAACATAATCAACTCCCAATGGAAATAAGCATCCATAGCCCAAGAAAACAACCAAAAGCTTACCCAACACATCTTAAGGGAAATGGGGCATTTTTGTCTTTTTAAGGCTTCTTCCGGCTGATTTGGGGTAGATAATACCTATGTAGGGGCCCAAATATAATTGGGAAAGTGATTAAACAAGCTAGAGATAGCAGTTGTGGCCCAGTCTCTAAATGTTGAGAAATTCCAGGTTTAATAGAAGTCCTGTGTGGGACAGTCTGAGATACTGGACCAATTGGAATCAGGAGATGTCTTTGAAGCTGCCCTGGGAGCTGTTCTCTTCTGATGGCAGACAGCAACTGAAGCACTTGTGCTGAAACATGAATGATGCATGATGTCAGTGTCTCCATATGATGGAGAATGAATCCAGTCAGATCTGATCCAGCATCAGTGTCCAGTTCTTTTGTTCTGAAAACATAAAATTTCTCACAACCATTATACAGCCTTAAAACTATTAATGCATGAGGTGTGCAGGATTCACAAAACTATCAAAACAGGTTCTCTGCTCTTTGTATGAGCAGAAGAGAGACATCTATAAACCTTCATTCATGCCACACAAAGACTGGCATGTGATAATATGTCATGGGCATTCTCTAACTCACAAGAAGCATTGACAAGGCATAGACATTCATGTCTCAGGCAGTCTCAGAGTCATTCCCATGCCATGGGACTACCAGTACATGTTACCTGCTTTTTCTGTAGTTTGAATTCATGTGTGTATAGACTGACTTAAGTTTTCACTCTCCTTTCATCCAGGTCTGCTTCATCTTGACCTCTTTCAAAAAGAAAATATAATATTACCATTACCAAAGAACATACAATCATTATCTAATTGAAATCAGAGCAAGATTGTATAGTTCTAAATGTTCTTCTCTAGGCTCTACAGCACCTGATGTATAGGCCAGGCCACTACCTGTTTCCCGAGAAAAATGTATCTCGTTTTAGAGAAAAGTAGGTTTCCCTGAGCAAAAGAAAAGGCATCAAGCTCTCAGAGGCTCAAACTGGCTTTAGACATTAGAAAAGACAACTCGTGGGCACATACACAAGTGGGTAAAGTCTGAACTTTACCGTATGGATGAACTTGTTGCAGATGACCTTCTCGTCACCCCTGTCAAACAAAAGGAAAGGAAGCATACTTAAAACCGTGCCTCCAAGGATGATCATGGAAGGAGGCAAGACCAGAACCCTTTCCTGGCCCACTCGTGTTTCCTATCTCTGTGTGGGAGGTCTGATGGAGATGTGAGTGGGCACCCAAGAACCCCTGGAGTGTGACATAGTGTCACACTGGCTTTCAAGACTTTCCACTGGCCTTACACTCATCCCCCCCCTCCCTCCAGGGATGGGACTGTAGGGACGTGGGGCAGGCAAAGGCATGGATATAACAGAAACAGACTCTAGAAAGTCTCCACCTCCCAAGCTGACCCTCACACCAATCCCCCAAGGTGAGCACACACACACACACACACACACACACACACACACACACACACATGCCATCCCCGCCCCAGCAAGGCATTTCTCATGCATAACTCTTCTTTTGTGGGCCACCCACCCTTCATCTCAGTCCTCACCATTCTTCTCCAATCTTGTAGACATAGATGATGTTGTCGGTCTGTCCTATGGCGATTTTTGTGGAATCAGGAGAGACAGCCATGCCTTTCACCATGTAACTCTTCCTGCCATACTAGGAGTAAAAACACAACTAATGAGTACAAAGGAAAGAGAAAAGAAGAAACACATATGTCCCAACAGACCCAGAAGATTTATACTAAAAAAAGGGGTGGACTGTTTCCCACGCCCTTGGGTAGATTACAAAGTGTCCTAGGTTAATGGGTTAGGGCACGGTGAGCCCTCTCCACCTTCATGCCGGTGGTTTGGTGGAGAACTTGTCTCTGCGCTGTTTGTATTCATCATACAGCAGGACCACTCGGTCCACTGTGCAGACAGCAAATTTAGCATTGTTCTAAAACCAGGCCACAAACGTCACTGAATGCTGGCATCCAAGACATGCATCATCGTGTCTAGTTTCTGCCATGCTGCAAAACAAACCCATGGTTTCACTCAAGCTAAGCAAACACTGCACCCACTAACCCATCTCCCCAGGCCCTAATGTGCTTTTTGAGACTCAACAACTGCCTCAAAGGCAATGGCCTCCTTGTTTATTCAGCTACTGCAAATAAACTCAATTAATTTGATACATTTTGTCTTTAAAGCTACTCATTCAATTAGCATTTTCAAGCACTTTACCAAGAAAGGCACATGGCCAGGAAGTGACAGAGAGACAAAGAGCAAAACACAGACCCTGCCCCAGGGGACCTAATAAGACGCTGCAGAATTGGAAACGCCCCATAAGAAGAATATGTACTGAGTGCAGTAATGGTTTAGAGGAGCACAAGACAATTTTATACTTAAATGATCAAAATTAAACTCTGAAGAATGGATGCCGCTGAATGCTGAATTACCTCAGACAGAGTGGCTAGCACAACAAAGCCAAGCACTGGGCAAGGACCTGCAATTTAAGGAAGCTGAGACTTTTGTAAACAAGAGAGGAAGAGAGGGAGAGAGAGAGAAAGAGAGAGAGAGAGAGAGAGAGAGAGAGAGAAGAGGAGAGGAGAGGAGAGGAGAGGAGAGGAGAGAAGAGAAGAGAAGAGAAGAGAAGGCAGGCGGTATGGACTGGGCCAGCCCAGGATGAGCCTTTGAATGCAAGCTAATGGTCTGAACATATTGAGCAGGGATAGGAGAGACAGTGGGAGCTCTGAAACAAGGAGCAACATAACTAGAATTGAAATCTCGAATAACCAACGCCACTTTCCCCTGCTTAACTGCCTGTGTTATCAAAGTCTAGAGTTAAAAGTGGCCACCACTAACCCTGAGATAGAGCTCACTTGGTAGAGTGCCCGTCTTACAGTCATGAGTTTGATCCCTGGCAACTCAAAAATGTAAGTAAAAAGAATATGGAAGTGGCAGGTGTGGTGACACACACCTGTAATGCCAGCACCTGAGAGGTGAAGGCGGGAGGACCAGTTGCTCAGATCTTACTCAGCTACACAGCAAGATTAAAGCCAGCCTGGGCTTAAACATGCACAGGCACACACACACACACACACACACACACACACACACACACACACACACACACACACACTCACACACACACACTCACACACACTCACACAAAGTGATCACTACCCAGTGAATTATTTTTACTGTGTGCCCATCACTGCCCCAGCTGTGGTCCTCTAAGGCACTGCCACTAAAGGTTTCTGATCTTGAAATAAAATGTAGATCCTACTGCAAATGTCTGATTAGCCACTTGGGCTACTAGAGGTCTGGCTTAAAACAAAACTTACTTTTCACATCTAACCTAAATACCTCCAGTGTTAGAAGGGAAAGAGGTCATTGCACCAAAATCCTCAAACCACAGTCAGAAAATAACTACACCATCACCATCGCCTCCATGGCCCAACCATTCATTGCAGTAGGTTGGAAGCAGGTGCTGGCACTTGGGCAGCTCTGGCTGCTCCTTCCTCCTGGCTTAGTCCATCCAGGGCATCTGGCCCAGCTGCACCATGACATCATATCTCTCTCTCTCTCTCTCTCTCTCTCTCTCTCTCTCTCTCTCTCTCTCTCTCTTTTAGAGACCAGAGGTTTCTATTTCCATTAGGACATTTTGAAATTATGGATTACAGCACCAGTTTACAGAGCAAGGAGCACAGCGTTCTAGTGTTCTACCACAGAGCTAGAGATCCATCCCAGACAACTCTTCTCTCTTCTGACTTACTTCTACTCTCTGCACACTCTGCAAGCATGCCTGAGCTCCTTTCAATGAGTTCTTCTTTCTCTACAGTGAGGTGCCTGACTGGACTGTCTTGAAGATTAAATAAAATGGAGTCAGGCAGGCATTTCCATAGATGTCTGACACCCATTAGGTACCACCTCTCCTAACTCTGAGGTAGAAGCTATTATTATTTCCATTCTACAAGTGGAGAAACCGAGGCATTGAAGATTAAGGAATCTGTTCAAGTTTATATGTGTGTGTGTGTGTGTGTGTGTGTGTGTGTGTGTGTGTGTGTGTAGTTTTTAGATGGCAGGTGTGATATTTGAATCTACGTATGTTTGATCCCATAAGCTATACCTCTAATGTGTTTAATTATGCTGTTGCAGCATCTGTATTAATGACTTAATTATTCTTATTCATTGTTATTAGTTTTTGAGGCAGGGTCTCTCTATATAGTCCTAGAACTTGCTTTGTGGAGCAGACTGGCATGAAACTTCCAGAAACCTGCCCGCCTCTGCTCCTGAGGGTTGGGACTGAAGGCATGGGCCACCATGCCTGGCTATCCTTATTTTTTTAAAGAAGGTCTTACTTACAAGTCAAGCTGGCTTAGAGCTCACAGCAATCCTCCTGCCTCAGCCTCCCAAGTTCTAAGATTACAGGCATCAGCACCATGATCAGGAAGAGACTTGTTTTTGTAGTGCTGGGGATGAGCGTGAGAGCTCACACAAGCTCAATATGCGCTTGCCCACTAGCAGCACCTCCTGCCCATGGCACACTCGTTTTGTATGTAGATGTGGGGGGCAAGGTACATATGCCTGTGTGTGCATGTGGAGGTCAGAGGTCAACATCAAGTGTCTTCCCCCATCATTCTGCACCTTATTTACTTATTTTTTTTTTATGACATTGAACCCAGAGCTCATGAGTGTGGCTAGCCTGGAGTTCTAGGACAAGACCGCTAGGACCAGTTGGCTGCCTCCCCAGCACTGGGAGTGAAGATGTGCCTGACCTGTAAGTGGATGCCAGAGATCCTAACTCAGTTTCTCATGCTGGCACGGAGTCATTTCCTCTATAGCTAACCTTATTTGCGTTGTGTTAACCTGCCCTTTCAGTTCTGAATGTTCTTCTTGTTGTCTGTCATTCTTCACTGAGCTTTACAGTTTAATTGTTTTCCTTGCCAGGCGCAGTGGCGCACACCTTTAGTCCCAGCACTCAGGCAGGCAGAGGCATGCGGATCGCTCTGAGTTCAAGGTCAGCCTAGTCTACAAAGTAAGTCCAGGACAGCCAAGGCTACACAGAGAAACCCTGTCTTGAAAAACCAAAATACATAAATAAATAGTTTCCTTACATTTATGGTGGGGTTCTTTTGTGTATAAAACTTTATTTAACTTTCTCCTAAATCTCTTAGAGTTGTTCTCACTGCTACTTTTCTTTCCCAACTGAAGAAGCTAGCAACAGAAGGACTGCACGTGATGAGCGTTAAAGCCAGAGGTACTGTTTGGTGACATGAGTGCTGGAGCTGACCTAAATTCCGTTCTCTTCACTCCCAAATCCACTCTTCCTTTATGTCTCTGGGCTTCCCCACTAGTTGACCGGCCTCTTCTGAATCTGAAGAAACACACTTTCACAATTCAAAAGGTTTAGCCTTCCACCATACCTTTTAAAGGGCTTGTATCTAAAGTGCTTATTGCATCCTGTGTAAAGTTATGATTGCTGTCTATATAAATGCCTCTCCCTCCAGAATGAGCCTTTGACGTAACGCAGGTGGATTTGATCCCTTAGAGCCTAAGCTTGGGGCCTGGCACTCAACTCACGTACATGCTGCACTGAAAGCTTATGGTCGATACTTGTGCATGTCGCCTACTCTAAGATCTTTCACAATCTTCTGCACAAAGTAGGCACTCAAAAATATAAACTTCTGTTTCTTCACTTCTTTTTTAACGCCAGGTGGCCGGAGAATGGGAGAGGCACGCGATTCCTCACCTGAGGGCTCAGCAGCGTCTTCAGGTGCTTCAACGATGTGAGGCACACTGGTTGCTGATGCTCCTGCGGTTGGTTACCTGGGCAACCCGCCAAGTGGCGGTGGTGCCAACCGTTGACGGACAGGCGACTTGAGTGCGACCCACTTCATATGGTCACATAATGGGTATGTGAGGGAGCGAAACGGACATAGGCAAGCCCAATGAGTCCTATGGCGCCACCATAAAGAGGGGTTGTCGAATTGTCTCCTTGACCAATCCCGCAGCTGCTTGCGAACCTAAAGGAGAGCTCCACCCTGTGCGCCTTCCTCCCTCTCTGGAGCTTACTTCACCTTAAACCTACTTATTCCTCACTGCTAGACTGTCAGGTGCGCTTTAGTTGCTTAAACTCTAGACGAAAACAAAGCAGGTGCTACAAGAGGAGAAAGACAGTTCGCCAAGCTGAAACCTCCGCCTCCCCCAAAAGGTATGTGACTTGCAGGAGGCCACTCAATACTGATAGGCATCGTGTTTTCAGTGGGCAGCAGCACAGTCCCATTTTACACAGAAGGAGGAAGATTAAAGGGGTCGCTCGCCTCGACAAAGTTAAAACAGCTAGTAAGAGTTGTTGGAACAGGGATTCATCCCGGACTTAATAAACTATTCCCGTAAGACGACTCAACTCTTGTCAGATTACTGCCTCCATGCCCAACTTCTCTTCCCTATCATAGTCTCAGGAAATGATCCCGGGTTTGAGGGATGTGTTGGTAGCACTGGCTAGGAAATGGGAAGGCACCCGGTTTGGTCCTTGGGTAACCAGTGAGTTCAAGGCTGGTCACTGAAATCCAGTTAGATGTCTTTATGGGTTAGTGCAGGAGACAGATCATAGATTGGCTCCCATTCTAGCTTAGAGCAGTTTGGGGATTGGTTAAGCAATTGTTTGATTGAAATCCTATCAAGAATTTTTTGGTCTAATGTCTTGCAATATATCAGAGAGATTGAATGAAATGCAGAAAGGAAGATATCCATAGGCCTCTAAATGGTCCAAGGTTGAACCTTTACCCCCCGCCCCCAAGCTGGCCCTACCCCATCCCGACGCGGGCATACCTAGGTGGGCAGCGCCAGAGGAGCTGCCGGCAGAGAGGGCAAAGGCGGAGTTCCCAAGGGCCGCGCTTGATCTGTCTCTGAGCAGAGGGCATTGCCAGCAAGGCCTGGCAGTTGGCCTGCCTCCCCAGTGCAGAGGACAGTGCAGCCACCTAAGCTGGGCCCCTGCGGCAGGATGTGGCCATCCCGGCCAGCCAGCGGCAGCTCTTCAAGCTCGCCCTGCACTCTCAGCCTTTCTCCGCTAATCCCGCCTTTCTCCCCCCCCCCCCCCCCCCCCCCCCCCCCCCGAGCCTGGTCCGGCCCTGCCCCGGCCCCGCCCTGGTTCTTCCCGCGTCCCGCCCCATTCACACTCTCCCCAAGCCCTGTTTCTGAGGACTCCTCCCAAGACACTCCCAATGGCAGCCTGCTGGGTCCCTCTCGGTTAACCCTCTCTGCTCTAACAGCTGAACTGATAGGGAACAGGAGAGGCGCAGGTGTGAGGGTCTCTGGCACCTGAGAGAGCTCCTTCTTCCTCGTGTGAAATTAGCCAAGTTGGGAGGAGGTATTCCATCTCCAAATGCCGGAGGGGACTTAAGAGGAGAGGAGACGCAGTGATGTAGATAATTGTTTTAACAATCTCTTGGAGACTGTGGCAGCTTTTAAGTCTCCTTCCCATTCATGATCTGACTTGATTCAGCAAATATTCACTTATCATCTTCTATGTGCCTGGCATTATAAGAACTGGAGAGGACTTAAAAATAGTGCTAGACATATACGAACAATTAAAAAGCAGATCTCTCTCTCTCTCCCACCCACCCTCTGTGTGTGTACATGCTTGCGTGCGTGCGCGCATGTGTGTGTGTGTGTGTAACTCATTTGTTTAAGTGAACTCCATTAACTTGTGCCTCAAGATTCCCATCTGTAAAGCATGGAAACCACAAACAGTTGTTAGAATATCAAATGTGGAAACACTTGGAATATCAAATGTCAAACATTGGACAAGGATCTTTTTTAAAAAAAAACCTTCCGCTACTGCAGTATTATTAATCTGGATAAACTTGTTGCGTTCCTTCAGTAAACATGCAAGTCCTTAAATTATTTCATATTTTAGCTGAGTATGAAATCCGTGTGATCCTAAAGAACCAACCACTTGTCTGAGCCTGTTCCCTCATCTAAAAATGAGTCTGTCAACAATGACTTCTAAGTGTCACTGTATCCAATAATACCTAACATTTGGGGGAAAGTGAATGGGTCGGGAGAAATAGATCCTGCCTGTATTTATTTAGGGCAGGATCTTCGGTCCTTGCTGTTCTTGCACTATTTCTATTTCTGTGAATTTTCCTCTGTGATATTTAGTTCAGTGTATGCAAACCCAGGGCCCAGCAGCTTCTGTCGCTTTTCTTTCTGAGAGGATAAAATGGGCCACGGGGACAGGGGAGGGCTGCATGCTGACACATGATCAAGCCATGACCCAGGTCCTCTGACTTCTACTGACCCTGACCTCTGGCCTTCAAGGGCATTTGGGCTCCAGAGCTCTCTTGTTCTGGATTCTTTCTGACCTGGGTGTTGTGCACATCCAGGCTCCCTGCCTCCCAGAAGGCACTGCACCTGAAGGGCAAGAGCAGTGGCCTTCTGGTCCTCCTCTCCAACGGCAAAGCAGAAGCTGGCAAGCAGTGTGTATGCAGAGGACCCGCAGGAGCTCCATGAGGGCTGGGAAACCAGTGGCTGCAAAGGGTGTTGAAGAGAGGGGTGTAGGGGTGATGCTCAGAGAGGCAGGGTTCTTAGGTTAATTGTCTCCATGGCTCAGATAAGACTCTACCAACTGGAAGCAAAGTTATTATGATCAGAATAGTTTGTGTGACTGCGGAGGCAGGCAGGACGAAGTGTCCATAGTGTGGCACCATGCCAGGCACAAAAAGATATCAGCACGTGATGGAGACCCCTGAGCCTGGAGAATGGGAGGGGAGGTCCTTTCTCAGTTTTAGCCTTCTGCACTGATTCCAAAAGTAGTTTTAAATTTGGACTGGCCTCAACTCTGGACTTCTCTTCCATCCCTCTTCTTCTTCTTCTTCTTCTTCTTCTTCTTCTTCTTCTTCTTCTTCTTCTTCTTCTTCTTCTTTTGCTTTTGAGACAAGATCTAGCCCATTCTGGCCTCACACTTGCTATGTATCTGAAGATACCCTTGAACTCCTGATCCTACTGCTGTCACTTTCCAAATGCCGGCATTACAGGCACACATTCCATGGCAGACACCCTTTTCCTTATCTTTCCTTGTGATCTTCCTTCCCTAATAGAATGACAACATCACAGGAAGACTAAGTTCTTGGTTATGAATGGTGTGTGTGTGTGTGTGTGTGTGTGTGTGTGTGTAGTATGTGAATCCAAGCCAAACAGTGTCCTACTGCCACTCCCACCTCCAGTCCAGCAGGTATAAAACAGACTTTGGCTTCCTGACCCTCCCCTTGGGCCCCTTTCTCTTAGTTGTTAGGGTATGGAGCAGCTGTGCCAATCACAGAGAAGTCCAACCCACTGACCCATGGACAAAGCAGACGCAGAGAAAATTGTTCACTTGCTGGGACAGTGTGATGCTGAGATATTCCAGGAGAAGGGGCAAGTCATGCCCACCTACCAGGTGACCCAAAATCGAGCCTTGGACACTGCAAACAGAGATGCCAAGCCAGCCACATCTCAACCTCTCCCTTCCTGATACTGGAAATATTGAACCCTCTCCTCCATCCCAACCCATCATCCTCTGTTTTCTTTTGTCCCCCATTCCCATGTTTTCTTTTTTTATTTATTTATTTATTTATTTATTTATTTATTTATTTAATGAGGTGGAAGGATTTGTTCCTTGGGGAAATGTGTGGAAGTCAGAGGACAACTTTTGGGAATCAGTCTGCCCTTTCACCACATAGGGCCCAGGGATTGAACTCAGATCCTCAGGCTTGGCCACACTCCTTTTACCCACTGAGCCATCTCACTGCCTTCCTCCTACCTCTATCCTCATTTTCTTCAAACTGATTCTTGTCCACTCTCTGCAGAGTGTGTGCTTTCTGTACAGTGAGTAGTTCTGATGACGATGTTGCAAGTGGCTGGCAAAGTCCAGGAAGTTCTGAAGGTACAAACACTCCACCTGGTTCTCATCAAAACACTCTGTTCCCTCTAACTTCCTCTTTCCTGGGTCTTCATCTTTCCCCGACCCGCGGGTCCAGTTATTCGTGGAGCGGCGAGGAGGGTCGCGACCTGTGAATAAAGAATGGGCGGGAGAGAGACAGGGCCCAGGGAAACATTGCTTGTTGAGGGCCGTTTATTGTAAGGGGGTATTCAAATTTAAAGTGAGCTTCTGGGAGAGCGGGGGTAGGAAGGAATGCAGTGGAAAGTTACAAAACCTTCTGGGCCAGGCCCAAGGGCAGCAGGTGTGGAGTGGGGCGATTATTCAGAAGTCGTGATACACCGAATGTTCTCTTTCTCAAGGTCAGGCTGGCTCTTTTGTGGTTGCCAGGCAGAATAATTATCTCAAGTATGCAGACAGCTGTGGCTTTCAGCCAGCAGGGCCAGGTCCTATGGTTCCTGACATTCATGTCTCATTTTTATAAACTTCAATTCTTTATTTGCTTGGTCTTCCCTTTGGATATTTACTGCTACCTTAGTCATCGATAATAGTTATGATAGCTACTAGATGAATAATACTTTATCATCGGCTGTGCATCTGCTTTTTAAATTGTGTGTGTGTGTGTGTGTGTGTGTGTGTGTGTGTGTGTGTGTGTGTGTTGGTTTTGCCCGCATGTATGTCTGTGTACTACATGTGTACCTGGTGCCCATGAAAGGCAGAAGACTGTGTTAGATCATCTGGAACTAGAGTTACAGATGGTTGTGAGCTGCCGTGGTTGCTGTTGTCAATCAAACCTGGGACCTCTGGAAGGGCAGTCAGTGCCTTAACTGCTGTGCCATCAGCCCCAGCAATGCACTTTCACACTCAAAACCTTCACAAACGTCTGTAAAGTAGGCATTATAATTCTTTAAAAGTGTTTTCTTTTTCCAGACCAGAAAACAAAGAAAGGATGGTTGCAGTAGATTACTCAAATGTCCCCGCTGATGATTGACGGCTGCTGCTGCTTTGATTATTTACTTTTATTTAATTGACAAAGCTGCTCTCAAGTCCCTTCTGGAATAAGTACAAATTTTAATAACTAGTTTAGTCAGAGAGGAGAGCGAAGAGTGTCCTTCTACAAATCATTGTTCACTTTACTACCTCACATGGCTTATGTTCTGCTCAATTTTATAATGAGAAGAGTAAGGAGTTATAAGTCTTCTTCCATTACTGACAAGGAGGAAGATAATTCCTCTCTCCTGAGCTGGGCCTCTTTCCTTCCTTGGGATCCAGATGGGGCCCTGGTAGTGTGGAGTGGATGGGGGACCTCTGGCCGGATGGCATTCCTCATGTTTGTGAATACCTTAATTCCCTGTTTGGCCCTTCTCCTTCTGGGCATGATCCTGGGAACCATAAAGCTCACCTGAGATAAGTCCTCTCCATAGATATAGTCTCTCCCCACCTCCTCTCTAAAACCTAGAGCCCTATTGGAGCCCCCGCCCCCACCTCTCTTGTTAGCATCCCCACACCTCATGAATCATTAATGGTCTCCAAGTTGCTTCTTTTAGTGGCAGGCTCCAACTAAGAGTTAAATGTTGCCTAAGAAGATCATTCTGTGCCCCCAATTCTCCAGGAATTAAGAATCTGTTACATCCTCTATTTGTTCCCTTTTCATACCTGCTTCTGCCAGACAGGTCTCTATTAACCCACTGATGAAAGGTCCAGGACAAAAAACTCTTTACATGTACCTCATTGCAGGAGGCGACAGGTCAGTTCCCTTGACCTGTGCAGGTGGCCTGTATTTTAGAAACTGATTTTGAATGTGTTTAGTCAAAGACTATATTGAACCTGCCTCAGTTTCCACCATCCCTTCTTGCCTTGTGTCTGGACCCTTCAAAGATATTTATTGCCTTCATGGCACTTGCAGGTATTTGAAGTTTTTTATTTATTTTTTAAATCTGTGGTGAGTCTATCATGGCACCTGATAAACAATAGGTACCAATTCAATGACAGCGTTCCTCCAATCCTTTCTTTTAGTGTGCCCTTCCTTAAGCAGCTGTAAGTATCTGCTTCTTAGCCTGTGCCACTGACGTTGATTGGATTTACACTCTTAGGTTTGCCGTGGCCTCTCAGGAACGGACAGAAGATAACACCCTACACGGGGCTGAGGAGCTGAAGTAGTTCTGTGTTTTCTGTTACCACTCACTTAGAGATGCCCATACGTTCCTTTTCATGGGGTTGGAAAAAACCCAACTTTCTGGCAAGGGTTGGCTCCTCTTTTGGTCCTGATTTTCTCACACACTAGATTTGTATGTTCCCTTGGAAATCCTAATGCACTCCCCCTCCATTCCTAGGTGGCTGCTGGGAAGAAGAGAGTGACTGTCATAGGCACTTCTGTGGGACTCTCTGAAAGGACAGGATGAGTGGAGGGAGGGGGTGGGACTAGAATGGCACAGAAGGTAGATTGATGAGATGGGTGCTGGGAAATAGAAAGCATACACACAGGATTTGATTTATTTGTTTATTTTTACCAATTTGGATATGTTTTATGGCTACGAAAAGAGGAGGAGAGGATTTCAACTCAGAATAGCTGTGTATTGATTCCACTTCGGGTATTAAAATTTTGTACTTCTCTTTCACTACCTATGTCCACTAGTTCCTCGTGTTTGTCCATCCTGGTAAAGGGTTTCTGTTTATTTATAAAAGCAGAAGCCAAGAAGAGTGATTTCCTTATAACATTTTCACTTCTGCCCTAAGCTTGGGTGCTATAAACCACACATCAGACTCTACGCTTACATAAACAGTGACAGTTGGAAGGAATGTTGCCCCAGTGAAGTACAGACAAATAGGACTTGCCGGATTTTATGCAATATTTATGGTAATTAATTTATAGAGTTCCTCATTCCAGCATTGATACTTAAAATACAGGGTAATTCTATTTAACATTTGTTCTCATCATAGAACATTACAAATATGTAGACAGGGAGCATAGCCCAGTAAGCCCACATAATACCATCATCTACCGTCCATGATTTTCCAGACCTTGTTGATGGTGTTTCACTTGTATCCTAATTTATTTTCCACTATCCCCCGCTACTAATCCAATTATCATTTCTTCATTGGTAGAAGATACTGTGAATGTTTTAAGAACGAGGTCGTTCCATGAAGTACAACACCGAATCTACAGCCAGGCTTGTTCCCAGTACTCTTTATAACTAATCATTTCTGAGATTAGTGAGGGACGGCTCAGACGTTTCCTCCTCTCTACAAGCAGATACACTTCCAGTGATGCTTTGCTTTCTTTTAGACGGAAGGGTTGACACAAGACTGCCTTCTTTTTAGTAAATGAAGTATAGAGATAGTTTTCTGATAAAGCATCACTCTTTAGCAGCTTTAGGGTACGTATCATGTAGGCCAAGAAAAAAGAGGACCAGCCATATAGCTTAGAGCAGCCAGTGCAATTCTCTAAAGCAACCCCTTGGATAGATATCGAGAATTCTTTTTGCTTTCTATCATTAGCAGTAGCATGACCATCGTCATACTTCATATCTGTAGCTTCTCACCTTCTGAAGATGAGCACAGGAGAGGAATTGCTAGATCCTGGATCTCTGAAGGAACCAACAGGAACTTCTCTAAGAAGGCTTCATCCGGCATCTTTGTTCCTGGTACCTTGATGTGGAACCTGTGCTCAGGTGCTGAGGAATGCTGAGGATCATGCTAGATGAGCAACTGCATTCAATTTAGTGCTTGAGGCAATCAGAGAACAGTATACTTGCATTGATTACTTTTCTGCTTCTGTGATGAGATCCCATGATCAGAGCAACCAGGGAAGTTTGAATGAGAATGGCCCCATAGGCTCATAGATTTGAATGCTTGGTCATGAGGGAGCGGCAAGGCTTAGGAGACGTGGCCTTGTAGGAGGAAGCGTCTCACTGAGGGTTGGCTTTGAGGTTTCTGAGGTTCGAGCCAAGCTCAGTGGGTCTGTCTTCCTATTGCCTACAGAACTGGATGTAGTACTCTCAGCTGCCTCGCCAGCACCATGTGCACCCATGTGCCACCATGTTCCCCACCATGTTGACAATGTACTAATCCTCTGAAGCTGTAAGCTAGCCCCAATTAAGTGTTGTCCTTTATAAGGGCTCCCATGGTTATGGTGTCTCTTCACAGCAAGAACACTGTCTAAGACAGCTTCCTATAGAAGAAAGAGTTTATTTGGGACTTAAAGTCTCAGGGGCGTAGGGTCTGTGGCCCTCATGGCTCTAGGGAGCATGGCAGCAAGCAGGCAGGCGTGGTACTGGAGCAATGGCTGAGAGCTCACATCCTGGACACAGGCATGACGCAGAGGCTTTGAAACCTCAAAGCCCACCCCATAAACACAGCTCCTCCAACAGTGCTGCACCTCCTACCCCTTGTCAGTTCCCTCAGCTGACACATATGCGCCTGTGGAGCCACTGTCATCCAGTCCATCCCTCACCCTCCACCCCCCCAACCCCCACCCCACCCCCCCACCCGCGCAGTGCTAGTCAGAAAACTGAAAACCTGACTGCCCTGAGGAACATGTGTGTGTAGTGGACACCTCTCATCCCTGAAGACATGAGAAAACCACTGAGAGATTGGGGGTGGGCTACACGATCTATCAGAAGGCAGAAGAGGGGTGGACAGGTGTGGCTGTAGGTTGTGTGCAAAAGACAGTATAATAACAGTAATAATCCTTTATATTTGGACAACACTTTATAGTTTATATGGGGCTTTTACATGCATTTTCTAATTTAAGCCAAACAATTGCCCTGTACAAAAATCAGAGCAGGAAGGAAAAAAAAAAAACATATAATTTGTGTGGGAGGACATTGTAAAGTTTAAAATAACAAAAGTGTAGTGCTATTGTTAGGCTAGACTGGTCAAGACCAATGACTGACCCAACTGCTAAGTAAGACCTACGAAGGTCAGAGCAGGCTGGACACACTCACAGTGTTGCAGCAATGGGGTCTCTATCAGCCATAAGCAGATTAACATCTCCCCAGGACAGGAGGATGTGTCACTGCTGAGCTAGCTACGAGAGCCACCTAGAGAACCTGTGAGTGTGTGGGTTCCTGGATCAGTGGGCTGGAAGTGGAGGCTAGAAGCCCTCCATCTGTCTGATCAGGCTCTCCTGCTGTGTGAACAAACTTGTAACCATTGTTCTAGAACAGTTTCTAAGAACTGCAGCTGAAAGACTTTTACTTAGGACTAATCAGGTGGCATTGTTTGCCTT
This sequence comes from Acomys russatus, assembly GCF_903995435.1. Lineage (NCBI taxonomy): Eukaryota > Metazoa > Chordata > Mammalia > Rodentia > Muridae > Acomys > Acomys russatus. The sequence continues at coordinate 150,674 of NC_067161.1, forward strand.
GTGAATCTATGGATCCAGGCTGACAAAAGAAATCCAGCCAACTCAGTTGTTTTGTCACAAAGTAGGAGCCTTTTGCAAATGGAATTTCTAAGTCCTTTAAAATAATTTGCAGAATTTCACACCAGGAACTGCTGTGAGATACTGTGCATTGGTACTGGAGGAATGTGTTATTTCTTCCAACCAGAAGTCGGGCATCTCTACTGGTGGACAAACACAGAATACAGTGTCAGCAAGGCTCCACGAACAGAGGTGCAGGTAAGTCTGCCAGCCCAATACTCAAGCGAAGCTGGAACTGTTCCAGCCCACGGTGGCTGCGTTCATGTCGTAATAGTTAGTGTACATCCGGTTCGGGCTGATGCACGCACAGCAGCTCGCTGTAGGTGCGATTCTGGGCGCTGCCGATCTTGCAGATGCTGTGGAGGCTGCAGAGGGCACAAAGGTCATTCATGCCACTGTAAGTCATGAGCTGGTCCTGGACCACGTGCACTGCGATGTACTGTGCGGGTTGCCGGTGACCTGCGCCAGCCCCTCTGGCACAGAGGCGCGGGGAACATTGGCATCGGCATGGTGGTGAAGGGACTGGACTGTGCGGGCTGACTGGAGGACGAAGAAGGAACGTCGTGTTGCTATTTTAAAGAGACTCAAACTTTAAAATCAAAGCCAAGGGACTCTTGGTTAGGACTCAGCCTTATCATGTGTGAGAGTATGACGTGAGCATTGGGCCTCATCTCTCTATGTTTCATTTTTCTCCTCTGAAAAGCACTTCTGTCCTGTACTAATGGCTGTATATATATATACATATACTTAAGGATTTTCTTTTTTTTTTTTTTTTTTTTTCAGTTGTTGTTGTTGGTGGTGGTGGTGGTGGTTTTTCAAGAAAGGGTTTCTCTGTGTAGCCTTGGCTGTTCCAGGCTCAATTTGTAGACCAGGCTGGCCTCAGACTCAAGCGGTCTGCCTGCCTCTGCCTCCCTGGGTGCTGGCACTGAAGGCATGCTGTTACTACTAGGAAAATTTCTAACGCTTTGCTGTTTCTTTCCTGTCACTTTTTCTTCCCTGAAAAATTAATTTGTGGACCACCCCAACAGATAAGTACACCTTACAAACCTACAAAAATGTTCACCATTCCATCCAAATTCATATATGTCCTTACATACCAACTGTTACTTTAATACACTTGTTGCCCTCACCTAAACTATATAATCATGTTAGTTGTCAATCTGACGCTTGCCCCTGAAGCTGAAATGGTAAAGTTAAAAAAACATAAACAAAAATAAGCAAACAAACAAGCAGAGGAAATGGAGACAGTAGGCTGTTGTAAGGACTGAGATCTCGAGCCTTTCTGTGTCTGTGGTTTAGTAGATATTCAATCTGGTTGAGTGCAAAAGTGATGGCCCTCAGATCTCTCTCAGTTAGTGTCTATGTATACCCCTTGTCAAAATGGTATGAAAATGCCGTACCAAAACCCGTTACTTTACATCTGACCTAAAAGAGAACTAAAAAGATTAAATTAATATTTTTAAATGATAACTATTGATCCCCTTTCCCATTCCTTTGTAGTGAAAACGCTGTTCAATCCCGCTCCTGCCACTGCTAACCTGGACCCCCAGTCCTACACCCTCTCCAGTGTGTTCTGCTGCAATGACAGTGAGGTAGAGACAGCTGGTTGGTTCCTCTGTTGGATAAAACAAAGAGGCAGGACCAGCTGCATCAGTTTGAGCACATGTGAATTCAGTAAAAAGAGATTTTCACTGTTTAGGGGTGGAGGAAAGGAAATTACTAAGCTTTGTGTGACCATAAAGGATTCTGAGGCATGCCCCATAAGCTGACACTGACTAGCCCTCTGCCAGTTTTAGCGCCTTCCAGTCCACAAATATTGACATATTGTTTTCTTTTTAATTATTGCACATTTTCTAGACTAATTTGTTTTTCTATGTAACTTTGGCTGTCCTGGAACTCACTCTGTAGACCAGGCTGGCCTCCAACTCAGAGATCCACCTGTCTCTGCCTCCCAAGTGCTGGGATTAAAGGTGTGCACGTAGCTAGACTAATTAATAATAAAGTTGCCAAGTTGAACAAATTAAAATACAGGATGCCCAGTTACATTTGTATATCCAATAATCAGTGAAAAAAACATACAGACTATTTGTTGTTTTCCTGAAAATCAAACTTAACTGAGCTTTTTTGTATTTTATCTGGCAACTGCAATTATTATACAACTCCTGGGGTGGCTGCTGCCTTCCAGTGTCCAGCTCATGCGACGGAAGTGGTGGAGAGATGCAGGTTCCCACAGAGGCTGCTGCACAAGGAAGGCAGTGTGTTGCCCAAGGGTCATAATGTGCACGTCGCAGAACATACCTGTCAGTGTAGGGGTATAACCTACTCTTCTATAAGTACTGTTAGGAATGAGGTCTCAGAGAGTCGCCATTGTTACAGAAAGCCAGCTACACTAGAGTTCTGTCATCATTGAGATGCAGCAAGCACAGGGAGAAAGGTAGTCAGGAAAGGTTAGCTTTCCTTTGGTTCTAGGGCTAAATCAAGGTCTAGGCTTTCTTAACCTGCTTGCTCGACAGTTTCATCTGTCAGAACATACAGGAGAGAGAAGGCTGCTACGTGGAAACTAATTTTAACAAACCACAGTAGGGTATGCAACATTTTTGAGCAACTACCATGGCTAGGCACTGGGCTACGAAAAAGGAATTGTAGGAGACAGTGACCATTTCGCAATACAAGGTTACATTACTCTCAACCACCAGAAGGGCTTAGAGTTCCCTAGTGACACTTAAAAGACACTATATTTATTCTTCAGAAAGTTGTTTAATCAGCTCATCTACCTTTTCCACTAAATTTCAAATTTCATCTGCCTTATTGTGTCCTGTCCCTGTTTGTATACTTACCTAATGCAATAAGTTCTCCAAAGCAACATTCATGATTTCCATTCTCAGCTGCCACAGATGGAGAATTCAGATAGGGCCCAGCATGGCTTGTCCTCACTCTATGGTCCCTGTGGCGAAGGCTGAGGGATTTTTCACTCATGTTTGACAGTTGGTACTAGTGTTGCCTGGTGCACAGTGGTACTGTCAGTCAGAACACACACACACACACACACACACACACACACACGGTATTGACAGAGGTTACAGAGTTTTAAGAAGATGTCACTGAACATCTCTGAAACTAAATCAGTGAATTTTGCAGACAGAAGTGGTCCCAGTAACACAGATTAACACAAAACTTATTAAGATGGCTCACATTCTGTTCCCAGCACCCACACAGTGGCTAACAACCATTTTTTTAAACTCAAGTCCCTGTTCTGGTGGCCTCCTCAGGCTCCTCCTGTGCACACTTGGTACATGGACATATACTCAGGCACACACACACACATGTACCTAAATACTTAAAATTTAAAGATGGCCTCAGAGTACAACCAATTCAGACTGAAAGGGACCACTCAGAAGACGGAAAGAGAAGGTACATGGCCAAGATGAGGCTCAGAGTGAGCAGACACTTGAGGAATGATTTTTTATATGGCAAAAATATTGATTTGGGCATGTTCAGAGCAAATAAAAGTGAAGTGTAGTCCCATTCTTAGGAATACACAGCATGTGATTAAACTGTATTACAGAAAAGACAGAACTTGGTAATATACTTTAAAAGCTTTTTTTATTTTATATACATTGGTGTCTTGCCTGCATGTGTGTCTATGTCAGGTGATCCCCTGGAACAGGAGTTACAGGCAGTTATGAGCTGCCATGTGGTGTTGGGAATCGTACCTGGGTCCTCTGAGATAACAGTCAGTGCTCTTAACTCCTGTGCCATCTCTCCAGCCCCTTTAAAAGTGTTTTACACATTTTCTGTGTATATGTGTGCTTCATGCTCATATGCCATGGCATGTACATGGAAGTGTGTATGTGTGCGTGCATGCTCATATGTCATGACATGTACATGGAAGTGTCAGAGGACTTGATGGACTCAATATTCTCTTTCCACCAGTCCTGGGAATGACACTCAGGACATTAGTTTTAGTGGCAAGTGCCTTTAATGCCTGCCTTTATCCTCTGCCATCTCAGCAGCCTAGTTGTGTGCTTTGTGCTTTTATATAGTGAATGGATATATGCTGTCTTTTGGGGGGCAGGGGGCTGTATTTTGTTTTGGTTTTGGTTTTGGTTTTGGTTTTGAGATAGGGTTTCTCTCTGTGACCTTGGCTGTCCTGCATTCACTCTGTAGACCAGGCTGGCCTCGAACTCATGAAGAGCCACCTGCCCCTGCTTCCTGAGTTCTGGGATTACAGGCATGCACCACCACACCCAGCACAGCCTTATATAATGTATGGTTAAACTACAAACTCATACATATCCAGCACTAGAGGAATTGTATGGTACTTTTAAACTAAGAGTGTATAACTATATTCCCTTCTCTATACTGTAGTTTAACCACACACTATATAAGATTGCATGTGCCTCCTCTTCCTCCAGCTTCCCCAGCAGAAGCAACAGAATTGGGTAGTCTGCAGGACCATGAGGAAGACACCAGCCATGAGAGGCCTTGGGCAATGGCGTCCTTAGGTGCCAGTGTTTGCAGGCATAGCAAACTTGGAGTCCCTGGCAATGAGCCTCTCTCCATCCCCACCTTCCTCGCTTCCTTTCACAGACTGCATTTGTTGTCCCCAGTTCTGTATCAAGAGGATCTGAGAGAGCAACACAGCCATCCACCCTCACCTTGCGAGCTGCCAACACTGCCATGTTGCTTCTCCTGCTCTCAGCGTGTATTTATTTTTTGTTTTCATTGAAAAGTAAAAGCAAGCAGGGCAGTGGTGGCATACACCTTTACCCTTTACCTTTACTAAGATAAATGACCTAAGTTCAGTCCCCAGAACTCACCTGGCAGGAGAACACTGACTCCCTCAAGTCCTCTGACACTTCCATGTACGTGTCATGGCACTGAGCGTGCATGCACACATACACTCAATGAACATATTCCAGCACTTGAGGGGCAGAGGCAGGCAGATCTCTGGGTGTTCAGGGCCAGCCTGGTCTGCAGAACTCGTTGCAGGACAACCAGGACTACACAGAGAAAATCAAAGTTATCCCACAAAGCTTATAAATATTTTTAGATTTATTTCACGCATTTGAGTGTTTACCTGCATATGTGTAAGTGCGCCTCATATGTGACTGGTGCCTGTGGAGGACAAAAGAGGGGGTCAGAGCCTCCAGAAGTAGAGGTACAGATGACCACAAGCCACTATGTGGGTGCTGGGAACTAAGCCTCTGTCTTGTACCAGAACAGCAAGTTCTCTTAACCTTTGATCCATCTCTCCAGGCCCCAAGAGTGTTTTGTTTTATCTGGAGTTTTGCTTGTGTTTACTGTCATTTGAGGGAGGCTCTCTGTAACAGGCTGCTTCAACTTGCTGTGGCCTTAGCTCCTTATCCTCCATCCTGACCTCCCCAATACTGAGACAGTGAATCTGAGAGCACCATGCCCACTGCTCTGAGTGTTGTGAGGAGAGGAGGGGGACATGCTTTCTAAAGGACAACCCTGGTCTCAGTTGCTTTCCTGTCACCACGGCTTCTTTTCCCATGTGTGTTCCAGGCTGAGATTTTAATGGGCCTTGCAGTGAATAACCCAACTGAGGCTGGGAAGGCTGCATGGGCTCTCCTAGAATGGGGGCTGCCAGGTCGCGGTCATTACCTTAGGGGCTTCAGGATGTGTGACCCTGTCACAGGAGGAGCCAGTTCCAAAGCACATTCCCACGGAAGCAGTCAAGGCGGTGGACACCACAGTAGATTCCAAACTTTCAGAATCCTTTTTATATTTAATAACAAAGAAAGCCTATCTAAAGATGTAGATGGTGACATAAGGCCTAGGAGGGGAGTGGCAGAAGAAAGCCAAGTTAGAGAACCCTCTCCTAGTCCCCTCAAAGTCACGGGGAGACTTTATGTCATCGACGCTCTCAAGCCTTTGTTTCCCTATCCATAAAATACTGTAATTTCCTATATACATTCATTCAGTAAATAAATATTCACTGACTGTGTGTTGAGTGCCAGCCGTGCTCTGGGTGCTGCGTACATAGAGGGAAGAAGACTGGAGCTTAAACTGCAGCAGTAAACGCAGCCACGGCTTATGAGCCTCTTGGTGGCAGGAATGGCAAGGCACACTGTTAAGAGAGCTCATTCTTTGTTTTGCTTTCTGTTGTTTAATCTTTAGGTTAGTAAACACAGCAATAGGTTTCATTCCAGCGTCTGCACATGCAAGTGTCATACAGTCACTTTCCTCTCATGTGCTCTCCTCCTGGCACTCCACCCTCCTGCTGAGCCATCTCTCCAGGCCCTCTTGTTTGCTTTCTTCTTGCACATGTCTTCCCACTCACTCTACTTCCCTGAACATCTCTTCCTCTCCTCTCATTATCTTCTTCCTGGCTGCACACACGCATGTGTGCATGCACACACACATACACACACACACTTACTTTTAAAACTGGGTTCTGCGTATAAGAGAAAATATGCCACTTGTCTTTGAGTCTGGTTTACGTTGCTTCGCGTCATGAACTCCACTTATGTCCTTTTCCTGTGATTGTCATGGTTTCACCTTTCTTCTGACTACATAACATTCCATTGTGTGTATGTGCCACGTGTTCTTTATCCGTTCATCTGTTCTATTTCCTGCTAGCTTGAATACTAGGACAATAAACACGGGGGTGCAAGTGCACAGACCACTCTTTTACACCGCAGACGATAACAGGTAACATCATGGCAAGCTTCTGTGTCTCCTGCATCTATCTCATTTAATCCTTGCCCAAAAAAAAATCACACAAAGCAACTGTACTCTTATCCTTGTTTTACCTCCTAGTGAGTAACAGAACTGTGGCTCCAAAAGCCGGTTTGTTTCCCCCACACAGGTGCTTTTGCAGGAAGGCCCTGCATTCATGGAAGGGCATGAAGCAGACAAGTCATGGCTACAACATGAAATGAAAAAGTGACAAATTGGAAAAATGGCTCCTGATACTCTAGCTAGGGAAATAAAAGCTCTTAGAATTCAGAAGAGCTAACCAGAAAAATGAGAAAGCAACATTGATAAAGAAAAAATTTTTAGGGTTTTCATTTATAAGGAATTTACGTACGTTTATTTTTAAAATACATTCTGGTCTGTTTTTATTAAGAAACAACTGCCTTTCTTGTTGTTTTCGAGACAGGATTTCTCTTAAGAAACAACTTTTAAATATAACTCATTTATCAAAAATGAAGCCTGGGGTGGGGGGAACCTGTTGAAAGTATAACTAAGTACTTTGCAAAATATCCCATCACTCTGGCAGCTGATACAGGAGGATTGTCACCAGATTGAGGACAGCCTGGACTACAGTATTAGACTCTCCATCCCACCCACTCACCCCCAAAATGAAAAGAAAGCTATAATCAAGCAAGAAGACTTGCACTATGAAGCTAATGCCCCTGGTTGCCTTCCATAGTGCGCCTCCTCAGGCACCCGTAGACTTGTGCTTGGTCTGCTGCCTTCATACTCAGGCACTTCTAGCAGTTACTTTATCTTTTCTGGTCTGTCAAGAAGGAAGGACCCTAAATTGGAAAGGTTCCTCAGTTCACTTCTCCATCTGACTAAAGTTGCTCCAAGTGTGGACCAAAGCAAGAGAAATTTCTTTTTCTTTTGCCAGCGTGACAAGAGGGGTCCTGAGGGATGTCAGACCTATACAGGTATGTGGAAGTGGCTTGGCCTCTGCTCAGCCTGTGGCAGTCACAGCCCTGCTTGGTTGCACACAGAAGCCCAATCTATCAGAGGCACGTGTGGTGCCTCCTGACTTGCTCCCCTGTCAGCTTTGTTCATCTTGTCATGGGCTTTGGACTCAGTAAGGCTCTTTCTTGAGTGTTCCCCTAAAATTCTGTTCCCTATCATGTGCCTCGCCACATCCCCCATCTTAAGACAAACAACTTCTAAGGAATTCATGCTCAAAACCACACAAGGGCACTAGATGGGTGGCAGGAGGCTGGGAACATTGAATGGGTGACAATGACTTGATTATTTCAGCTTGGAAGACTGGATTCCTTAGGTCCTGCTAATCAAAGCTTTGCCAATATTAACACAGCAACCTGTGCTCAGAGTTTTCACATTTTGGTGATGCTTTTTGTGTCTTTTATGTGGAGTCTGAGCACTTAGTGTTAAGTTTTAGGTTTCAGAAAATTAAATAAGTTTGAAGAGCTCAAATCCCAGTCAGTACAAAAGGTCTCCTCTGTAAGAGTCAACTAGAGGGGCCCTGCAGCTCTGCAGCCTGCTCCTCAGCAGTCAGCCAGGACTTGGGCAGGTCAGAACACCTCTTAGAGCCTTGAACACCTCCCTACCAAGCGCAGATCCTGGACTGGAAAGGGCACCTGGCCAGAGGACATGACAGACAGCTTCCTTCTGACTCAGAGTGCTGACTCGATATCCTCATTTCAGCTCCAGATGTTTGCATTCATTCATTCAACAAATGCCAGTTAAATTCTGACCATATACCAAGGAAAGAACTTTAAAAAGAAATAGTATGCATCCCAGCATTTGAAAGACTGAAACAGGGACTGTGAGCTTGAGGCCAGTCTGGCCTGTGTAGCTAGACCCTATGAGAGATAGAGACCAACAATGAGACAGAGAGAAAAATAGTAACATACCTAGGATGGTGAATATAGCCAGATTTTTTTATTTCCTTGCATAATCTGAAAGCGGATTAGAAACTGATATGGAAAACACTGAGGAAGTGGACTGGAAATTTAGCTTGCCTTGCATGGAAGAAGTCCAAAATGACCCCCTTAACAAAAGCAACAACATCAACAACAACAACAAAATGGGGATAACGATTGTATTGTAAAAATGAAAAGATAAAATGATTGTGTGTTTGTGTACACTAAATGGTCATCTTCCATATTTGAAAGTTAAGAAATATATCTAAGCCAGGCGAGGTGGTGCACGCGAGTAATCCCAGCACTTGGGACACAGAGGCAGGCCGATCTCTATGATTTTTGAGGCCAGCCTGATCCACAGAGCAAGTCCAGGACAGCCAGGATTACACAGAGAAACCATGTCTCAAAAAAACTAAAAACAAAACAAAACAAAAAAACAGAGAGAGAGAGAGAGAGAGAGAGAGAGAGAGAGAGAGAGAGAGAGTTGAAATGACAGCACAACACATTACCAGAAGTTCAAGATAAATGACAGAAATAAACTGTCAGAATTTAAAGACCTTACTTTATAGATAAGGGAATGGAGCATAATGGAGCATGTCATGTTGTCGAACATGAATGCATGGCTTTGACTTTAAAAATAACACAGAGGCTGGAGCAAGAGATCAGCAGTTAAGAGAACTGGCTGTTCTTACAAAGGATGCAAGTTCTGTTCCCAGCACTCACGTGGCAGCTCACAACCACTTGTAACTGCAGTTCAGGAGATCATATGTCCTCTTCTAGCCTCTGGGGTACCAGGTACATACATCGTACACATACATACATGCAGGCAAAACACTCATATGCATAACATAAATAAATATGCTTAAAAATTAGCACAGTGAGATACTTTATACCCACTAGAATATCCTAAACTAAACTCCAAGAGTAACAAGTGTGATCTAGACTGGAGACATTGGAACTCTTGTACATTGGTAGCAGGAGCTTGAAATAAAACATTCACTTTGGAGAATAGTCCGGAAGAAAAAAGTTAAGTATAAAGTCCACGAGTGACCAACAATGCTACTTCTAGGTAGATACCCAAGAAAAATGAAAATAAATGTATACACATATTCTAAGTAGCATCATTCCTAGGCACCCCAAACTAGAAAATCCCCAATGTTCACCAGTAGATAAGCAGACAAGCACTGTAGCATATCCGTACAGCTGAACAGCACTGAACACTAAAGGGACACTGTGTGCTTGGCTAGTGCTTTACGGATGTGGCATTCTCCCTAGCTCCTCCCTTGTCTCTTTCATGCTGTGTTTTTTCTTCTCATCCAGCAGCCTTGCCACCAATACTCTTGCCTGTTTAAGAAGTTAAAATAATGTCCCTGGTGGGGTGAGAAATTCCTGAACGAGACTCTCCCCTGAGCAAACAGCCCCTTGCTCTCTGCCAGCAGAGTATCACTTGCTGCTCTTGGCTCCTAACATTCTCACTGTCTCCTCCTCCAATTACAGACATCAGGCATGACATGGATGGTGAAGTATCCATTGGTTGGCACACTGTCCATCCAAGGCAGCCTGTACATCAGTGCTGCTGCATGCTGCTATATTCAGTTTTGCCTCTGTTAATAGTTGAATATATCATTTCTATTTTAACATCTGTTTTTCTTATTGTTCTGGTGATGCAGATGTTCTCCATGCAGTTTGGAATACATGACAGACGTGTCTCTTTACCCGTTTCTGTATCTCAGCCTCAGAGTGACAGTACTCATGTGTGTTCTATTCAGGAGTCATTGGCAGTGCATTCTGTATATTTCACACACACACACACACACACACACACACACACACACACACGGGGGGGGGGGGGGCTGGAGGGAGGGAGGGAGAGAGAAAGAGAGAAGAAGAAGAAGAAGAAGAAGAAGAAGAAGAAGAAGAAGAAGAAGAAGAAGAAGAAGAAGAAGAAGAAGAAGAAGAAGAAGAAGACTTAGGGATTATCATGTTAGTGTAATGAAATGGCACATTATATAATGCTGTCCTGTCATTTGGCACTGTGAGCTCTGTAATATCCTAATAATTGTTTTCCTTTTACAAATGCTTAAGTCCTAGAATCTTCCCTCTCACTGTCATTTCAAGAATGCAGGCCACAGGATAAATCTGTGCCTTCCTGGATCACTTGCTTTACTATACTATACCATAAATCAGGACAGATGAGTTAACCAAGAGTAAACAAAAGCCAGAGGCGAGGGCATCATCTTCTCTCTCTTTACTGTCCTTCCTTCTGTCTGCCTGAGTCTGGTAGGATTCAGAGCTGTTGGTGAGGCTCCCATCACATCTGCCCACATGCATGGACATCCCCTGGTGACTCAGAGCCTGAGAGTTTGCTCTAGCCTGGTAGGAAGTTCAGATTGTTCTGTGAGTTATCAGGGAAGCATGTGATTGCAGAGACTTGCTAGATACTCACAGAGTGACTTCTCTGGTGTAGTCTGCATCCTGGGGTCTGGCTTCAGCTGACTAGGTTGTGCTCAGGGGCAGGTTTCCCTTAATCCATCACTCACGTACAATAGCACTGGTAGCGCAAGCTGGAAACCCAGCATCTGAGGGGTTATTACTCCCATCTTAGTAGACCTGTATCCCACCTTTCTCCCTCCCTGCCCCCTGCACCTGGTCCCTTCCTGCTACATCACTACAACCAGTGCAAAGTACAACAGATAATGCCAAATGTAATTAGAACCAATGAATGTAGGTCACCCTAAGAGGTGTTTCACATCCCAGGTGCTCTGTAGCACGGTTTGCTCCCTAGCCATACGGAAGTCCACTGAAAAGACTGACAACTCCACTGTCAAAATAGCCTCTGACATTGGCCTGCTTTTCCCCAATTCCACACTTCATTCCTCCCTCTTTTTGCTTTCCAGTCAGTGTGCACCTTCATTATATGGGTGGAGTTTCTGCTGAGTCTTTGTAGCTATCTGTCCAGAACATAACAGAATGTTTGGGTGTCTTTCACTGTTGAACACTTAAGAGCTGGGAGAATAATGTAAAGAATAATAGAATGCTGGATACAGAAGAGATGACTGTTAATCCCTATAACTTTGGGAGCCTCTTCTGAAAGAAATAGCTTAAGGCGTATTATTCCCCCAAGCTGCTCTACCGACCAGAGACACAACCCAAAATTTTTGTCTTGTTGCCAAGTAGTTTGTCTTTTACCCTGGTCAGTAAAAGAAAGTATGAGTTGATTGCAGGGTGTGGGGTTACTTTGAATGTTATCAGTGACTGTCCATTTACATTTAGCATATTTGGGGTCTCTGGACAATTGGATGAGTCCAGTGGAAATAGATTTCCAGTGAGTGACATATTCCTCAAATCCCCATTCTGCACAGTACATGTCAACCATGGTCCCACAGTGTTCCCACCACCAAGGAGAATCAAAGGGGGCAGGACACATATAAAAATGTACCTTGGAACCTTCAGCTCTATATCTTGCTTATGTCTCTGATGGCATGGCAAGACCTAGGTCAAAGCTTAACTAGGGGAACCAAGTATTTTGAGGAACTACCCAAGATGCTGTAGCCAAAATGTTGCCATATTCACCCTACAGGACCCAAGTGTTATTTATAGGATTGTGGGGATTCCCAACAGTGGTACATACCATTAACATCCCTATCATGAATGTGATAGTTTTAGCTTGAGTGGTTAGGGTCTCTTTTTCACTTTCCATTTTGTTTCAGCGGGGGTCAAGGGGTCTTCTTGAGTTGATGGTGGGTTAGCTGGCTTAGCATGCGTGTGATGGACCCACGAAGTGATGCTGTTGGCCTTCAACGCAGTTGGGGTTGTCACAATATCACATATGGTCCCTTCAAACATGGTTCCAGTGACCCCTGGAGATATCTTCTAATGTAGACCCAATCTCCTGGTTGGAACCAGTGAGGTTCTGGTAGATTCATAAAGAGCTCTGAGTCTAGGCCAAGCATGTTCATGAGGCCACTGTATTCTTTTGAGGTCATCTAGCAGGTGCCGGTCCTCGAATTCTGTGATGACCTGCACCTAGAGGTTGCTGATAATGAGGAGAGGAGTACCAAACATAATCTCAAAAGGGGTGAGTCCCATCTGGTATGGAGAGTTTCACACTCAATAGAGTGTAAAAGGAAGAAAAGCCACCCAGTCCCCTCCGGTCTTCAAGGCCAATTTTGTTAAGGTCTCTTTTAGGGTTCTATTCATCCTCTCTACCTGTCATGACCTCTCTACCTGGGGTCTATAGGCACAATGTAGCTCTCAGAACTATGGCCAAACTTGACTTACCTTGGACACAAAAGCTGGTCCATTCATTGCCTGACCCTATCAACTGAGGGAATCCATACCTTGGGAGAATGACTTTATAGCACGCTTCTCATGACTGCCGACCTCACTGATTTCACAGGTTCAGTGACTACTACTACATGTGCCACAGAATGAGCTTTCCTCACCCTCACTTAGTCACTCAACCATTTACTCATTCATTCCTTGTGCAGGTACTGAGCTAAAAATCCCAGTCCTGGCCTTGAGGAGCTCTCCCAGCAGCAGAGAATCAGTTCTCCTCCTGGCTTTACCATTGCAGAGGCTTAGGGCAAGAAGCAACAAGAGATCTTTCCATACCTCAGCATTCCATCCCATACACCACCCAACAAGCCAGGCAGCCTGAGATGTGGGCCCTCAGAGTAAGGAAAGCTGGAGAACATCCAGGCCCCAGGACTCACAAGCCTGGACTATCCTACTTCCCAGAAGAAGCTTCCAGCCAAAAGGTTGTACCTATACAGACCCAAATGGTCAATCTGCTTTGAATGATACATGTTACATAGTGAAATCTGTATCCAATTGATTATTAATTAATTGTCAGGTCCCAAAGAAAGCCAGGACAAGGCTCACTCAGTACCTGTGGCTCCTCCCATCACTTCTCATCCTGCCCCCTACCCTAAACCTCTCCAGTGTGGGGCTCAGTCTCTTCCCAGCTCCTCATATTTATAGAAACCTGCCATTTTGGCCACACACTCTCTTGGGTCTCCTGGTCTGTGGTTCCTCTTGTTCCCTGCCCTCTCTCATCTTCTCTCCTCTTTGTTTCCTATCTCTCTCCTTCTTCCCCCTCTTCTCATGGCCTGGTTCTGTGTGATGGTCATGTTTTGTCCACCACTTTCTCTTCTTAGTCCAGAGACTTCCCAGATGCCTCTGGTTGTTCTCTCCCTCATATCTACAATAAAATCATTTTCCTCAACCAGACCTTGGAGTGGCCATGTCCTCATTCTCATTAATAATAAAAATTAAATTCACAGAGAAGTATGGTACCTTGATAATTTCCATTTATTTCCAGCCAAAAATACAATTTTTACTCTGGAAATCAACCATGTCACAGGAAGACACCAAGCCTAAACTAATGACGCATATGAAGTTCTCATCTTACTTGTCCATTTCCAGTGTGACTACTGATTTGGGGCTGTTTTTAAAAAGAGGTATTGTCTCATTGTGCTGCCTAGGTCAGCTCCAAATCCCTGCCAGCCTCCTGAGTAGATGGAATATGTGTGCCACTGTACTCAGCTTGAATTTTGTCAAGTGATAGCAGAATCACTTTGACTGTGAGAAAATATACAATATCAGAACCCAAGCTGGACATGGTGGTGCATGACTTTGATCCCTGTACTTAGGAGGCAGAGTCAGGTGGATCTCTATGAGTCCGAGGCTAACTTGGTCTACAAATCTAGTCCAGGACAGCCAGAGCTACACAGAGAAACCCAGACTCAAAAATGAACAAACAATCCCCACCCTACACCCCCCAAAAACCAACATCAGAACCCAGATGACCTGTAAGTCATATAAGTGTACTAACTACTTCATTTTAGAAATAGAAATTGGGGCTCAAGACATGGCTCAGCCGTTAAAATCACAGGCTGCTCTTGTAGAGGACCAGGGATCAGTTCTCACCCTATGTGGAAACTCAACCATCCTAACTACAGTCCAAGGGAATCTGATGCCCTCTTCTGCCCTCTTTCTGAAAGCAAAGTCACTATTTCTACGGACAACTGAATACACTAAACAAACACATGTATAAGATTCTCTCTCTAAAACTAAGCTCCCTGCTCACAGAAAAGTGAGAGAAACGTTCATTTCACTAAACACAGTCACTCAGAACTTGTACAACTGCATTGATAGGCAAAAGTTGTGTACTCTAAGGCATTACTCCTTAGGGGGAAAAAAAGATTTCTAATGATAGTAAACATATGCATCACTCACATCAGTAAGTTACTTCTTTAAAAGTACAGTACTTCTACACATGTGTTTGTTTGAGGAAGAAACACACATTAACGCATGTTTCTGAAAGCAAAGTCAGTTTCTTTGGAAAACTGAATACACTAAACAAATATGTGTGTAAGCCTCTCTCACTAAAACTAAGCTCCCTACACACAGAAAAGTGAGAGAAATGGTGATTTCACTAAGAATAGTCACATACTCAGAACCTGTACAATTGCATTGATAGACAACTGTTGTTTTCACTAAGGCATCGCTCCTTAGGAAAAAACCTGTTTCTAAAGAAAGTGAACACATGCATCACTCATGTTAGTAAGTTGCTTCCTTGGTAAGAACACATGTGTAAAAAAAGTCATTTTTTGAAAGCACAGTAAATCTACACATGTGTTTGTTTCAGGAAGAAGCACACTGTAAAGCATGTCTCGAAAGCAAAGTCACTGTTTCTATGGAAAACTAAATACACTAAACAAACATGTGTGTAAGCCTCTTTTGCTAAAACTAAGTTCCCTACTCACAGAAAAGTGAGAGAAACTGATTTCACTAAGCACAGTCACTTACTCAGCACCTGTACAACTGCATTTATAGGCAAAAGTAGTGTATTCTAAGGGAGCACTGCTTAGGCAAAAAACAAAAACAAAAACAACTGTTTCTAGAGAAACTGAACAAATGCATTTCCAACATTTGTAACTTGCTTCTTTGGTCAGAAAACTTGGAAAACCAGTCAGTTTTTGAAAGCACAGTACTTCTACACAGGTGTTTGTTTCAGGAAGAAACAACAGTGTAACACATGTTTCTGAAAGCAAAGTCACTGTTTCTATGGAAAACTGAACACACTGAACAAACACATGTGTGAGTTTCTGTCATTAAAACTAAGGTCCCTGTCCCCTGAAAAGTGAGAAAAATGCTGGTTTCACTAAGGACAGTCACTTACTCAGAACCAGTACAACTGCATTGATGGGTAAAAGTTTTGTACTGTAAGGCATCACTCCTTGGGGGGGAAAATCTATTTTAACAAAAGTTAACACATGTACCACTCACAAAGTTGTTTCTTTGGTTTGAAAACTTGTAGAAACATTTATTTCTCAAAGCACAGTCATTGTACAAAAATGTTTGTTTCAGGAATAATACACTCTAATGTGTCTTTTTTTTTTTTTTTTTTTCGAGACAGGGTTTCTCTGTGTATCCCTGGCTGTCCTAGACTCACTTTGTAGACCAGGCTGGCCTCAAACTCACAGCAATCCACCTGCCTCTGCCTCCCAAGTGCTGGGATTACAGGCCTGCGCCACCACACCCAGCTAATGTGTCTTTATTAAAGTAAAGTCACCGTTTCTAAGGAAAATTGAATACACTAACCACACATGTGAAAGCTTTGCAAACTAAATCTAAGCTCACTTCCTATTTTCAGAAATGTGTGGGAATCTTTCATTTCATCAAGAATGGTCAGTTATTGAGAACCTGTAAAACTGGGTTGGTTGACAAAAACCTGTGCTGTCTAAGACATCATTCCTTAGGGGGAAAACCTTGTTTCTAACAAAAGTGAACACATGCAACAGGCATGTTACTAATTTGGTTTTCTGGTTTGAAAACTTGTAGAAACACTCATTACTGAAAGCACAGTCCTTTTAGAAATCTATTTGTTTCAGGAAGAAATAAACTTTAACGCATGTATATTAAAGCAAGCCCACCATTTCTAAGGAAAACAGAATACACTAAACACACATGAGTAAGCTTCCCAGACTAAATCTCAGCTTCCTATTCTCAGAAATGTGTAAGAAATTTTGATTTCACTAAGCACAGTTACTTCTTCAAAACCTGTACAATTGGGTTGGTTGACAAAAACCTGTGCACTCCAATATATCACTCTTTAAGGGAAAAAATCTGTTACTAAGGAAAATGAGCACATTCAAGACTCACATTAGTAAGTTGCTTCTTGGTTTGAAAACTTATTACTGAAGCAAAGTCACTGTTTCTAAGGAAAACTCAATACACTAAACAAACATATCTGTAAGCTTCTCTCAATGAATCTAAGCTTTCGACTCTTAGAAAAGTGTGGCAAACTTTGATTTCACTAAGCACAGTAACTTACTCAGAACTTGTACAACTGCTTTGGTTGGCAAAAGCTGTATACTTTAACATACCATGCATGCCTTAGAGGGGGGAAAAACGTTTCTAAGAAAATGAATGCATTCAATACTCACGTTAGTAAGTTGCTTCTTTGGTTTGAAAACATGTAGAAATACTCATTTCTGAAAGTACAGTAATAGTACAAGTGTGTTTGTTTTAGGAAGAAACACATTGTAAAGAAAAGTCACCATTTCTAAGGAAAACTCAGTGCATTGAGCAAACAGATGTGTAAGCTTTTCTTACTAAATCTAACCTTCCTACTCTAGAGAAGTATGAGAAACATTGATTTCACTAAGTACAGTCACTTACTCAGACCTGTACAACTCTATTGGTTGGGAAAGCTGCACTCAGACATCATTCCTTAGGGGGGAAAATCCCATTTCTAATGAATGTTAAGTGATTCATCACTGTCATAAGTAAGCTGTTTCTTTGTATGGAAAACTTGTAAGAACACTCATGTCTGAAAGCACAGTACTTGTAGAAATATGTTTGTTTCAAGAAAAAACACTCTATAACGTATCTTTCTTAAAGAAAAGTCACCGTTTCTAAGGAAAACAGAATATGCTAAACACACTTATGTAAGCTTCTCTATCTAAAGCTAAGCTTCCTATTCTCAGAAATGTGTGAGAAATTTTGATTTCACTAAGCATAGTCACTTATTCAGAACTTGTACAAGTGGGTTGGCTGGCAAAACCTGTGCACTTTAATATATCACTCTTAAACACTCATTTCTGAAAGCACAGGGTTTTTGCAAATGTGTTTGTTTCAGGAAGAAATGTACTGTAACGTATTTTTCTTAAAGCAAAGTCACTGTTTTTATGGAAAACTGAATACACTAAAGAAACACAAGTGTAAGCTTCTCTTAATAAGTCTAACTTTCCTACTTATTGAAAAGTTTGAGAGACATTTATTTCACTAAGCAGAGTCACTTACTCACTACCTGTACAACTGCATTTGTTGGCAAAAGCAGTGCACTCTAAAAAACCATTCCTTGGGGCGGGGGGCGAGAATCGATTCTAATGAAAGTGAACACATGCAACACTCAGTAAGTTGTTTCTTTGGTTTTAAAACTTGTAGAAACACTCATTTCTGAAAGCACAGTACCTTACAATTCCCATCTATAATACCTGGATGCACAATAAAGCCTTGAGAAGTTAATTCACTTCTTCCCAAAGTTATTCTACTGTCCTTGAAGGTAAAGGATCATAAACACCGGTGGTTATTTTGTAACATACAACCTGTGGGGATAGTGTAAAAGACTTATCTGAGGCCAGATCCAAAGTCGTGCTGCCTTCAGTAGCATGCATTAAATCATTGATACCTAGTCTTCATCTTCTTGCATGTTTGTTACCTCCTGGCTGACCAAAGAAAGTTGGCTTATATTGTTTGCTGTGGCCTTGAGCTAACAAGCCCCTCCTTTCATTTCCTGATGGCAAGAGATTACCTCGTACTTCTCTCTAAGATTGGCAATCCCTAGACCAATATTTTCCCTTCCTACAGAGGTTACAATACCCTGGAAATCTTGGCATACCTTTACAATCATGGCCAGAATCTCCTTGTTCTCCTCTACAAGTACCATTTTCTCCAGAGTTAGTGCACCTGCTCTTTTGAGGTCTGGAACTTTCAACCTTACAGTTTCTTTGTAAATGGCCAAATTTATCACAATTAAAGCACTGGGTGTTTTGGTATCTGAGGCCTCTAGGTACAGCTTGTCCTATTATATTTGGCTTGATGCTCCTGAGAGCAAATGTTAGCTGTCTCTCTTACCCATTCATCTAAGGAGGCTCCTCATGCTTTTAACGGTCTAATTGCTCTCTTACATTCAGTATTTTCATTCTCACATGCCATGATCAGTGTCAAGGCCATTACCTGGGCAGGGCAAATGAGATGGGTGTGGCTAAGGTTCCTGAGCTAGGAGACAGAGAGAATCTTGGGAAGAAGAAAGGCCAGAGAAGAGAGAAGAAGGTTGTGCCATCATGGATTAGATGGACGAGAAGCACATGGCCAGCATAGACAGAAGATTTGGCCCAGAATAAAAACATTGCAAGTATATGGGATTATGGGTGGGAAGCAGCTTGATAAAATTATTAGAAACAGGTAGCATGGGATACCTGACCAACTATGGGAAGTAGTTTAGTGGATTAATGTCTGCCCTGCCCCAGATTAACTAAGACTGTTTTGAAATATAACAGTTGCCTGTGTCTTGATTGATGGCTAGCAGGCTATACTGCTGTAATAATAATAATTACAGGCCAAATAATAAACATTATTAAGCTGTACTGATAAATTAACAACAGATGGGTAGAAGAAAAAATAAGATCTGGGAGGAGGCATAAACTGAACAGGATAATTGAAGAGTATGCCTAGATGGATGGGGAGTGGAGGAGACTGCCTCAGCATAAAGGAAAGACAAGAAGCAAAATGCCTGGTGGAGAGAAGCTGGAGAGTGCCGAACAGAAGACAGGATAGACTGGTGGGTGGTTGTGTTGAAGGGGGTAGGCTAAAAGGATATTGAGTGTAGTGACAAGTCTTGTGCAGAAAAAAAAATCTTTCACATCCATGAGCTCTAAAGGCTGGGACAGACCTGCTTGGATGTGAACTTCATGCTCCTGTTACCTGGCAGGTGGACATTGTGGTCAGGACAGGACCCAGGAACTCCTTCCTGACTGGGAGCCTATTGTAGCTTCAGTTGGCAACTGAGGGTGGTGTCTGGATCAATAGGGACTCAAATCACCCATGTGGGGCTGCAACATTGTCCTGAATCACCATCATCTTCAGGTAAAGCCAGAGGCTGTGGAGAGGAGGCAGAGGAGGGAGTTATGGAATAGCCCAGCATCTCTCCTGCCAGGATCCTGTCATATTCCCAGGTTTTCTATGAATGAATCTGGTCCTGCTTCAGGAGCAAACAGATGAAGGCATTTGGAAAGAGTGCAGCCCAAGGCCTCCATAATAAGACTGCCAGGCCAGCTGCAATACAAACACACTGACCAGGAAGATGACATGAAAAATGGCCATCCACCAGTGGAAGTACCAGCTGGAAGTGTGAAAGGGCAGGGACATTCCTGGGCTCTGAACAGATTCCAGCAGCTCCTCAGTCCCCTTCTTCCAATCCAGGTCCCAATCCTCCACTACAGGTGCAAGACACAGAATCTCTTTGTCATGTTCCTTTTCATAGCAAAACCCAGTCTTGACTCTTCATCCCACTTTATTTTTACTACAAAAATACTATGCTTGATATTTGTTGGAGCTAAGTAATAACGTGTGTTCATCCATCTCTCTCTCTCTCTCTCTCTCTCTCTCTCTCTCTCTCTCTCTCTCTCTCTCTCTCTCTCTCTCTCTGTGTGTGTGTGTGTGTGGGTGTGTGTGTGTGTGTGTGTGTGTGGGTGGGTGGGTGTGGGTGTGGGTGTGTGTGTCACAGTTCAACCTTGAGTGTACTCTTCCGTTGTCTTGTTCTCCACCTTAGTTTCTGAGTCAGGGTCTCTCACTGAACCTGGAGATTATTGATTCTGCTAGACTGGCTGGCCAGCAAGCCCCAGGGATCCTCCTGTTTCTCCTTCTCCAGAGCTGGAATTACAGGTACATGCCATTGTGCTGTCAGGGAATCTGAACTTGGGTCCTCACATTTGTATGTCAGACATTTTGCTCACTGAGCAATCTTTCCAATAATGCTTTGTTTTTAGTAAGATATTTTAAGCATGAAATGCACATAACATCAACTTTATCATCATCGTTTTGTTTTTCAGTACAGGGCAATTAACGTAAGGCCTTGTACATGCTGAGTAAGTGTTCTACCACTGTACTACAGTTTATCTGGAATGGCACATAGCCTTTTCTGCTTAGCTCTGTAAAGTACCCTAATACATAGCTGGTCCTGGTGGTTCATGCTTGTGGTCCCAGCATTCAAGAGGTGGACACAGTAGGATTTCAAGTTTGAAGACAGTGAAACACTGTCAGGGGAGAACGGGCAGTTTCATACCTTTAAGACCAGACTTGGGAGGCGGAGGCAGGCAAATTTCTGAGTGCAAGACTGAGTCTATATAGTGTGCTCCAGGACAGCCAGAGCTACATAGTAAGACATGGTCTAAAACAAACAAAACAAAAAGATGACATTATCCGACTTTGTGGCTGATATGAAAACACTTAACAGGTTCTAATAGCAATGGCTGGAGAAGACTAGAGAGCAGGGGCTGGGGTGACTGGTGCTCAATAGGTAAAGTGCTTGCTGTGCAAGTGTAAGGCTGAGCACCCATGTAAATGCCAGGTGGGTGTAGCAGTTACCTACATTCTTAGTGTTCATGAACTGGAGGCAAGAGATCCTTAGGACAAACTGGCTAGCCAGGCTAGATAAATCACCCAGATCTGGGTTCAGGGAGAGACTCTGCTCCTATAAATTAAGTGGAGAGTGATTAAGGAAGATGTCTGATGTCAACCTCTGGCTTCTGCACATGTACACACATATACACCTGCAAGTGTGTGTCCACACACATGCACAGGGCACATGCAAAAGGAACGAAGCAAAGAAGCCATTTTACAGGCTGGGAAATGAAGGCACAGAAGGTGTGAATGACTTGCCCACAGTCAACCTACAAAACAAAAGAAATTGAGTTATCCAAGCCCAGCAGACTTTGATCATCATGGTGGGGACATCAGCAGCTGCCCCCAAAAGCCTGCTTGTGGAAAACCCTATTCTAAGTGATGACACCCACCTGGCCTAACCATGCAGCTTTTTCACAGTATTGATCAGAAGCAGCTTCCATGCTTGGAATATGTCCTTCTCCGGAAAATCCAGATCTTTATACTGGATGAGGCCACTGCCTCCAATAGACCCATGGACAGGGCTGCAGATGAAGGGAAACCTTGGGCACCCATTTACTAAACTAAACGCACAGTACTGGTCATCACTCAATGCCTGTGCTCTGTGACAAACTGTGATGGGTAGTGTTCCTCCTAACAGTGATGATAGGACCATGGAGGCATATAATGTGTTCATCTGGAAGTTTCTTGGGATGAATCAAGAAGTGCCCACTGTGCAGATGGCACAACCAAGGCCCCAGGGGAAAGAATGCAGCCTAGAATCTGTACTTGCAGGAAACTAGGTCAAGAAGCTGCTCAGAAAAATCAGACATTTTAGGGGTGAAATTTGGAGCAGAGCTGGGCTCTCAGTTATCCCAAGAACTGTTTCATGTCTCTCTTCCTTGCAGGGTGCTGGTCATGGACGAGGAGCAGGTAACAGTAGCAATGCAGGCCAGCTGCAGGCCCAGACAGGTCTACTTTACAGGCTAGCCCGGGAGTTGAGTCTTTCAATAGCCCCTTGAAGGCAGCTATAGAGTCTGCAGTGGCCAGAGATGCCAGAGACCCAAGGTCCCTCAGTGCTCCACCGGGTGTTCAATGTAGACTCCTCTATGGAAGGATGATGGCAAAGAAAGCAATGGACTGTTGGAATACCAACCTGGAAGGACCCAGCATGTCCAGATTGGCCTGGGCAAGGCCTGCACAGCCATGCTCACCCTACAAGCAGTGAACAGTGACTCTGAGCCCTAGCTGTCTACTCCAAGTCTACACCCACCCCAGGCCAATCAGGCTATAAGCCCTGAATCTCAGTGATGGTGTGCACATCTACCAACTCCTCTTATTTTGAGGTCATAGATTTCACATGCAGTTTTAAGAAATGAGAGGGAACCTATGGACCCTCTACCCTGCCTGTTTCTGGGACGTCCAATTCTAGGACAAGATCAAGTAACACATTGATACTATGTCCCTGTTTCCCCTATTGCTTGTGCATCTGCCTGTGAAACCAGTGCTTTTGTTGCCATTTTGTGAGACAGTGTGTCCCATAGCTCAGGCGGGCCTTAAACTCTTTGTAGTTGAGGATGGCCTTGAACTTCTGATGCTCCTGTATCCACTGCCAAAGTGCTGGTGTTACAGGCCAGTGTAACCATGCCCTGTGGGGCTCAAACCCAGGGCTTTGTGCATGCTAGGCAAGCACTCTACCAACTGCGTTACATTCACAGCTCTAGATTCATTTCGACACCTATTTAAAATTGTAAAATTGAGACTCTCACTACATAGCCCAGGCTGGACTCAAATTCAAGTTCCTCCTGTCTCAACAGCCAGAGAGCTGGAATAAGCTTGTGCCACTATATGCACCTTGATTCGTGACCGTTACCTAGCAACATCGCTGCCACTGCTGGCTGCAGGCTAGGGCTGGTGGGTCCTGTGCATACTACCTACGTTGAGCAGTATCACTGGGTTCTACTCAGAGATGTCCCTGTGGCAGAGCAATTCCCACACCAGGGCCCCATCACTAGTCTAATCTGCCCTAGTGCCATCCATTACTCACAAATACATGGGTCAGGAGAGGATGCCTGCCTGCTTCTAGGATACAGAACTCGCTCTACCCCAACCATTTCCAGAAGCTTTTCTGATAGCCCACCTTGATACAGGGTTCTAGGGTTGCCTTTCAGCCTCCTTTCCTAAGTATGCCCAGCGCAGAGGCTTTCCACATGGTGAAGTCAGCCTCATCACCATGCTGCCTTTGCTGTGCAGAAAAGGAAACAAACTAGAAAGTGGGATACAAGATGCCCAGTGACAAAGTGGAAACTTGCCCCTGGGCTTCTAATTACTCAGGTCCTGTTGGCAATTCTGCTCTGGGGAATGTAGTAATGCCTGGACTGGGCAGAGGCTGATGCATGTCTCTCAGTCCAGCTGGGGATGCTTACGAGGTTCAGTGGATACCCATGTCAGTCTAGGAATAGAGCCTGGGACACAGGGTGGTCGGCACATAGGAGCACCAGGTAAGACGACAGCAAGGTGATCCCGCCAAGGTCTCCTGCTGGCAGGGCCCAGCTGGTGGCAGAAGCAGGACTCAGGCCCAGCAGGCCTCAGCCACTCATCCTCAGCCTCTGACAGTTCCTGTAGGCTTCTTTCCTCCTCCTTTCTGTGGTGCTGGAGATGGAACCCATGCTGGGCAAACACTGAGCCACCTCCCAGGCTGGTACTGAAGATGTCTCACCTGTACCAGTTGTCTTCCTCACTACAGATACAGCTGTGTGCCGAGCATGGATGTAAATTGAGGTCACACAGCCATTCAGCCAGTGACAGCCACTGTCACTCACCCTTTCCTTCCTATGTCTCTTTGTGTATGTACTGACAGTCACTAAATCCATTTGACAGAAAGCTGAGGCCTGAGAATTTTAATGCCAATCTCTGCCCAGCAGCCTACCTTTCCAGTCAATCCAGCCTTCCTACCTCCTTAGCACATGCCCAGAACTGACTTCCATCCTAGACTCCCTTCTTAAGGGCAAACATGAGGAGCAAGTTTCCTTCCCTTCTTAAATTGAGAGATTCGCTTAAGAAGTTGCAGTTTCTCAGAGGAAGGATAGCAGGCTACTAAGAAGAGACTTAATACCCTATGAGCATATACAGAGGGAGGAGGTCCCCCTCAGTCACAGTCACAGGGGAGGGGAGTAGGGGGAAAGCGGAAGGGAGGGAGGAATGGGAGGATACAAGGGATGGGGTAACAACTGAGATGTAATATGAATAAATTAATAAAATATTTTTTTTTTAAAGATTTCTTCTACTCTAAAAAAAAAAAAAAAAAGAAATTGTAGTTTGTCTACAATGTCTCCAGAACCTTGCACAGTGCAAAACCCAGATACTCAATACATACTGACTGGGAGAGCCAGGGACAGGAAGTATTAGATAATACAAGCATTCTGATGGCAAATGGTCTCGGGGTCCAGGCATGGTACCAAGTGTCTTTCAACTGCTTCATATTCATTTAACTCCAGCCAGCAGTGTGACCTCAGTGGCAGGATCTATACTTCCTAGATGGGTCACATTCAAGAGTCCCTGGTGACAATGCACCTAGGCTCTGTGTAGGAGCTGCAGGAGATGCTCTAAAAGATACACTGGGCCTGGAGAAAACACAAATCGCAGAGGACTGTGCAGCAAAGCCAGCTTGAACCAGACCTGAGAGAGGACAGGAGGATGTGACAAGCATCACAGCATTGACTTATATATTCATGAAGCAAGTATGGCTGCTGGGCAGAAGACAGAGTATGCGGCTGGATGGGATGGTTAAGGACAGCCATTGAGAGAGCCTGGGGAGCTCTCTTTTTGCCTGTGCTCTGAAGTCCTAATCTGAGAATTTGATTGTTTTCTTTAACAGATTCTTCACAGGACTGATCAAGTTTGACCCCAGAACTCAATCCCAACTCTTTCTCCCCTCAGTGAGCTCTGAAGCCAGTCGAGGATCTGGCCTAGGACTGAGGCTCAGAAACACACCCCACATGTAAGGTTCAGGTCACACCAACAGGTCTTCACGGTCAGGGCTCCCCAGCCTCACTGCTTTGACATAGTCCCATTCCTGCTTTGTCCCCAAGCCAGACCAATGGTTTCAGTGAGGGACAGCAATGGCAGTATACCCATGCCTGGGGTATGATCTTAGTGCACAGCCCCCCACACACACACAGGAGGGGCATTCTTCAATACCCAAACTCCCCTGGACCAACCCAAAAGTCACCTCCCAGTCTTACTACCCCACTATCCAAACCGCTGAGCACTAGGAATGAGGAGATGGAGAAAATGTCCTTCTATCAGCACACTCCTCCACTTCGTGTTTTGGTTGTAGCCAAGCACATGGTTGACTTTGCCAAGGGACTGGGAGGGGACACAAGTATCCCCTCCAGTTTTAGAAATGTCTGGATGTCACCCACATTCTCCAGCCTCCCACCTATGAAGACCCAGAAGCCAGGCCTTGAGTGGCAAGGACAAGAGACCAATGTAAGTTCCTACTCTGGAGAGGGGCCCAACTCTCCTTGGAGATTGTCAAACCTGTGTCCATTTTGTGTGCATGTGTGGCCCAGAGACCATTTGGTATTTTTCCTCTACCCTTTTAAAAATATATCTATTTTATCTGTATGGGCATTTTGTCTACATATGTGCCTGTGCATGTTCATGCCTGGTGCTGAGGCCAGAAGAAACTGGAGTTACAGATGTTTGTGAGTTGCAAGCTACCATGTAGGTGTTAGGAATTGAACCCAGGTCCTCTGGAAGAACAACCAGTACTCTTAACCACTAAGCCATCTAACTTATCTATTTTGCTTTTTTAGATTCATTTCTTATGTAGATGTAAGCTTGTGTTTGTGTGCACGAGTGTGGATGACCTCAGAAGCCAGAAACTAATTACAGGTAGTTATGAGCTGCCCAGTGTGGGTGCTGGGGACTGAATCTGGCTCCTTTGCAAGAGCATCACCCATTTTAACCACTGAGCCATTGCCCCAGCCCCTACCTTATGCTGTCATTGAACAGAGTTTCACTGATTTGGCGAGGTTGGCTAGAGAGCCCCAGGAGCACTCCTGTTTTCTCCCCAGTGCTGGGACTATGTGCATATAATGTTACATCTGCTTTTGCTGAGGACTGCAATGCAGGGTCCTGCACACAAAGGGCAAGTGCTTTACCAACTGAGCCATCTCACCAGCCCCGTTTCCCAAGACCATAAGCATTCTTATTGCCCCCACCCCACGACAAAGAATTGGGCCACTGTGACTTTTGTCTCAGAACCTTAACTTGGCCACCTTACACAGACAGAATTGAGGCACACAGCTTAAGTGCCTGGCCCAGAGTCACACAACCAAAAAAATGACAGGACTTAAACCCATGTGTTTGTGTGCTTTGCCATTCTGCCTCACTGCCAGACCCCAGGCAGCTCTTAACCTTGGCCTCCCCAGTTTCTTTTTTATTTTTAATTTGTTTACTCAGAAGGGGACACTGGACCCCTTGGAGCTAGAAGTTTAGGCAACAGTCACCACTGGACGCAGGTACTGGGAATTGAGCTTCGGTCCTCTGCGAAAGGAGCAAGCACTCCTCACTGCTGAGCCGCCTCTCCAGTCCTGTCTTGTCACTGTTGACAGCAGCGGTAACACAGCTGTCCTAGCCTGGCTTTTCTAGAGTAGAGGCTGGAAACATTTGTGCCCAAAAGAAAATAAAGTGGCTGCTTAGAGAGAAATAAAATATTTTTTTTTACTGCAAATTATCTGTAAATATTCACATTTCCAGTGTCATTACAAAACAGACCCTCAGGAGAAATCTGGGTCCTTTAATGTGAAATGGTATTAATTTAACAACAACAACAACAAAAAATAAATACATATATTGACACCTGAAGAAAAAGGATGCTTCTCTGGGGCCTGAAATCAGGGCCAAAATTCAAAGCAAGCATGAACTGTGGCTGCCAGCAAGTTCTTGCTACCCATGGGCTCGTTCTCTGCTCTGTGACCCAAACACCTAGAAAAGCACTTTGAAGGATTCAGACTGAGGATCAACTGCAGAGCTGGGCACGGCTACTCCCTGAGTCTAGTACCTCCACCCTAGACGTCAAATTCTTGGGACCATCTCCCTGGAAAGATGCCCAAAACCTGGAGGGGAAGGGGGAAATCACTGGGAAGGGTTCTCTTCTTGTCCTGTAGGGAACTCCGGCTCTGTTTCTGGTGCCAGGTTCTTGCCTGTAGGTACCATGCCTTGCATTCTTGACATTCTTGACTTTTCCTGCTCGTAACTATCAATAGATTTTCTGTGAGGAGTGAGTCTTCCCCAGTGATGGGCAGAAGAGGTGGAGAACAAAGGAGGGATGGTGGGGCAGGGTGTAAGTCCTTGTGAAGCATGGAGTGTTGCCTGGCCGGGCTCCAAGCCTGCCTGACCAGGACCCATCACAAGAAAGGCTGCCTCTAAAGCAGGTCCAGCGGGAGCTGTGCTGGGCACAGGGAGCAGTGTCGGGGTGCCCGAAGACCAGATGGCAGGCAAGGAGACACCACTCTGAGGCAACATGGTTTTGCTTTTTTTTTCTTTCTTTTCTTTTCCTTTTGTTTTGTTTTTGGCGGTGGTGGTGGTGGTGGTGGTGGTTTGTTTGTTTCTTTCTTTTTGTTCTCATGTTTTCAACTGCAGGCCTCAAGAAAAGAAGCACTCTTCCATAACCAACAGGACTGTGGAAGTGATACAAGAGCTGGCAGGGCCGGGAGAGGCTTCCAAGGCTTGGCATCCATAGATGTGGCTGAAGAAACAGGCAGTGGCTTGTGTTTGGTCACTAGTGTGCTTAGCTGCCCAAGGCTGTGCTGTGGGCTACAGCAGGACCATGAGTGAGCCTCCAGGGGCTTCAGAGGTGGTGCCAGAGGCTACAGCAGGGCCATGAGTGAGACTCCAGGGGCCTCAGAAGTGGTGCCAGAGGCCAATGTGTATTTGAAATGGGTGCATCTGTCTCCCAGTCGCTTCCAGGTCAGAACCAGGATGGCACCAAATGGTGACTGCTGCTCTGTGAGTTTCGTTTCTTATTAGTTTGGTTTTCCTTTTCTTTATTTATTTTTTGGTTTTTGTCTAGGAAGCTATGTTCCCAGGGTTGCTGGCTCATCCCTAGACACTGGGATGCTGGCCCTGTAGTTCTTACCAGACATGCCAGAGGCCAGCTCACACCAAGCCAGAGTCCTTGGCCATGCTATAAAAGATGCCCCTCTGCTGCAGGAGCTCCGAGGGTGTACCGCACTCCC
The DNA here is from genome assembly GCF_903995435.1 of Acomys russatus. Classification (NCBI taxonomy): domain Eukaryota; kingdom Metazoa; phylum Chordata; class Mammalia; order Rodentia; family Muridae; genus Acomys; species Acomys russatus. The sequence continues at coordinate 179,250 of NC_067161.1, forward strand.
GAACTTCTCCTTTGTCCAGGACAATCACCCTGCATGGGGAGGGATGTAGATGTTAGCATTATCCAAAGAGATGCAGCTGATGTCTGTAGGATTGCTTGTTCTGCAGGAAGTATTATAACCTCTAGGGGCTGGAAAGATGGTATCAGCCTGGTACCACCCTCCCACCTCCTTCTTATCGCTTGTACCTAGCACATGCCAGCCTCTGAGATCACTGTTCTTTTTTGCTTAATTAAGTGTCCTGGTCCTTAAGATGGTTTTGAAGCCTTGTTTAAGAGGGGAACCGAGAGCCTAGAATAAAATGGGGCACATAACAGGCACCTCACACATATAAATAAGCTGACTGACATAATACTGGATAACTGGCTTCTTCTCGTGACACAAGAGTCCTACCAACTGGGGTTGTCCCTGAGCATAAAGAAGGTGACGCATGACTGTGAACATGGCCGACCCTTCAGGCCTACAGATCCATTCTGCAGAACTCACCTTGTATAGTCTATAATGGTATTAAGCCGATGAGCAATAGTAAGCACAGTACAGCCTTCAAACTGCGTCCGGATGGTGGACTGAATGAGGTCATCCGTCTCTAGGTCCACGGCTGCTGTAGCCTCATCCAACACTAGAATCTTTGTCTTCCTCAGCAGCGCCCGGGCCAGGCACACAAGCTGTCGCTGCCCCACACTAGGAAGGGAGAAAGGTCCAGAGACAGGGGCTCAAATTATCCTGATCGTGAACCAGGTCTGGTGAGGAGAAGGCTAGCAGACAGTCTGAGGGTGGGCTCTGGGGAGGAGAACAAGCCCACTCCCCATATCCCATGCCTGTAACAGACATTACTAATCAATCATGTTATACTTCCTGGTGAGCTTAGGATCATTCCTGGCTTAAAGCTCAGAGGTGATATTCAAAGTATCAGCCCAGCTCAGTGTGGATGACAGAGAGGATAGCACAGGTGGCTCAGTATCCACCATCTCACTGAGCTGCAGAGGCCTGGTTGGACTCAGCTATGTACCTGGCCTTAGCCAATGGGATACCAGGCAATGACTGCCAGTAGACACTGAGCATGCTCACTCTTACACATCATCATGACCACATGGGCCAGTCTGCTAGAGGATGAAAAACATACACACTGATTCTACTGAGGTCAAGCAACGCCAACGGTCAGCTGCACCCCAAGCCTGCCCCGTGAGTGAACCCAGCCCCTGGCTGACCCCCCGCACTGAAGCAGGACAGAAGCTGGCTGCGCTGGTGATGGACAACTGAAGGCAGCACAGAGGCAAGAGGGCGGAATCTTCCCACACCCAGCTCCTGCCCTCCTGCCCGCCTGCCCGCCTACCTCAGGTTTTCTCCTCCTTCTGCACACTCATGATTCAGCTTGTCAGGCAAGGCTGACACGAAGCCCTTCAGGTGAGCCAGCTCCAGGGCCATCCAAACTTCTTCATCAGAATACTGACTGAAAGGGTCCAGGTTCATGCGGAGGGAACCCGAGAACAAGACAGGATCCTGTGCAAGAACAGCAGGTGGCTTGTATGAGGGCCTGAATTTAGAGGTTCCCCACAGAGGTTCATATGTTTTGAGCACTTATTCCTCAGTTGGTGGTGTTATTTTGGGGTGCTGTGGAGTTTTTAAGGAGATGGAGCCTGGCTGAAAGAAGTAGGTTGCTAGGAGCAAACATCTGATTCTGGCTGGGCCCCGACTTCCTAATTGCTTAACATGGAGAAGTCATCAGCACATACACCATACTACATGACCATGCTCTCCCCACTGTTATGGACAGCAATCCTGTGACACTATGAATGAAAATAAACCTCTGTTCATGCAGATGATTCTATCAGAAAAGCAACTAAGAGCATATGATATTCACACCACAGTGAAGAAGGGAATCTTACAGATGTGAGGCATGAGATGTTCACACCAGAACAGAAAGAGGTCCCAGGGTCCCTCCAAAGCATGAACTCTGTGGGACTTCTGTAATGGAAAATGCCTGTAACTAGAATTTATGCAAAAGCTCTCCAAACTTTCAGTATACAAATCTTCTATGCTGCTTTTAGTGGTGGTGTTTCATCACGGCAACAGAAAAGTAATTACCTCACTCACTCAACCCCACCTCCAGAAGGCACTCTCAGAGAAACTTAAGGAAAACTCACAACCACAGGCAATGCATTAGAGAACTGCTGGCCACAGGGACTGGTTTAAAAAAATTCTTATTTGTAGTTTAGCTCCAGGAACTGTTAGAGATTATCACACTGACTCCTGCAACTGGCAAAGGCAAGTGTCTTATATTTTTGGTTGTGAGCCTAGCCTTTAATGGCTGAGCCATCTCTTCAGCCCATAGTCAGTGTCTTACTAAGTCTCCACCATCACCAAAACCCACAGATGCTTTGGTTATTTGAATGGAACAGTACAGTGTTTTCATATAACCTACTAGCAGCTCTTATATATAGCCATGTCTAGATGATGTACTGCCTAATGCCAAGAGAATGCTGGGAAAACAGCTGGGCACACTTAGAGATAAAAGTCTATGTATTAAATGGAAATACAAAACCCGGGGCTGGGGGAGGGGGGGGGGGGCACAGGGGGGCAGGCGGTGGGCAGGACACACGAGTCATGGGCTCGGTGATTAAAGGCGCATCCCACCAAGCTTGATGGCCTGAATTCGACCCTCAGAATCTACAAGGAAAGAAATGACGCCTGCAGGTTGTCATGGCTTTGACACACACATGTTCTGCTCCCTTACTCTCAATAAACACATGAATGGAAAAAACGCCATTCTCAATCTACCGTTGGCTGAGTCTATGGATGCAGAGGGTGGGTGTGGCTTCAGTGTGCAGGACCCACCTGGGGAATGATGGTGATCTTGAAGCGCAGGTTGTGCAGACCAATCTTGGCAATGTTCACCCCATCAATGATAATCTCCCCTTCTGAAGACTCATTGATCCGGAACAAACCCAGAGTGAGAGATGACTTCCCAGCTCCTGTACGACCCACAATACCAACCTGCAGTACAGAAAGAGGCTGTGGTGAGGTAGGAATGCTTCAGACTCAGTGTTCCCCCAGCAAGTGGCTGGGTCGGAGCTGGGTGGTCATCTGGCTGCTCCAATTACCATCACCCTCCCTGAGCTCCACCTTCAGAGGTTACTTTGACAAAAGGTTGGAAAGAACACCCTTTGCTTTGCAGGCTTCCAAAGGCTAAGGACTTTTTATAAGTCAGTAAAGATGTTCAAAGGAATAGGATGCAAACAGAGGAAGGTTTAGTTGAGCTTTGTTAGGTTCAGTTAAGAGTGTCAAAAAATTATGAGGTTTTACATGGTTTCCCACACAGTTCCTCTCTCCTCTGACAGGAATTCATTCCTGAGCCATAATAACACCTCAGATTCATGCAAGCCCCCCGAACCTATCTGCTATGACCTGGGCACCCCAGTGGCTGACCTTGCCAGTGTTCAGTGACAGTTCTTTCTCCTATGTTTGAGACAGACTCTCTCCCCTAGCACCTACACATGAATTCCCACAGCATATAAAGACTCAGACTATTTCATGGGAACAGGGCACATGTGGATGGACAGTTTAACAAATCAGTATGTATAGGATGTAAATGGCTGGGGTGATCCCTGACCAACTTTCCAAGAAAATTCTATGGGTCATAGTCTGGAATGTCTTTCAGGAACAGCTTGGAACCATAAGAAGGTCCTAAAATCCCAGCTCTTTCCTAATGTCCTTCGAGCCACCCTGGTGATGGTAACATCTCCTTACTACTCTAGGGCTCACATGCTTCAATGCCTTAGAGGGATCACATAAGCACATAGTACATGTTCTAACTGTCCAAGAAGAGCAGAGAGACCATTATATAAAATGTCGTGGACTTTTCAATATTTATAGTTCATGCAAATGTGCATGTCTACGCGCCTTGTCCTTCAGCAGTTCACCGTGAAGCCTGTTGAACACATTCAGCACCTTAATTTCCATGACTCCACCCTGTAAAAGCCCCTAAATCTCACAGTATGTATGTGCAGTGATTAACTACAAGCTGATGTGGGGGTTCATGATAGACCTTAAGTCAATAGAAATGGAGGGTGGCACACAGTCACCTTTTCTCCTTACTCCACTGACTATGAGTTGGTGCGGATGGGATGGGATGAGGGTAGTACACACCCACCTTTTCTCCACCCTCGATGGTGACATTTATGTGTTTGAGAACCAAGTCCAAGTCTTCTCGGTACCTCAAGCAGTAGTCCCGGAACTCCACACGGCCTGAATGGGGCCAGGTGCTGGGCGGAGCTGTCTCCTGGATTTGCCAAGGAGCCTGGATCACACAGCAAGAGGGATATGAGGAGAGCAAGTGCAAGCTGCCATACTCAGCTCTGGGGATCTGAACCCAGGTCCTCACACTTTCACCCACTGAGCTCCCCCCAGCCTCCTTCTAACACTGCCAATCAATTCATTTCTAGCTAATTCTTCAACTTACAAGGAAAATTTCTGCACAGACACGATTTAACTCCAGTTTAATTCCTTGTAACAAGAGGCCCTATAAACCTACATAGCAAATAGCAGACAGCTTGAGCAGGCAAAGGTTGCCCGGTGAAGGCTGTAAGAGAGAATGTTGCAGTTTACCAGTCAGTTGTGGAGAAACCATCTTAGTTAATAAGACGGTGGTGAGCCTCAAGCAAAAAGTAGTGCTAGGACTTTCTCTGTGACATCATCAGTGAAGGAAAGAATCCCAAGAGATAAGGCTCCTTAGTGAGTAACACAGCCCACAGGACCTGAGAGCACCTTGAGATTTCATATATGGAAAATACGACATGTGGGTGATTTTCTTCCTTTAAAATAAGGTAGCTCTAAGCAAGTGTTTAAAAAGACAGGACAAGCCTAAGAGGCCCTGGAAGGCATCCAGCTCACCCTCCGAATAAGGAGAGGACACCCACAGGAAGGCCAAGACCAAGGGGCCAGCCTGGGACCCTGCCTTACCTCCTTCTCCGTTTCAGAATACTCCTTCAGTCTCTCCACGGCCACAATGTTAGTCTCCATCTCAGAAGACATTCGAACCAGCCAGTTCAAATATGCAGTTATCTGCAGTGGAGAGAGCCATGTGAGGAGATCTCGTGGGGGAAGCACGGCTTCATCTTCATGAGTTATGCATCATGACATCGTTCAAACAAATAGAGAAACAAGTGACCCACAAAGAGGCATCACCTAGAGTGGACACACTGTACCTCTTAAGGACCACACCTGTCAAGGTGATGTATGATCTACACAAGTTGTCAGAAAGACTGCACCTCTCAAGGATCACACCTGTCAAGGTGACGTATGATCTACACAAGCTGTCAGAAGGAGGTCAGGAGCTGTGAGACAGCTGAGGGCAAAGCGCTTGCTGAGCAAGCCTGGTGACGTAAGTTCCACCTCTAGAACCATGTAAAGGTGCAAGGAAAGAAATTACTCTACAGAGCTGTCCCCTAACCTCCACATGTGCACTGTGGCACACTCTCCTGGAAGGAAGGGAGGAAGGGGGGAGGAGCGAGGGAGAGAGGGAGAAAAAAGAAGGAAGGAAGGAAGCAAGGAAGGGGAGAGGGCAGTGGGGGGGTGGGTGGGCAGAATGGATGGAAGGGAACAGAAAGAAAAGGAAGGGAAGGAAGCAAATGCCTATAATCCCAGCACTCAGGGAGGCAGAGGCAGGCGGATCTCTGAGTTCAAGGCCAGCCAGCCTGTTTTACAAAGCGAGTCCAGGACAGCCAAGGCTACGCAGAGAAACCCTGTCTCAAAACAAAAACAAAACAAAACAAAAAAAGAAATAAAAAGGGAAGAGGAAAAGTAGACAGAAAGAGAAAAAGAGAAGTCATATAGGAAATTGGAAAATATTGTGAACTAGGTGATTTTCATGTGATAGTTAGTGTCCACAGTTAATCCCAGTGCTCCAGAGCTGGAAACAAGAGAATTATGCTGAATTCTAGGCCAGCCTGACCTAGAGCAATAACCCATCTCAAGCACACAAAAGAAACTATTTTGAACTCAATGTGACAAATATCATAAGATACAATAACACAGTACTCGGAGGGAAACTCATAGCTTTGAAAACACTGAGAATATTTTGACTGAAGAAGAATGTAAGCCATGGGTCAGAATCTCCGTGCTGTAGTCACCAGGCTCTGTGACTACTTCTTAAACTCCACTCAAGCCCTCTCCCTTTCCGACCCCTGCAGCTACCCAAAGCCAAGATCCAGGAATTCAAAATCTGGTTGCCACAAGGAAACCACACAGCCCAAGACAGAATCTTCTACCTGCAGCGAGTAAGACACCGAGAGGCCCACCAAGCCAGCACTGAGCTTGTGCCGGGAGATGACTGCAAAGAGGGCAGCAAACATCACAATGCAGTTGCCCACACACTCAAGGCGCACAGCAAGCCACCTGTAAGGAGATACGTAGGAGTATAATTGACAAATAAGACAGATGCTCGGCTTCGAGCTGGGACAGAGCTGGGCCCTTCTGCTGACTGAGCTAATTTCCCAGCATTTATAGAGAAAGGCCTTGTGGGTACCACTCATCCAGGATGTGAGAACTAGATGGAGACAGGGGCGTGCACCAAGGCCCATGGGATTTGAGGTCCAGGGACTAAAATAGAATTCTCTGGAAACAATCACCATCCTGGAACCTCAACTTTTTCTTTAGAGAGACTTTTTCTTAGGATCTCTTTAAAATCAAAAAACAGTTCCCTGGAAATTCCTAAGATGTCACTGACAGTAAAAGCACTGCCATTTGCAAACAAGAGCCTTGGGGCAGGGGTGGATCACTGGCCTGACATGCACAAGGCCCTGGTTTTGAAAGTCACCACCATAAAATAACAGGATAATAAAAATAAAATAAATAAATAAAATCAGTCCCTTGGCAAGAGATGAACCTCGGCATAAGAAAGAAACAAGCTGCTGTTTCCAGGGTTAAACACTGAGCTCTTGGGACCACCCCCATCAGCACCCCACAATGCCAAGGTTATGTGGGAACACAAATATGGGTTCTTATACTTGCAGAGTAAGCAATTTTAGCCAACAAGCCATCTCTTCAGCCCTCAGACTGTTTCATTTTGGAGACAAGGTCTTATTCTATAGCCTAGCTGTCCTGGAACTCACTAGGTAATCAAGGCCTCTTCAAACTCATGCTAATCTTCCTACAGGCATGTGTCACCATGTTCTGTGCACTTTGGGTGACCTTTCTGTTTCCATTTCTCCCCTAGAAGAAGTGGAGGCTGCGGGACTGGACACTCAGCCGATTCCTCTATCCTACTGACCTCTGCACTCACCTGTTGGCCACAATGCTGGGGTAGTAGGCCTTCTGGTTCTCATCCACTTTCAGGTCGCTCTGCCTAATGAAACGCTCCTGCTCCTCAAAGGCACGGATGACACTAACACCCAGCAAGGTCTCATTGAAGTGTGAGTACACAGGGGAACGGCTGACAGACTCCAGGCGCTTCAGCTGTCGAGAGGAGGCCACGTAGAACCTCTGTGAGAGAGACACAGAATCAGCGCTGGTATTTCATCGCAGTCTCCTCAGGTATACTGGAAGAAGCTAGACACGGCTGATACCACCAGGGACCAAAACACTGGAGATGCACTGCTTACCTAGTAAACTTGTGAGACAGTAATGTCATTGACAGTAGTCACAGCTACCTGAATATGTATCTGCCACCTACAAACCTAGGCAGTGCTCTTTCTTGCTTTTGGATGCAGACTGCGAGACACAAGTGACCTCTTCTTTGGGTCCATGGCTAAAGAGCAGCAGGAAAGACCTGAGTATCTCCAAACTGACAGGCCTCTCAGAAGCCCTCGATGTTTGGGGCTTTCCTCTCACAACAGCACAGGATCAGAAACAGCCTTTGTGACTGCCAGATCTCTTTAATCTTCATTTGCTGCTAGCGCAAAAATCCAGTCAGGTCACTGTACTGCCTTAGCTTTTGTTTCTTCTGTACTGTAACAACACTAAAGCCATTTTGCACAGTGGGCTGTGAGGATAATAGCTAAGAGCCACGGGTGCTTCTCTGTGAGTCCCACACGTTTGCATGTACACAGATTGCACATGTCACACACATAGACATAGATGTCAATATGCATGGAAACCCATGAACTCCTTAAGCCAGAAGGAGCAATTGCCTGTGTCAACAGCCTTACTTGGCTGGCAACTCCACACCCTCCCATTTGCCCATCCTTGTTTTCTTTCAAATTCATAGCCTCTTCTTTCACTAATCACTACTGCATGCATAGAAGTGCATGTATACAAATAAATAGTCCTAAAAATAACCTGAGTAAAAATAATGCTGCCTATACATATGTCTTCAGGGCTGACCTTTTGGCACTGGACAACCAGCCAGTGTGCTCTTCCTTGGGAGAATTACCTCCCCTGTTCCTGGCTTTACTCAGTTGTGTATTGTCTTAGGCAGTTAGTTGCCTCGTTGCTGTGATGAAACACCACGACAAAAAGCAACTTTGAAACTCATAGTTCCATATAACAGTTCATCATTAAAAGCTGTGAGGGCATGCCGGGTGGTGATGGCGCACACTTTTAATCCCAGCACCTGGGAGGCAGAAACAGGCAGATTGCTGTGAGTTCAAGGCTAGCCTGGTCTACAGAGTTCCAGGACAGCCAGAGCTGCACAAAACCAAAAAAGAAAAATGATAAAAAGGGGGCGGGTGGAGTGAGGGAAGGAACTCAAGCAGGGCAGGAACCTGGAGGCAGGAGCTGATGCAGAGGCCATGGATGGTGCTGCTTACTGGCTTGCTCCCATGGCATGCACAGCATGCTGTCTTACAGAACCCAGAACCACCAGCCTAGGATGGCACCATTCATAATGGGCTGTGCCCTCCCACACTGATCACTAAATAAGAAAACGCCTTATAGGCTTGCCTGTATCCGTCGTGAGAAGCTATTTTCTCAATTTAGATTCCCTCCTCTCAGATGACTCTGGCTTGTGTTAAGGTGACATAAAACTATCCAGTACACCTGTATAGTTCTTTGTATACAAGGGCTAAGGCCTTGTAGGCTTTCTTCTATCCCTTTGGCATGTTCAGAGACTGAGCAACTCTTGTCTTCTTCTACCTCAGTGGGGGTCACCACTGTCCCTGGCTGACCTCATGTACCTGACTCTGCCTCTCCCTGCTGTCCTGTGCTAGTCACCTGACAGAAGAAAGACCAATGTCACTTCCTTTCTGTGTCCCCTCCCAGATACTGGGTCATAACCACGTTAGCCTTAAGACCTGTTTCACCTATCCTTGTGCACAGACGCCACATCCATCCTACTCCTGCCCTAGTCAAGTGCTCAGCACATGTTGAAAAACCTCAGTTCCTTCTTTCACCCTCTGGAAGCTACTGGAGGCCAATGAACAGACACTGCACTGACCCCCTGAGGATCCGTGAGTTCTTCTGGCCTCTGTAAAAACGAAATGAGTGAGAGTGAGGCCCCAGTTCTGAAGGTGCTGATGGGGTCCCTGGCAGGAAGTCACCTGATCATTAGTGGCACTCCTGTCCTTTTGTTGACTTGGACCACTGCAGCAGGGCAAGTTAATAAAGATGACCTCCAAGGTTCTTCCCCGGCCAGGAACAGGGAATACAGTGGTTCCCACCAGGCCATATACAGATGTGGCAGCCTCTGGGCAACTCTGCTGAGCTGAATCAGCTGCCCTGTCCTCTTGCATGGTTCACCCACATTACCTCCAGCCTGGCCTCTTCATCAGGCCACTCTCTCTATAGGCTCTCTTACAGACAGACTCTATCCTGACCAAATCACTCCATCTTCCACTTCAAATCCCATTACTACACAAATCCAAGCGGACATGAATTAAGCTCAAGAATGATCTCAGTTTTGCAAAAGTATTTGTTCTTTTTAATCCAAGCAAAGGAGCACAAACTATTGCTGGGTCTGAGCACCCTGAGACACCACTGCAGGAGAGCACATGGGACCAGGCGAGCCCCTGGAATTCTCAGCAGTGTGGCTAGCAGTTGCCATGAACACCAAATAAGTGCAACAGCAACCATGCTCCAGCCTAGTTGAATTCTGCATCACTGCACCTCCCACGCAAGTTTCTCAGGAAAAGCACTTATTTTTATTTATTTAATTTTAAATCTTATACGATGATGATGATGTGTTTGTGTGAGAGTGAGTGTGTGTGTGTGTGCGTGTGTGTGTGTGTGCGCGCGTGCGTGCGCAGTATGTGTGTGCATGCCCATGCCAGAATCCACATGTAGAGGTCAGAGAACAACGTTTGGTAGTCAATTCTATCTTTCCATCTTAGGATGTGATTCGAGAATAAGGTTTGTGTATCAAGAGTGGAGCAACCCTACCTGCTGAACTGTCTCATTGGCGCTGCTTTTAAAATTACAACAGCAACCACAAAGTATACTGACTATGGTAGTCTGAATGAGAATGTGCCCCAGAGGCTCAAATGTTTGAACACTTGGCCCTCAGTTGGTGGCACTGTTTGGGTAGGGTTAGGAGGAAGTGTGCCACTGGGTAATACCTGAGGTTTTAAAAGGCACATATGCCATTCCCAGTTTGTTTCCATCTCATCTTATAGTTCACGATGTGAGCTCTCAGCTATTCCTGTCACCAGGGCTAATGCTTATGATCAAGATTTGTTGATGTGAAGGTGTTAGACTCTTTTCACTCTGGAACTCTAAGTCTCAATAAACCCTTCCTTCAATAAGCTACCTTGGTCATGGCATTTTTATCACAGCCATGGAAATGTAATTAATACACTAAGAATGGTATAGAAAGAAAGACAAAGTAGTGCCTAAGTTTCAATGCGTAAGGGGCTGTGAGGGGAGTGTGGCTAAGTGGAAGACACTTGGCTGGTCTAGCGTATTTGAAGCTTTGGTTTCCATTCCCAGTACCACAAAATATGGATGGATAGATAGATAAATAGATAGATAGATAGATAGATAGATAGATAGATAGATAGATAGATAGATAGGAAGGAAGGAAAGAAGGAAGGAAGGAAGGAAGGAAGGAAGGAAGGAAGGAAGGAAGGAAATATGATGAATAGACCTTTCTTGGGGCGGGAGGGCTATGGGTACCTATAAATATGTATCTCAAAGCCAACTTTAAACTGTGGTACACATACACTGTTGTAACAGTGACTGATTGAGAGCTGCCAAAAGATCAGGGAAGCACAGCTTTGGGTGCAGGCACGAAAGTTTCCAGAGAGGATTAACTGAGGCCAGGTGACCTGCCTTGAATGTAAAAGCCACCACCTCATGGCCAGGTCTCTGGTGAAGACTGAATAAAGGAAAGAGGAAGCTGGCACGGGCATCTTCTTTTCCTACTTCCTGGCCATGCCATGCCCTGCCCTGCCCACCATCACAGACAGACACCGCTGAAACTGTGGGAAAAAAGTTCTCCTCCCTTAAGCTGTTTTGTCCGGTGTTTTGTCATGGTAACATAGAACTGACAGCACAGCTGTGAAGTGCACTAAATCCTCTCAGCAGCATCCTCTCAGCAGCATTGCTGAGCAAACACTCAAGGCTCAGGCTGAGGATCCACAGTCACAAGTTTGCCCAGCACACACGAGACTTGGGGCTCCATTCTCAGCACACAAAATAAAAACCACCATCTCACACTCATCTATTCCTGGAGAATGCCGTCAAGCTCTCCATGGCCCCCAGAGTTTCTCAGAGGCTCCTGGCAGTGATGCCCCTCCTCCAGACTTACCACTCCTCTGCCTTTAGTCACTAGTCATTGCATTGTTCTTAAACCTCCTGCCCATGGAGGGCAACAAGTGAGCTCTCAGCCTGGTGCTGCCCTTCTCTGTAGCACCTGTGAGGTTTATCCACAGGGTGTAGGGATGGGAAGCTCATGCCTTGCTAACGCAGCACCATGTTCAGCACACCACTGTACCAGAGTTATTTGCATATGTGCATGTTAATGTGCATAGAGGCCAGGGGTCAATGTCAAATCTTCCTTGATCTCTTTTCCAAATCTTGGTATCTGAGACAGGCTCTCTCACTAAACCTAGGGTTCACTCAATGGCTAGACTGTCTGGTTCATGAACCCCTGGGAACTCTCCATCTCTGCCTCCCCAGCTCTGGGATTATAAACACACTGGGCCTGCCTTTCTTTAAAAGAACAAACAAACAAACAAACAAAACCACCACTTTTTAAAAATTTATACTTCTTTATTTTGAGGAGCAGGGGGCATTCATGCTATAGAGCATGCAGAGAGGTCAGAGGTCAGAGACAATTTGAGAAAGCTAGGTTCTCACCTTCCACCATTTGGGTCCTGCTTGGTCATCAGGCTTGACAGCATCTTGATGGACCAGGCTTGGCTTTTTCTAGGGATCAAGCTCAGTTCTTCATGCTTGCAAAGTAAGTACTTTACTCTTATGAGGCCCTGAGGTCAAACCATTTCTAGTTTCTAGTGCTACACTGTACATGTTCTGACCTGGAGCCTTCAGGAAGCTTTCCAGGCAGCAATGAGCCCATTTACCACATTTTGGTAAATGCAGTCAAAATGTTCCATTAAACAGCTGGCACTGATTTAAAGAAGCTACAAAGGAGGTCTAGGATGTGGACTTTTTCCCTACAAGTCAATCTTTCTTTATGGTAATGTCACTGAACCACAGTGTGATGGGGTCCAGGTATGGGACAGGACAGCAGTACCAAGGTTCTCAGACCCTATGTGATGGTATTTTCAATTCTCCTCCCACCCCAGACAAGGTCTTGCTATGTAGCTTTGAACTCTCCATCCTCCTGTCTCAGTTCCCTGAATGCCATCATCCCCCCTACCCCGCGCCACCACAATCTCAACAGGCAACTTTATGAAACGAATACGCTTGAGCTAGAGCTCTCAGCGCACGCCTCAAAACCACACAGACCCAGGGTTCCACTCTTGACTCTGCCAGATGAGAAAGAGGCTTCCTCTCTGAGTCTCTACCCATTCATCTGTCACCTAAAAATGTAATCTACACAGAAATGACCCAAGAAAGTACACATATGCAAAGAAAAAAGTAGTTTCTACAGAAGAGACAAGGCATAAACCAGAACAGGCTGGCCCCTCCCAGAGGAAACTGGCTGCTAAGAGCCACAGTGTGCCCTGCCCTCCTTTGCGAATAGCAGCGGTCACACAACTACGCTGGGGGAATAGATGACTTAAGTGGGTAACTCTGGTCCAGTGGCCATAGGTTGCTTGCTTTGTTCACCTGTGCTCATCTCAGTGTCTGAACTACAGATACGACAGGATAAGCATTTTAGAGCATGAGACCAACTTAAAGACTGAAGACTATGTGAAGACAGCAAAGCGAACTTAACAAAAACAGAGGTGTTAGTGGCAGCAGTTAACAACCTGGGGTGTTGACTGAGCCACAGGGCCACACCAGTCTCTAAACAAGCTGCATCCTAATCTGCCATGAGTATCAGCATCCACCCAGATGAGGCTGTTTTTCATGTCTCCACTATAAAGTTTTGTATTTCAGTCTAATAACAACTGTCTTGGTAGCTGTAAGCTTTCCCCCTAATATACAACTTAAGAGTAACACCAATGAGAAAGAAAGCAAATATGGCTACTGCAAACTAAAAGCAGCCATGGTCACAGTCTCAGCAGCCCTCCCGGGGATACGGCAGACAAGGGAGCACCTGCAACTCACCTGCACAAAGAAGTAGACAAGGCCCAAGGGCGGGATGATGACAGCAGCAATGGGTGTGGCCAGCAGGATCACAATGACAGCTCCAATGACACTGAAGAGTGACCCCATGAACATCTTGATGACCTGCGGGATCATGGAGTCCACCGTGTCCAGCTCCTTGGAGAAGCGGTTCACTAGGTTCCCGCTGGGTGTACGCTCAAAGAAACTCATGGGTGATCGCAGAACATTGTGCAGCAGGTCCAGGTGCAGGCGACGGGAAGCAAAGATGCCCCCAATGGACACAGCCATGGAGTAGCCAAATATTGACACACCTAGGGCAGCAACAGAGATGCGAGTGTGAGATCCAGGAGTGTGATCTGGAGGCTGGCTCTAGGTGTTTCAGCAAGCCAAGGGTGATAGCCCTCTGTCACCAGAATTCACTGTATACTACACATTGTGCTGGGGCTTCTGAAGACCTGCATTTTCCTCTAATTATAATGAACTAAAATTCAAATCCCCTCTCATAGCTGGTGGCTACTGTACCAGGGAGCACAGCTCTAATAACAGATGCTGATGCTGTGTGAACTCAGGGAAATACCCCCCCTCCCCCGTTCTTTGCTTTTTCTCAAATACAAGATGAAGGCTGATGCAGTCCCTGGCTCTGTGGGAGAGGAGTGGGGGTTATAGATAGAGAAACTCAAGCATCACGCCTGATATTCTGATGGCTTATTCCAAAGCTACCTCAGAGATGAGGAGACATCTATGGCTCCCCCAAATAGCCCACAGTCCACAGAATTCTTTCTGGACTTCTATCTGAGCCTCTTTTACCAGCAACAGGGGAAAGGAGGGCTCTGGAGGCAGTGTTGTCAACCCTGTCGGCTGGAATCCTCCCATGTTAATCAATGTGAGTCACCTCATCTGTAAAATGGGGACAGTGACACGGAGCTCAGAGCCACAACCAGTACGAAGTGCCTTCCCAGCAGTGTGCCTGGATACGGGAGATGCTCATCCACCAAGAAGATTCATTTACTGCTCAAATTCATGAACCAAGGCTAGGGGCAGGACATGGGTGTACAAAGCAGTTTTATGAGCACAAAGGCCTACAGCTAGATCGCATGCTGCACAGCACAGCTTCAGAGTGAGCTCTGGACATGGGCTGCTTCCTTCAATGCCACCTGAGCCACCAATTAGCCATGTGGCTTGAACTGTGTGGCTCTGTAGAGAAATTCCCTGAGTACTTGGAGACTCAGTTATGAAATTACACATAAAGCAATCACAGCCATACCTTGCAAGATGCCCAAGGCCCCATAGACACTCAGTCGGAAATTCCTGTTCTCCTGAGTCCTATTGAGAGTGGAGGAGTGGTCATCTGTCCAGAGGCTCAGCCAATAATTGGAGGCCAGTGCAGACACATGGTTGCACAGGAAAAGGAAGATGCTCAAGAAGGAGATGAAGAGGCCAATGGCCTTCATGTAGCTCCAGTACACTGACAGCTTTACCTAGGACCCATAGAGTGCCAGCATGAGGTTAGCATCTCCTCTATGACTCCTCACAGCCCAGCTGACCCTCCTGTGCCCAGATCTGCCATACCCTGCCATCCCATTAGTCAATGATGTCGGCCAGCAGTGGCCAGGCCAGACTTTCTGCTTCCCACCGACCTTCCAGTTAAGCATCTGGACAGGCTAGTGCTCTATCATCACCACTCAAACACACAAGGACAGAAGGTCCATAAGAGGCACAGAACTCCATGCAAGTGCCCAGGTGGGTAGGTACCAGGGGAGGTTTTCCCTGAGGAAGTGGTGTTGATGACTTTAACCGCTATGAACGGAAAACCGGCAGGGAAGGGGGTGACCCTCGGGTGTAAAGGCCCTGAGGGGTGAGGGAACTCAACATGTTTGGGGAAGTGACAAAGATGGAGAGGTAGTTGCAGCTGCCCTATCTGCAGCCTGGATGTTCCCAGTCAATACTCCAGGCTGCTCACAGCCAGGTAGTCATGAGCATAGGCTGAGACTAAAGCACCAAGATGAAGTCAGCAGCTCAGATCCCAACTCCAGCAAAAGCCCCTTCAGCACTCTGACCCTGTCTCCAGCAACTGCGCAGAGCACCCTGACAGACTTGCTGTGAGCCTCATATACCAAGCAAAGCGCTCTGCCCTGTGCCTGGAATTGTGGTTCACTCACCTGCCCTGTCTGCACCTTGTCTGCTTCCATCAGCTTCCAGGTCTCCTCCTTGGCTCCAGCCCTCTGCAGTTCAGCCGTGCTGCCGTGCTGCTGGCCAGCATCCCCCCCACTGTGGGAGGAAGAGGTGCTGAGATGCCTGTTGCCAAGGAGAGTAGGGTACAGGTCAAGGAAGAGCCTTAGGGAGTACAAGTGCACATATGAGCACACATATTTGTGGTCCTGTGGCACTCCCTGGAAAAATCAAGTTTCCAGGGGAAAGGATGTGTATGTCAGGAATGGGGGGCTTCTGTGGTACGTGTGAGGAGCAACGGGCAGAAAGTATGTGGAAACAATATTTCATGTAAAGAAATTATTTGGGAGGTAGAGTTATAGCTCAGTTGGCAAAATGCATGAAGCCATGGGTTCAATCTCCAGCATAAACTAGGCATAGTAGCACACACATACAATCCCAACATCAAGGAGGTAGAAGCAGGATTAGGCATTCAAGTTCACCCTTAGCTACTTTTCCAGGATGCGTAAGACCCTGACTAAAAAAAAAAAAAATCTTGGGGCTGGAGAGATGGCTCAGTAGTTAAGAGCACTGGCTGCTCTTCCAGAGGTCCTGAGTTCAATTCCCAGTACCCACATGGTGGCTCACAACCATCTGTATTATGATCCGATGCCCACTTCTGGTATATATGAAGACAGAGTACTCATATACATAATAAATAAATATCCTTTTTTTAAAAAATCTTGAAGGAGCACAGATAGAACATAGGCCCACTGGCTCAGAGCCTCTGGGCACTGGGTCAAATCTGATCTGGGCATCTCTACAGTTGTACAACTGATAAGCCTCCGTCTGTTCGGTGTGAGACGGGAAAAGGCTAGAGCAAGCTAGAGCGTAGTAGACTGCAGGCCAGTAGCTGAGCCTAGCTCCCAAACAGGCATCATCACATGATGTGTGACTGCGTGATCACATGCTGGCTCACACAGCCCAACCTGTCAGGCCCTGCCTCAGGTACCTGAGAAGAGACACAAATCATACAGAAGGCAAGTCTGAGAAGTAGGAACAAATAATTCAAGGGCAGGCCTGTGTGAGTTGTAGGTCAGTGCTGGGAAGTTTCCTGAAGGATGAGGAGGCAGGCTAGATCGGCAGGTATTTCAAACACCTGGGGCTGTGGTGGGTTCAGTGAAGGTGCCACCTGCCCTTTCTCAGTTCCCACAGGCAGACATACAGGGCCAGGCTCCCTCCCGGTGCTTACCTCTGCAGGTGTTTCCCCACTGTGTCTGTCACCAGCATCCCATTCTCCACCGGCTTTGACTCCTTCCCTGAACCACTAACACCTGGCAGGAGACAGGAAGAGGGGAGAATGTGGCACAAAGCGCTGGGCAAGGCCAAAGAAAAGACCAGGAACCCAATCACTTCCAGAGGAGACAACTGTGACTTTGGCTGCCAGGGAGCTTGAGAAGACAAAACCACATTGTTCTCAGCTCCATCTACATCTCGGGCCCTCAGGGAGGGCTCTACTACTGACTGTTTGGCTGGGGACAGATGGCACCAGGAGCCATGGGTAAAATGCAACAACCACTCACAATCAAGTTCAGCTTCCTTGCAAGCCTCTGGAACCAAGGCAGGGAGAGGAGACAGGGCTGAGTGTGCTGGACTCTAAGTATCCAATAGGAGTCGCTGCATAACACAAACAAACTTCACACCACCCAAGCAGTGATGTAAGGAGGTCATCCAAGACTGGAGGATTGAAAGTTAAACACCAGCCTAGGCTACATGTTGAGACCTTGTCTCAAAAGCAAACAAGTGTCAACCACCACAGGTAAAGGCCCAGAGGCCTTCAGTGCCAGAGCTCACCCTGGGTGGTCCGATTACTCAGGAAATACCCAGAGCCCGGAGAAGCAGACCTGCTAAAACACCCATGTCTCTACTAAGCCAGTTTTGATGTCTGAACAATATAGAAGAGACCACGCGGGGCACAGCTGCTAGATGCCTGCCCTAATCCCCTGGGTCTCACTAGGGGCACCAGGCATCACTGTCCCTCCCACTCACCAGCCATCAATCTGGACTCCCACCCTACACTGGCTTCTCCATTCTTTGGTACTAAGAGAGAAGGACAGCCAGAGAAGACAGCAAAGACTGGGGCAGGTAGGGGTGTGTGTGCAAGTGCATGTGCAGAGGCTGCTATAGATATAAGCACAGGGCTAGCAACACTGTCGTGATGGCCTAGGGACTCCAAGGGTGACACACAGATCAACAGAAAATGCAGAGCCGGGCTCCCTCATGACAGTCCTGAGAGGCAGACGGTTAGAGGGAACAAGGGGCCCAGGATAGTCCCTGAGCTAGGGGACGGCTCCAAGCTGGGTTAGACTTAGCTAACAAAGAATCATTCCAAGGTGGGAGAGGCTCTATAAATGAGCAGGTCCCTGGCTCCTGCCTGGACCCGTACAAGGACTCCGTTCCAGCAGTCTGTGCGGCTGAGTTTTCACTTAGCTGTGTGCCCTGTGGAAATACAAAACCTCTCCCAGCCTCAAGCTGCACATCTGTACGTAAAAATGAGAATGTACCTGTCCCTCATATGCAGGAGGCACTGGGTTTATAAATATACACCATACTTGACGTTTTATATGGGCCCTGGGAATGCCACAAACCCCAAAACAGCTACATTACAAGGGTAAATAATAGCAAGCAGGCCTTCCCAGACACAAGCACGGCGCAGTCCCTCAATGGCTCCAGACAGGCTTCTGTGGGAGCTCCTTCTCCATCTACCAGGTGCCCATGGGCTGCTGGTCCACCTGGATCATCTTAGGGCATACTCTGCAAGAGGGAGTCTCAGATCTTGGTGCTCACCTCTCCCTTTAACCCAGTGCTCCCTTGGCCAGGAGGTGTTTGTCAGAGTCCCTCTTCTGAGACCCCACACTACTATCAGTGGCCATAGTGACCAAGGCCCACCCCATGACTCTGTCCTAGCAGGAACTCAGTTCCTGAGTCCCACTCATCTCTAGGCCTCTGATTTAGTGGTTACCTGCACACTTGTTTGTTTAAAATAGATTGAGTAGGTTCTATCACCTGCCCAAAGAGCCCTTGATCTGAACCTCAACCCACACTGTTGCATATAAGAAAGATGAGGAGAGCTCAGTACAGCGCTTAGATTTTGCTGCAGCACACCCCTCCTCTACCCCCAAGGTCACCTGCATCATTCTTCATGCCAGGAATGTATTAAACAGCTTTTTAAAGCCTGTCCTTTCCCTATTCATTGGCTGTGTGCCCAACACTCCCTGCCATGACCTCTGAAAAGCATGCTGGCCAAAGTCACTTGACCTGTGAGATAAGCAAGCTTGGATCTGGAAATATATCCCAGAGCCACCCACAAAGCCTCAAGATGAAATGAGTGCACCCCAGACTCCCCACCAAGCATGCAGCAACAGCAGCTGCCCCAGGATGCCTACAGCCTCCTACACCATAGGCCAGATTCTACCCCTTCTCTGGGAGACTGAAGAGAAAAACTGGGCTTCAGTCTCCCCACCTCACCGGCGCTGGGTAGAACCCTCACTAGCACCTTTCTTCAAAAGCTGCAATTATGTTTAAGTATCAAGATAGCAGGGAACCCAACCAGGGTGCACGGACCTGCAGTCCCAGCTACTCTTAGGCTGAGTCAGAAGGATGGCAAGTTCAAGGCCAACCTGGGCAACACTGCAACATGGAAAGCAAAAAGAGGACCGAAGATGCGACTCAATTATAGTATTTGCCCAGCCTGTAGCAGGGTCTGGGTTAGGTCTCCAGTACGCACAATAAATAATGAAAAAAAAGGAGAGCAGGTATAGCTCAGAGAGCAAGCACTGGCTTGGCATGAGTTCCATCCCCACACTACTGAGGGGAACCTGGAAAGAGCTGCAGTCACGGAAAGGAAGGCATGACAACAGGAGGCAGGTGAATCCATCTCACCACAGCCGCATGAGAAGCTACATGAAGGTGAGAGAAGGCCGTTAGGCTCGGATGTGTCCTGGACCCTTTCTCAGGGTGATGTGAGACTTTTTCTCTGGACACTCCCAGTACTCAGCCTTCCCCACTGATGAAGGCACCACCATGACACTCTTTGTAATTTAGTCCATCTCTCCTGCCAAACTCTAGGACACAGACAAGGTCTCGTCTGCTGTTCTACTCCCAGCTCCTGGTGCACCCCATACAGTCACACAGCACGGGGGGAGGGGGGCCTCTATTCAACCCAGCACACAGCAGGAACTTTGTACATCTCTGAGGGGAGATAGGATGACTGACAAGTGACAAGGAAGTGGAACTAACCCGCCACGAGGGATGGGCACCACAGCAGCTACATTCCACGTGCAAAGCTGACTGCAAAGCCTGAGGGAAATGAGCAAACAAGTTCAGCTCTTCTGCTCAGATGTTTTTATAGCTCTGTTCACACAATGATCTCTGACAGACACACAGGTGGTGCTGGAGTCTAACTCAGATCCCCATCAGAGCAGGCACTCTTAGCCACTGAGCTAAGTAAGGCCCTAGTCCCTCATCAGTATTTTTAAAGCAAACATATTGATACATGGAAGTCATCATTCACAAAATGTCCCTGGTGTCTCTTCTAGCACTGAGTAGAGGTCACTGAGCACACAAGCCAGGCGCTGTCCCCACCCCATACCACAGATGCCTGGCTGTGCTCACCTACCACCTTCATACAGTAGCACCAGTACTCAAGAAGGTTCTAGAACTCCTCCTAGGCTCAGCCAGCCAGCTTCCCTAAGGGGAAAGCTCTATTGCTTCTTAGTGGATTTCTTGTTTTTTGCCCCAAAACAGATTGGTGAGATTTCAAGCCCTAATGTCAGGCCTCTAGCATCACTTTGCAGCATCTCAGTGCCATGAGGGAAACAGGCAGCTGCTGGGAACTGTGACAGGAAACTGCCACCTTGCAAGCAGAAGGAGCTCTCTGCATCTGCTGCTTAGGGTGATGGCCAGGAAGTGGGGAGCTTCTGGGTTTCCCAGGGCAACAAACGGGGGCCTAGGCTGTCTTCAAACTTATGATCCTCCTGCCTGGGCTGTGTGAGATAAGTCCTCATCTCACCTGGCAGAAGGCTGGGTGGCTGAACTTGGGAAATTAGGCCACTATTGGGATGGGAATGTGATATTTTCACTGCCAAATAAAGTGACATGCATAGAAAGTAAGAAACTGGGGTCAGCAAGGGGATTCAGTGGGTAAAAGTGCTTGCTGCCAAGCCCTGAAGATCTGAGTTTGAATCACTACAAGTTGTTTTCTGAGTGTGACACGTGCACACATGCACACACATTGAACAGATGTAGAACTATTTTTTATATTTATTTATTTATTTATTTATTTATTTATTTGTGGTGGTGGACACCTTTACTCCCAGCACTCGGGAGGCAGATATTTTTTAAATATATTTTTTTTAAAAAGCATACACACAGTCCTCCACGTTGTGTACAAAGGGCCCTCATGGCCAGGGTCTGGGGCAGGAAGAGTAAGAGAGAGAGACAAGACATACTTCCTTCACAAACAGGGCTTCAGGAAAACCCTTACACATCGGGTTTAAAATGGACAAACGAAATACAGCGACAGAGAAAATCTGCCACAATCCATCACTTGAGCTAAGAGAGAATGACAATTCTGCCTAAGAACAAATAGGCCAGGCTTAGGCAGACCTTTGTAACCACAAGGACATGAACTCATGTAAAGAACTCATTACAATCAGACAGGAAGGCTGACAGGAATGCAGGCTGTCTCACAGACAAAAAGACAGGACACAGCTCCCCTCTCTGGCTCCAGCACACACTAAACATAAACTTACAGTCCTCCATTAGCCTCCCAGCTGCTGGGGTTACAGCACTGTAGCTTTTCTTTCAGGCCACTAGAGCAGAACAGTGATTAGGCAACCTGCAGGAGCAACCTCTGTCCCACCTCATGAGAGAGTAAGCTCTAAGTCTCTCACACCGTGTAGCACAATGAAGAATCATGCAGCCATGGAAGGACGTGTGGCTGCAATGCAGACAAGCCTTGAGAGCGTGAGGCTTGGCGCAGCCAGAAGACACCACAAACTGCAGACCTGGGAAGCTCAGAGTAGACCGGTCAGCAGAGACGGAGTACAGGAGTGGCTACCGAGGACTGGGGACTCTGGGAAAGTTTTCCTTTCAAGTGACCAGACGTTTTAAAGGTAATCATTGTGGCTACAAGACAGTATGTTAACAAGCACGAGCTGGCACAAATCTAATGGACATAAGGTTAGTATTTGAATTATAGAACAACAAAACTTTTGTGTTTTTGTCTCAAACTCCCAGTGATCCATCTGCCTCAGCCTCCTAAGTGCTAAGATTACAGATGTTCGTTATCACACTTGGTATCTTAACATGACATTTATTAAAAACTACTATGATAAGCTGGGCATAGTAAAACATGTCTTTAATGTCAGACTGGGAAGGTGGATCTTTTGCTTGAGTTCAAGGCCTACATGTTTTACCCAGAAAGTTCCAGCCACCCAGGACTACATAGTGAGACCCTGTGTCAACCTCAAGCTGTCCCTTCCCAACTAGGAAAAACAAAACAGAACAAGTAGAAAAACAGTAGGAGCCACTAGTGACACTCTAATGTGGACCTGAAAATTAGCCCCACTCTCCCAATATGAAACCAGATTTAACCTGCCTTGCTGTCAGCCACTTTGTGTCTTTAGACAGATGTTTCTTCTCTGACATTCAAGATTCAAGAGTTTCCCATACTTGGCTAAGAGAAGTGGCTCAGCGGTTGAGAGGATCTGCAGAGGACCAGGGTTTGATTCTCAGCATCCGCATGGCAGCTCACAACTGTCTATTTCTGCAGGTCCAGAGGATCTGACTCCCTCCTCTGGTCTCCTCACACAGTGCACTCATATTTATACACATATACACACTAAAAACAAAAAACTAATAGTAAGCGTGCCCCACTAAATTTAGACTAAAATTCAAACCTACTCCTTCAAGGTTCTTCTGGGTGAGTACCTCACTGTCTCACTTCCTATCTCCTACCTGATTTCCTTCCCTAACCTGATCTGACCACTGTAGCGTCTGGCTATTGTTTACAACAAGCTGGTCCTGAGACCTCTACATAGACCTAGCAAGTCTCTGGGTTGACGCCTCCCCAAGCCTATCATCTCCTCACAGAGGCTCCCAGAGCCTATGCCGGATCTCTGGTCTGTACTTTAAGACCCACTAGGAGAGGGATGTTCATGTCATCTTGTCCCTAAATCTGAACTGTGTATGTGTGTCCTTGTCAGTGCCATGTGTGATGCCTTCACCCCCAATCTCAGACTGTTACAGTGTCTGAGACAGAATCTTCCACAAAGACTAGTGGTCCTAAGTCACAGTGCAGTCAAGTGGCCCAACTTCCACTTCACTGCTTTCCTCACAAAGAGGTGGCTGTGAGACAGGCATGGCAGTGCACTAAGCAACAGGCGGATGGAGGATGGGTGAGAGGCATGGAAAAGAGAGAGGCCTGAGCACAGCACAATCCATTCTACAGCCAACTTCCAGCATCACAGCACTGACACAGGGACTGAACTCAATGGAAGGCATGCAGTCTGAGCCTAAGAAAGCAGAGTACTTCACACATAGGAGGTCTTCTACACATGCTCAGACGGCCAGGGAAGTGGATGGCAAACAGCTTTTTCTTAGTGACACCAAGCACTCAGGCCAGTCTTTGAGACTCCATGCTACCACCCACAGGGTCTCCATTCATTGACTTAGATGAGAGTTTTATCCTTAGGAAACTATAATGGGAGAGGCCCTGGAGCTCCATCTGAAGACCATCTCCATGAGATCTGTCTGGGGATGCATGGGATAACAGACAGGTCCCAGGGAGGCTGTGGCTAGGTGGAGGGCAATCAAACGAGTTTCAGACATGTTTTACAACAGTTGTAACCAAAGCAAGATGCTCAGATCAAAGGGGTGGTCCTGTGGGCTGCAGAGCAGACATTGATTGGCATCTTCCCTGTGCATGTCAACTGGGGCCACTACTCCCAGGAGGTCTTGAGAGTCTGTGTGACTAAAAGGACAAGAGGCTGCCTGAGAAGGCTGTAAAATGGTCTCCAACTTGCCAGCCTCTGATAGAGGGAACCAGGATGCTGGAGCCTGGGGCATTTGCTACCTATGGCCCCCAGCAACAAAGTCTGCAGAGGCAGATTCAACTGGCACCTAAAATTCAAGCCAACAGCAGAGCCCCAGGACAGTAGGTGGGGCAGCTGCAATGGCCTAGTGTGTGGTGTCCTGTGTCAGAGGAACAATACAGCTATGGTTATCAAGCACTCAGGATGTCCCAGATGCCCAAAAAAACTATACTAATCACCAGCACATGCTAGGCTGTCCCTGCTGTCACACTGCTCTTTGGGAATAGAGGGTAAGGGTAGAGACACAGCTCAGAGGGTCTCAAGGAGGGGCCCTGGGACACAAGCTATGAGAAACATGGTCATCATGAGTGTCCACACTGCCTTAGGCCACACCCTATGAGCCTCATGATGTCCTGAGCTACACCATGCTTGTCAAGTACCCCCTTGGAAATAGAGAAAACTATAATTATTATTGCTCCCATTTTAGTTGTTGAGGAGCTGAAAGTCCACAGAGAAAGTGGATGGAGGAAGGAAGGAGACTCATCCTGAGGTCACAAAACCAAAACCTGACCCTTTGTACCTGGGTGTCATGTGCTAAGAACCATCTCAACCTGACCTGCAAGGTTAAGCTATCCATCTGTCGGTCCCCGAAAGCCTGATGTGTTTGTCTCCCAATACTCTCATGAACTGCACCCCAGAGCACAGGTAAGACCCTCCCATATGTAGCTATGATGATCAGGGCCAGCCTCTGAAAGTCCCACGGCCATTCTTACTGTCATCCTCTGAAGGCAGGTCCTGCTCAGCACTGGCATAGATGCGCAGGAACTCAGCGAAGGCCCCATCCCGGTTTAGCAGCTCCTGGTAAGATCCCATCTCTGAGATCTTGCCACCACTCATAACAATGATGACATCCACTTGGGGCAGGTAGCTGATACCATGGGTGACAAGGATCCGTGTCTACGGGCAAAGCATAGACCTCACCCCATCAGCACTGTGAAAACACTAACACAGCCCTGTAGAGTGTAGGAATATCTCAGGACCTGGTAGCATGGCTCAGGTCCAAAGGCTTTGGATACACACACACACACACACACACACACACACACACACACACACACACACACACGGCAGAGCCTATCCTGTGCCAGGCAGGAACAGCAGGGGACAAAGCCAGTAGAGCCTGGACTCCAGGGATGGAGGCAAAATGAGCCACAGGCATAGAGCCAGTGCTTGGGTGACGGGGACAGTGTAGAGAGAAGGGTAATTCAGAGAGTAAGGGAGACAGAAATCACCCAAGAGTGTGGATGTGAGGATAGTGAGACCACTACACAAATCTGCCCCATTGTGTGTTTGCTCTGCTGGGGACTAAATTCAAAGCCTTCGGCACACTAGGCAGGTACCCTATTACTAGGCTACATCCCCAGCACTTGTCTCTTAAGACAAGCTCTTGCTACGTAGACCAGGCTAGCCTAAGTCTTCCATCTCTGCCTCCCCAGTGCTGAGCTTACAGATACACGCAACCATGTCTGATTCTGATGTTTGAGTTTTGGACAGTAACTTTCCATACCCTTCCAGCTCAAATCCACCACTAAACTGGTCTACGCTGCACAGTTCTGTTTGTTTTGCCATGCTGGGCAAATGCATGTGTACCAGACTATCAAGCGATGACAACCAATCTCTTCTTGAAGAGCCAGGTGGTGATGGCCAGGGCTTAAAAGTCAATACGCACATCACACCATCTCTAAGAGAAAGGATAAGAATACTTGCTTTGAATTTGCTACTTTTCTCGAACTACAGCATTGTTTCCTACACACATTACTACTTTACAATTAGGATGCAAGAACCAGTATGCTCCTCCATCACCCTAAAAACCAGCCTGTTTCCTCTCTGGCTAAGGTTGACTGGCCATCTTCCTACCCCGAGCCCCATCGTAAGCTCCAGCTGTCATGGGGAAGAAAGGTCCTTGAACCAATAAGGCAGTCAATACAAGTAGGGCAAAGAGCTCACCCTATGAAGACCTGGTAAGATACCTGCCTTGGGGAGCAGACACATGGCTGGGTTCACAAAGTGCTTGCCACACTAGGATCTGAGTTTGATACCCAGAACCCGTGTGAAAAAGCTAGACATTGTAGCACACCCCTATAATCCTGTCACCAGGGAGACAGAGACAGAAGGACCCTTGAGGGCAGCACAGTTTAAATGGTGAGCTCTAGGTTCAGGAAGAAACCTTGTCGGATGGTACCTGAGTAAGGATGCCCACAGGCGTCTTCTGGCCTCTACCTGCATATGTACATATATGCACACCAGTATATAAACACTACACACACACACACACACACACACACACACACACACACACACACACACACACACACACACACACCAAGCATGCAAGCAAGCCCAAGAATCCCCTGATTCTTTTCCAGGGTCACACTGGCCCTAGGAGAGTACCTTGTTCTTCAGCAGGCCCATGGGACCAACCACCTTCTCAAAGATGTGCTTCCCAACATGTGCATCTACAGCCGAGAGTGGGTCGTCGAAGAGGTAGATGTCGGAGTTACAGTACACGGCCCGGGCCAGGCTCACACGCTGCTTCTGGCCCCCTGACAGGTTCACGCCCTAGGAAGACAATGTGGAGTGTGGGTTTCTTGGAATCCTCAGGACCCCAGAATGGGAACAGAAAAGCTGCTGAGTGGTGGGGGGGGGGCAGGCCTGACACCCAGCAAGTACTCAGGGAAGGGAAGTAGACAGCCAGGCCTCCTGGCACAAGTCTATCAGCCCAGCTACTTGGAAGCTGAGAAGCAGAAGGATGGCAAGTTCAAAGCCAGCCTAGGCAACATCTCCAAGTGAAAAGTTACGGATCACGTGCCCAGCCTGCACAAGGGTCTGGGTTTGGTCTACAGTGTCACAGGAAAGGGGAGGAGATAGGAGCTATGACATCTCCAGACCCATCAACCTACTGAAGAGTCTATAGAAGACACAGTATGTGTGTGACAAAGATATTATTACTTGTATACCTATAGCTGACATCACTACCATTGCTGTTATTAGCTATGGTCTGTGGCGAGCTTCACTCTAAGCTATCATTCCTATTGAAAATTATACAATGAAGCTGGTGGCACCCAGGGCGCTGAGACTGAGCCAGCACTCCACTCATAGAAGCAGGGTTCAGCACTGACCACCCCAGCAGCCCACCCCGACAACAGGTGACCAACAGCATGGCCACGTACAGTTCAAATGCCCAACGACACCTACTGAATAAACTGTGCAAGCCTGTTGAGAAGGGCACTCCCCATTCCTGTGCGAAAGTGAACCCCAATTCTTTTCTTTCTGTCTTTTTTTGGGGGGGGAATATGGGGGGACAGTGCTAGGGATGGAGCTCAGGGCCTTTGTACATTTTGAACAAATGTTCTACAACTAAGCCACGCTGCTAGCTATTTTACATATTTTATTTAGAGAAGGGATCTTACTAGGTGGGCTAAGCTGGCCTCAAACTCATGATTCTCCTGCCTCAGCTTCCTACATGCTAAAATGATAGGTCCAGCTACAAAGGTCCCTTCTGATGCCCTTCAGACTCAGCTTACTGACCTGTAGTCAGATGCAATACACAAGGTCAATCAATCCTTGACTCCCTTGATTTTGGCACTAAGACTTAAAGGGCTAGATCCCAGCATCTATAAAATGGGACAAGGCTGATGAGCAGGCTGACTACTCACCCCAACCTGTCCTGGAGACCCTGGCAATCCTGCCTTAGAACCCTTCAGTTTGGTTGGCATCTCCAACCTAAGGGCCCAAGATGACTCAAAAGATTTCCAGGTTCACACCAAGTAAAAGGTAGCATGCGTCAAATAAGCAAGTTGGTGGGATGGTCCTTAGCTGGAGACAAACTCAGCTCCCCCAAGAAGTCCCTGTCACTGTGGGGTGGCTGCACGCCCAGCACACGGGCAGGACAACCACTTGCACTGAAGCAAGTGGGAGGCACACATAAGGCCTTCGTCAAAAGTGACAGTGGAACAGGTGACAAGACAGACGTAAGAGTTTCTCTGCTATGTGACTCGGTATCAGTGAAGTCCCCTCTGAGCCTCCGTTTCCTCAGCAACTTATTAGGGATCACAGCAAATCCCCCTTCGTGAGCCTCTGTGCAGGTAACTTAGGTTAAAAATGTCAGCATGGCAGCAGAGTGAAGAAGTGGGTGTCAGCTAGTCTAGAGCTGTCTGCGTTATCACTCATAGACACCTCCTAGGTGCACTGTGTGACTGACAAGGGGAATCACACTTCTAACGTCTTGTACTGTGGGTGGGGCAGTATGTGGCAAAAGCATAACGCACCTTTTGTTCTTATTCTCTTGGACTCTGCATCACCATGTGAAGAGGCTCCTATCTGGGTGGACACTGATACCTCAACTCAGACCATAGCACTAAGAGCCATATGGTATAGACCAGCCAAATTCACAGAGCTGGACAAAACGAGTAGAGCCACAGATTACAGACAGCAGGTTCCTGACGATCCACTTGCAAAAGAACAGCATTTTGTGTAAAAGGCAGTGACAAAGTGTGTGCCTGTTTGTTACACAGCAGCAGCTGACTGTTACAAGTTGTACCCATATCATACTCACCTTCTCACCAATCTCTGTCCGGTCCCCGCTAGGGAGGATTTCCAAATCTGGGAGGAGGGCACAGGCTTCCAACACTGCCTTGTAGTAACGTTCCTGCAGCGGGTGCCCAAACAGTATGTTCTCTCGGAGAGAGTCATTCTGAATCCAGGCCTGCTGGGGTACATAGGGCCACGGAGCCCTGTGTGGCAGGTAGTGGAAAGGAAAGACAGACAGACTTCATGAAAAGACAACAGCATACACGGGCCTGGAAAAAAAGAGCCAACAGCCCAAAACACACACAGCAAGGCCAAGAACAGAATGGCGTCGATCCACAGGGAACAATACAGACAAGGAAGAAATGAATCCAATTCTTTCAAGGGACAGAAAGGCCAGCCTGACTGGACACAGGTGACTCATGTGATGGCAGGACAGGCAGAAAGGCAGGTGACAGCGACCAGCCCACACATGACTGGTATCGTACCCACTCTTATCAAAAACGGTGATATAAAGCCACAGGTGATTCTAAGCTCAGGGAATAGAAAGCAGTGATCTGAATCTGGATCTAAGTCTCAGAAAAATGACTCAATTCCTATCGTAACATTCCAATTTCTATGAGCCTCAAGTGTCAGGGCACCTCAACTGTAAACTTCACAAGATATTCAGCCACAGGCCACATCTACCAAGACACTGGGGAAAACTAATGTTTCCAATACACTTTCTGAAATCGCCAGCTACAAATAGTTCTTGGACTCAAA
Source organism: Acomys russatus (assembly GCF_903995435.1). Classification (NCBI taxonomy): domain Eukaryota; kingdom Metazoa; phylum Chordata; class Mammalia; order Rodentia; family Muridae; genus Acomys; species Acomys russatus. The sequence continues at coordinate 208,448 of NC_067161.1, forward strand.
ACTTCAGTGCCTGGGATGGTAGGAACCCAGAAACTATACAACAGAATGCAGCATGGATCTAAATATGACAAGCAATTTCCTTTTATCAACCTTGTTCATACTGCTTGCCTGTGTACTGCTTGGAAGAGACAACAGGATGCATCCTGAAGCCTGGACCCAGACACTTCCACTTATTTCTAAAAGGGCACTGAACCAGCAAGGGAAGGATCTGGATTGAAATTACACAGTGACATAAGCCCACACCCCCAAACTTGAGTTCCTAAGAGAAGGGGATGCAGATGACAGACAGGTCCAGGCACACACATCTGATACAAGCTGGCTGGAGTAAAATACTTGGGTTTTTGTTTTGCTCTTTTCCTCTCCAGATGCTCCAGTGGCTGCTGACACTTTAAGGATCTTATTTACCTAGCAGGCAAAGGCCTCAGAGGGAATGAGATACATGTAGAAAGGCCCCAAGGGACTCATTTTTACAGCAGCCTTTTACTCTTCCCATGGGCCAAACTTCATGGAAGCTTAGCTCAGTTCAGAGTAATGCTGTAACTCAAATTGCTAAATCAATACTGTTCTCCCTCCAGGCCCACATTAAGGATTCAACTGACACTAGGTAAAGTATTTAAACTGTGCTTTCACACACCAGGTTCTGAGACGATTCCAGCCACATCTATCAGCACTGAAGTCATGCCCTATTTACAAGATTCAAAAGAAAAAAGAAGACACAAGATTCTGTCCATAGAGACTACAGGACGAAAGGGACGTGGGTGTAGGGCTTTGAGGAGTGAGGAGATAGAGTCAGAAGTCTTCACCCCTCTCTAACCTCTGTCCTGATATTTTCAAGCAGATATATCAATGTGCTTTGGTCATATTCACCCTTGTGTCCCTCCCTCAAATAGCCCCCTTTCTGCTTTCATGTCTCACATACACACAGAGACAGAGACAGAGACAGAGAGGGAGGGAGGGAGGGAGAAAGGGAGGGAGGGAGGGAGAGAAAGGGGGTGAGTATTATTCAGCCAGGAGCTGGAGATCACGTGAAGTTAAATAAGGCAAAACTAGAAGGCTGGAGCCATGACTTCCCTCTCCTCCGCAGCTCATTAGAGCATCACAGCCTGTTTACTGAGCAGCTACCAGACACCACGCTAGCCAAGGAAGTGGGGTGAAGCAAGGAGCAGCCTTGCCTTCCCAGGTGAGCAGAGAGTATGAGGGATGGCAGAAGGAGAGGGCTGCTTCCTTGAAAAATTTGAGCCTTCCGGCCAGACCACCTCTCCCCATCCTGGCCCCCATCCTACCTTGAGAGCCACGTGTCCCTCCACCTTGTCCATCTCAGCCAACAGGGCTGACAGCAAAGATGACTTTCCGCAGCCTACTTGGCCTACGACGGCCACAAGGGCTCCTTCAGGGATGGAGAAGCTGATGCTGTAAGGACACAAGGAGAAGGCTGATGGCTCAGGCCCTACGCCCTCCCTGCTCAGGTGGAGGCTGATGGCTCAGGGCCCTACGCCCTCCCTGCTCAGGTGGAGGCTGATGGCACGGGCCCTACGCCCTCCCTGCTCAGGTGGAGGCTGATGGCACGGGCCCTACGCCCTCCCTGCTCAGGTGGAGGCTGATGGCTCAGGGCCCTACGCCCTCCCTGCTCAGGTGGAGGCTGATGGCTCAGGGCCCTACGCCCTCCCTGCTCAGGTGGAGGCTGATGGCACGGGCCCTACGCCCTCCCTGCTCAGGTGGAGGCTGATGGCACGGGCCCTACGCCCTCCCTGCTCAGGTGGAGGCTGATGGCACGGGCCCTACGCCCTCCCTGCTCAGGTGGAGGCTGATGGCTCAGGGCCCTACGCCCTCCCTGCTCAGGTGGCACGTGCTCTCTGTGCTGTTCAGTGCCTGGAGACCTCCGAGGCTGTGGAACAAGGTAGGCCCTGGCCTGAGGGGCCCCATGTAAATGCATCACAAAGCCTGGCCAGCAGAGTCATCCAGAAGAGCTGATGAGGATATTCTCCTCACTGGTTCCATAGCAGTGTCCCCAATGACACACCACCTCCAAGTGAACTCAAATCCTCAGGCACCTGGGACTGGTTGAGAATATCCAGAGGGTAGAAGACCAAGGTAACAGGCCAGGCCTGGAAGAAGGTTCAGGAGACCGGTATGTTTGTGTGTGCACATGTGTGTATTTGTGATGGCTAGAAGTCAACACTGTTCCTCTCGCTCTGTCTGCCTTGTACTTTTTTGAGACCAGGTTTATCACCAGCCTGGAGCTTGTCAAGTACACTAGGATGGTTAGCCAGTAAGTCCAGGGATCCTCCTGTCTCTGCCTCCGCAGTGCTGGGATCTCAAGCACACGCTTCTATACCCAGCTAACGCTGTTTTCTGCAAACATGGCCCTGTTGAAGGAACCCAGGTCCTTATCTTGCACAGCAAGCACTTTACTGACTGAGCCCTCCCCCCAGAAATCCCCTACCCCAGGTAAGGTCTCAAATAGCCCAGGCTGGCTGTCAAGTCACTAGGTAAGCAAGGTTGACCACAACTCCTAATCCTCCTGCTTCTGGCTCCCAAGGGCTGAGACTACAGGTGTATATCAACCATACTCGACTTTAAAATGGTCTGCTAGCAAATAGAAGTGGTGGCACACAACTTTAATCCCACAACTCAGGAAGCAGAGACTGGCCTATCCCTACAAGTTTGAAGCCAGCCTGGTCTACGTGAGTTCCAAGCTATTTAAGACTACATGGTAAGGCTTTGTCTTTAAAAAAAAAAAAGAGCTGTAAGCGTTATGGCCACACTAGCTTGTTATCATGCATGACACAGCTGCTCCTGCAGCTGACAGCTCTGCACACTGGCCTCCATGCCCAAGCCAGCTACATAGGTATCCCAGACCCCCAGGCAGTAGCCTTTCCGATCCCTGGGCACTGGTTTCAAGGCAGCTAACCACAGAGATCAACTGTTTGATTGTTCTGTATATGCACACATGAGTGCAGAGCAGGGGGCTAACTCAGTATCATTTCTCAGGTACCATCCACCTTGTTTTTTCAAAGACAGTGTCTATCACTGGCTTAGAACTTACTAAGCAGGCTAGTGAGCCACCTATTTCTGCTTTCCCAGAGCTGGGGTTATATGGTGTCACCATGCCTAGCTTTTGTCAGATGGGTTCAGGTCTTGAGTCACCTCTCCAGCTCCTGGACTTCCCAGTGCTGTTGAGTCTTTTGTGCTGCACTGTTAGTGGAAGGGGCATGGGACCACCCTATGCAGGACACGCAGAGAAGCAGGCCCCTCCCTTCTTTCAGGGGAGACCAGGATATTCTTACAGGCTAAGGAGAGTCAAAGGGTGAACATAAAAGGTTGGACACTCCAAGTGGCAGGTGAGAGGACCAGGAAGCTGAGTGCCAGAAGCATGTCCGAGGGTGTATCGGCCAGGAAGGACGGGGGCTTCGCAGATGGAGCAGGCAGGATTTATGTTAGCCCTAAGGAAGATCTTATACTTTGAGTGCCTAGTGGAAGCAGAAAGGGAGCAACTCCTTTCTCTGAAGTCTGTATACTGTGCTTGATACATACAGCAGGCAAGCTCCCACGTCAGGGAACAATTATTTAGGGGCACAAATCACAAATTTGGCTCCAAAAAAAGTCCCACTGGCCTTGTGTTTTGGATTCCTTAAAGAGACTCGATCAGCAAGCAAGTCCAGTCACAGTGAATGAGAGGCACATGAAGAGGTGTCCAGGGAACAGGGACAGGGAGCATGCTATAGACACTAAGACAGGGACCCAGCCTAGACACCAGCACACCTGGGCCGCCAGCCATTGGGACTGGCTCAGACGGAAGCACCTCCTGAGGCCCCGGATCATGCTTCATCTAAAAACGAACCTTCTCACTTCCCCCTTGTGGCCCAGGAGCATGCTTGCCTGTCACAGTCAGCAGGGGCACCTACACCAGACACCTTATGAGCTGCTCCTCCCAACCACCAGGCAGTTGTGATTAGACCTTTTTCCAGATGGGGAAACTGAGGCACAGAAAAAACCAGGGTCACAGACGTGGAGAGTGTTCAGAGGCCACTGTCAGTGTAGGCCATGTGTGTTCACCTCCAGGCTTACCCACTCAGCGTGGGAGGTTCACCCCTGACCCATGTGAACGTCGCATTCTTCATCGTGACGCTGCTCACCCCTTCACCTGGAAGACAGCAAGGATAAGGTGTGAGGAGTCATGCAGAGGCTGAGGACAAGGACTCCTTACTCAGTGCTTAGGGGTGCCATCCTCTGTCTCAGGCTGGGAGGGCTGAGCATGAGCTGAGCTCAAGGACCCTTATGTAAACCTCTCTCCATCAGGTAACTACCACCACACCCATCATCAGGCCCCATGCCCTAAGCTGCCCTCTAGTTTAAAGGTAGGGTCTTTACCCCTCAACTCTTGGATCCTAAGACATCTTCCCTTTCTATTCCCTTCCCTTAGCCATTCCGCTCTGCCTAGCAGGTCTGTCGTTCTATAACTTCAGTGACAACCAACGGAAAACAAAGTCTACCAGGAGACTGCTAGAGAGCAGGAAATGCTGCAGGAGAGGATGGGCTGGAGGGGCCAAAGCCCACATTGTAAGGTCCCGACCCCTGAGGATCCTGCCCTGTTCCATTTGTCTCCCGCTGTTTTCCTTTTGCTTCTGTCTCTAGATTTTTTTTTTAAAGTCCCTTTATTAGCAGCCACCTTGAAAGCTGCCAGAAACACTTCCAAGGTGTTACAGGCCGTAAATCCACATCAAGAGGACTTAAACTAGCCACAGCTCCCCTAAAAGGAAAGGGCTTGTTTCTCACTGTGGTAGAGTTCAAACAAAGGTGCATGCTAAGCAGGATCTGCATGCACCCTCACAAAAGAGCAAGCTGGGAGCCACGTCAAGAACTGGACAGAAGCAGCTGCAGTAACAGAGCACCAGCAAACTGCACTTTAGTGGAGCAGGATACAGGTTGGCTGCAGGAGCTCCAAATGGCTGCCAAGTTGGCTTTAGAGAGCCTCGGGACAATAGGAAACCATGGAGGAGAGTTCCAGCAACAACTTGGGCTGTAGTTCTCAAAAAGAAACAACTTTCCTCCTAAGTGACACCTGGAAGTTCCTCGAGACAACTTTGGTTGTCACACTGGGATGGCTACTGATATGTAGTGGGGAGAGGCCAGGGACACTGCTCAATGGCCATAGTTATAAATAAGGCTGTCCTCAACAATAACTGTGAACCCCAAGGGGCACCCAGTGTGATAACCTGCTGAGGACAGTGGGGACCAGCTACTACCCTCACACAACAGCACACCTGTAACTCACACCTCTGATATCCTACAACAGCCCACAAGGCTCCTGGCACTATACACACCCCATCACCAACAGCCAGGCTCGGTCTTCAGCTCTGTTTACTGGGCTCGGAGCCAGAGGGTATGGATTTGAACCCCAGTGCTACCACTTCCCAGCTGGACAGTGTCTCTGGACCTCTCTACTCCTGTGAGAGCCAGGTCTGTGGCTCCTACGGCACCACACTGGACAACTACAGTCCGACACATGCACACAGAAGCCTGGGGACAAAAGCTGGCAGCAGAACAGGTACTCAGAAAACCTTAGCCAAGGACTTTCCTGCTGAGGGCCTCAGGCAAGTTTGCTGACCCTGGCTCCTGCTCCACACACCATGCTATACTGGGTGTATCTGAGTGAAACATACATGCCAGAAAAGGCTCACCACTGCCTCTTACAGTGGATGCAAAATGCCTAAAGACTACCAAACAAGACCCTAGCTCAGGGGTCACTCAGAAAGAAAGTCTGTGAAATAAACCCAGTGATAAAATCCATAGGATCCCTGGCTTGGCCTAGGGGCACAAGCTCTGAACTCCCAGCTACTCAAGGAGGCTGAAGATCCCAAGTGTGGCCAGCCTGAGCAACTTAGACCCTGTCTCAAAGAGTAAAACGGAGGCTGAGGCTGCAGCTCAGAAGTAGAGCATTTATGAAGTCCTATGTTTGATCCCCAGTAGTAAATAAATCAAGCAATTAAAACTGTCCAACGAAAAGCACATTTACCCCCCATGATCCAGATGAGGAAAATGAAGTTGAGTGCACAGACACAAGCTATCCCTCATCTAGGCCTGGGCTGAAAAGCCCAAGGTTTCGCTCACACTGCAGGAGCGAGGGGCACCAGACAATAGGAAACCCCTTTCCGGCCCTCTGCAGAGGGTGGACCCTGGGTCTTGTAGGCAGGCTGGGCAGTCAGGCCCTGGGGAGCCCAGGATAAGGTACTCACCATCCTTGATTTAGGCAGGCTGGGCAGTCAGGCCCTGGGGAGCCCAGGATAAGGTACTCACCATCCTTGATTGACCACCGTTCAATACTGTCTGGCTCCAGCTCCTCATGAGACAGAAAAATCCTGAGACGTTTGAGGGAGACACTTGCCTGCAGAAGAAGCACAGGATGTGTCACCATGGTAGGACCTGGGCCACCTGCCACCCTATGCCTGGTTCCAGGTACCAAGCCTTTGAATAAAACCTGATGTCCACAGAAATCAATAAATGATTTCTTCACGCAATGGACTTTGGAAGGCAGCCACCTCTGCACTGGTAGACTGAGCTTGACTTCAGCAAATTACTGGGTTCTGAGTCTGAATTATGGAAAGACAATTCACACTGCAATACATAGGGGCAAAGGGTCTGGGTTTGCTTTAAAATTCTTCAGCAAAGAAAGAATGAAACCAGGAAAGAGGGATGAAACAGGAAGAGGGAGAAAAGTCTTCAGAATTTTCAAAGAGCGGATCAGGACCCATCAGCAGAATATGAAATTAAAGTAGGCCAAGACCTGTGGGTTTTTGTTTGTTTGATTGTTTTTTAAACACCAGCTAAGAGAGACCAACGAAACAGAATATTCCAGAAAGATTTTTCAAGATTAAAAGACAAGTCTTATTCTAATGTCCATACCTCTTATCTGGGCTAGAATTGAATTCTAGGCCAACCTAGGCTACAAAGGCAGACATTCTGTGTCAAGGAGGAAACGTGTTTCTTTCTCAGAATAGAACCAGGTGACCCCTTACTGCTGACATAGGAGCCATGCTGGAGTCAGCAAGTGGATCCATGCACAGGGCTCTACTTGAGTCCTCCAGGACACAGCAGCATGAGCAACTTGGAAGAGTGTGGTCAGGGCTGCACAAGTAAATTAGTGGTACAGCTTATTCAAATGGCACTGCAAACACCATGTCTTGGAGCACACATGTCCACCCCTTGTTCCTTGTCACTCACACACCTACACAATGTTGCTAATGATGGAAGGATGGTGACAGTGCCCGTGTCCACTCCTGGGTCCCACTGTTCCCCCGCCCCCCACATCTTCATGATGCTAATGACCATGGGAGAATTCTGAGAGCCCTTATGTTACCTTCCTGGCCCTGTGGGATACGCACCTGCACAATGCTGCTGATGACCATGGGCAGGATATTGAGTGGAAAGCGCAAGATATTGAACAGGGCTAAAGACACGAAGGCTTTCTCTGCATCTAGGATGTTCTTCTCATCCACAGTCACATACACAGCAAAGGTTGACAGGGCCACCTGCAAACAGGGTACAAAGGTAAGTGATGGAGCCACAGCTGCACCACCCCCGGAGGGGAGTGAGGATTCACTTAAGTCAGACCTCCCTCTCCATGGAGCTTAAAATGGCAAAGCCCAATGGGAATGGGAAGGAGACAGGAGTGCAGAGGCAGCACTCCTGCATCATAAAGAACAGACCAGAAAGACAGATCATCAGGAGATCTTCAAGCACTTGGCCACTGTGGTAAGTATTCAGGAGATGCAGATGACCGTGGGGCCCATTTTGAATGGTACAAAAATACAGCTCAATTGGTAGAGGGCTCTCCTGGCATGCAAGAAGCTCTGAGCTCATCCCCAGCACTGCATGAACCAGGTAGAGTGGTACATATCTGTCATCCCAACCTGGGGAGAAGGAATCAAGAGGGTCAGAAATGCCCGGTCATCCCTGGCTACAGAGGGAGTTCAAGGTCAGTATGGACTATGAGAGACCCAGTTTCAGAAACAAAAGAAAAGCCAGAATGCCCCAGCAGTGAAGATGGCACATGACAGGCTGGTCATGTTCCAAAGTCAGGTTTCTCTGAGCAACAGCCCTTTGTTATGTCAACTTCATCCTTTGTCTGGAGAAAGAAGAGTCCTGAACAACCCTCAGAGGGTGGCTTGGTTCAAGAGGGGACAAGTGCCTGTTGAATCTGGGTCTGCACATCCTTCCTCTAATGCTCAGATGGGAGCCTCCCTGCTGCCACGTAGTGCGTGGGCAGCCACAGGGTCCCATGGGGGTCCGCTGGGACCCAAGTAAAATAAACAGTTCGGAAAAGCATACACAGGCAGATTGGTAGCCCTGGTCCAGGAGCCAGCGAAGGCTTTGCCCTGGTCATAACCTAAGCAGGAGCAGCCACGCACATCCATGCCACTTCATCTTCCCTAGAAGGGGGTGAAACTAGAACCTATTCATCCAGAACAAGCACGTCATCTGTGGCCAGTGTGGGCTCTGCTCCTCAGGTAGGTTGGCTCCCCATATGTGACACGGAGCTGACACACCTATGAGGACAGTCAAGCCAAATGCTGGGTGCAAATGCTACATGACCACCAAGGAGGCTGAGTTTACTCCACCTTACACTCTAACCAGGTCCCTTGAGCCATGCAGCCAAGGACTCCGTCCTCCTGGAAGCCTGGGTCTGATGCGACCAGCAAGAAGACTTGCTTCCTGTTCTGCCCATCACTAACTAGCCAGCAGTCCCAAAGAGACTTTTAGACCACTGTCAGCAGAATGACCCATAGTGAACAGTGCCTTGGAGAAGTGTCAGAGAGGCTCCGGGAGAAAAGGCAGAGAGCCTTTCACCCAATTCTGTACCCTGGACATGATTTTGTTCCTCGGACAAACATTTACATTCGCCTTATAAGACAAGTTTATTCCTATTGGCTGTCAGATTATAGCTATAGAACCCAACCTGGTCAGTGCACCCTGAATCTGGGTCTGTCCCTCTGCCTCGCTTTTGTGCCAGGAACTGGCCAGCAGAAAGGCAGCACAGATCACATATTTCCTCCTAATGTAGGCAGAGGCTGGACACCTTTACAGTGCCCAGGTCCCTGCCGACAACTGGCCTCAACTGTTTCTTGACAAAAGGCGCAGAAGACTGTCCTGGGAGTCCAGCATTTTCAGCCTTTCCTGCTACTGTGGTTTCAGGGTGAAATCCCTCCACAGGCTCATGTGTTGAGATACCTGCTCTCTAGGTTGTACCACTGACTGGGGAGAATGTAGAACCTCTGGGATACCAGGCCTGGTGACAGATCTTGGCCTCCAAGGCAGGCCCTGCAGGTTATAACCTGACCTTGCTTCCTGATCCACCAAGACGGGAAACAGCCATGCCGAAAGGTCTCAATGCACTACACACCCACATCACCCTAGGCAGCACAGTGGACTGGTCTCTATGAGTCAAAACCAAGCCATCCTCCATTAAGCTGTCTCTGTCAAGAGGTTTTCGTCAAGCAATTAGAAAAGCAACATAAACCCAATTCAGACAGAAACCGAGGGGCAAGCTCAGAGGTCCGGGATCCTTCTCTCCAGTAGTTCTGGCTTCAGAATGGAGACAAGGGAAAAACATCTTTGGAGGCCAAAACATTCAGTAACAGCCTAGAAAGTGCAGGTTCTATCAAGGGTTGTTATAAAAAAGTGTTTCAGGCCCGAATTATTCTTAGTTGGAACACAGCTCAGGTAAGCTTTGTCACCCACGCCCATCTGCCACACACCTAATTCTCAACAATGAGGACATCTTCAGTGCCTTTAATTACTGTGCCAAGGTATTTTTGTGGCCAAACGGGTTATGGACTCTGAGCAACAGCCAGCTGACAGGGTGAAAAAGGATGGGTGATTTGCCCATTTCATAACACACTTTTTTTTTTTCAGAGTAAAAATCAAATCCAGGGCATGAAGCATGTCAAGCTACGATAGTTCAATTCTACTAGAATACATAAAACTATTTTATAGATTTGTCTTATTTTTTATCTGTGTTTCTCTGTGCATGTGCCGAATGTGTGAGTGTCCACAGGGGCTAGAGAGGGCATCAGATCCCTGGGACTGGAACAGTCTCACTGGAGCAAAGAACTTGTCACAGCAGAGACATGAGGGACGGCATGTGTCCACACTTTAGAACTTCCTATGTGATCTGGTCATTACAATGAACCTCAGGGTACTAAGTGCTAGCCATGGACCTCTGAGGAACAGGGACAGGCTGTTCACAGACTCCCTCCCAGAGCTGACACTTCAGATACAGGCAATAAACAAAATTGTAATTGTAGAACGTATATGGCAGCGCCAGTGGACACATGATCTTAGGCCACTGACAAGCCACAGCTTGCAATCAGTCAGTAACAAGAAGGCACTGGTCCCCTGAAGTCAATCAGCTATGGTACCAGCTAACACTGTGTGCATGAACATGTTTATGTGCATATGTGTGTGCATGTGTATGTATGTGCATGTAGAGACCAAAGGACAATGTCAGCTGCCATTCTTTAGGCACTATCCACCCTGTTTTTTCTGTCACAGGCTAGATTGGCTGGCCAGGACGCCCAGGAATCTTCCTGTCTCTGCCTCCCCACCACTCCTGGCTCTGTTGTTGAACATAGGTGCTGGAGAGCGAGCACAAGTCCTCATTCTTGTAAGGCAAGTCTTCCAATGCTGAGTCATCACCCTAGCCCTACCACACTTTCTTATGAGACTTTCTCAATGAGGGAAGCTGAAAGCACACGTTTGCATTCTGTAACAGACAGCTGCTAGACTGGCCACATGGAGCTGCCAAGGGTGCAATAAAGAGGGCTGAGGGTATCAGCCTTGGAGAAGAGTGATTGGAAGGCCTTGCTCAAGAGGCAACCATATGTCTCTCTGGTTAGCTTTGTAGTGATGGGGCTAGAAACCAGAGCATCATACCTTAGCAAATGCTGTGCCACTGAGCCAAACCCCAGCCCTGAAAAATATTTAGGTGAGGGCTCAATGACAAAGGCACTTGCTGCCAAAACTGACAAGCTGAGTTCAATCCCTGGTTGTCCTCTGATCTCTGTATGTGTGCCACAGCACTCATAACTTACACACACACACACACACACACACACACACACACACACACACACACACAAACACACACACACACACACACACACAAATACATGTTTGATTTAAAAATTTTTACAAATATTTAGGTTTAAAAACTGAAGAAAACGTAACAAAAATCCGTCATGAAAATCACTGCCCCACTCACCAGGAAAGGTGTGCAGACCCAGGTGAACGTGCCCATAGCCGCCAGGTAGGCAGATTTCTTTAGCACCTTCAGCTCCTCCTGCCTGATGCTCAGAACCTTGTCCCGGAAGGCCAGCTCCCAGGCATACAACTTGAGTACTTTGATCCCATTGAGGATCTCGTTCATCAGCTTGATTCTGTTGTCTTTGCTCTTCATATGTGCCACCTGCAGGGGGAGAGAGATCAGCAACCTTGGCCCTAGGGACATCTACAACTCCTCCAGAGGGCGGGAGAGCTGGTCCCGGACACCATGAGCCACGGTGTCAGCTCAAGACCATGGCAAAAGACTCAACCACTATACACGTTGAAACCAGCTCAGAGCTAAGGGATGGAGGTGAGTGAGACAAGCTCCTGAGGCATTCAGGAGATGGATGGAATGCCACCTTATGCCGCTGACGTAAACGGGAAAATAATTCATTCCTCTTTTCCTTTTCCCTCCTCTTCCTTCTTTCCCCCCTCTCTCCTTCCTGTTCATTGCCCACCTCTAGCTCTCTTCTTTATGGGTTTTACTCTGTAAGCCCAGGCTGGCCTTGAACTCAAACTCCTCCTGCCTCACCTCCCTAAGTGCTGGTCTGGCACTATGATTTTTCTTTTCCTCACAACTGGTCTCCAGCCACTCTCTGGTCATTAAAATACTGAAACGTGCTGGGCAGTGGTGGCGTATGCCTTTAATCCCAGCACTTGGGAGGCAGAGGCAGGAGGATCTCTATGAATTTGAGGCCAGCCTGATCTACAAAGTGAGTCCAGAACAGCCAAGGCTACACAGAGAAACCCTGTCTCAAGAAAAAACAAAAACAACAAAAAAACCTGAAACATGCCAGGACTGGCTGGCACTGGTTCTGACCACCCATGACAAAGACATACAGTTGTTAAATACTTTAAAACCATCTGGCACATCACCCTTGCAGACAGTTTTCTAAGCATTTCATACACAGCCATGCCATGCTCAGACAGGCCAGTGTCGTGGTCACCCCTGGGTCACAGATAGGTGAGTGATATGCAACTAAACCTGAAAACAAAAAACAGATAGGAGCATTTTTAGAGGTAAGCCATTCACGGAAGCCTACTTATTCCAGGACACAAAGCTGCATATCCCAAACCTGATGGCTGGCCTGCACCATGACATCAACCTCAGGCCGCCACCAACCCTCCCCATCATAGTCAGACCACATGGAACCATCAGCACAGCCAAGGACAGCACAAAGCAAACACCCGATGATGAGACAGAGAAACGTGGGAGATGAAGAAGGTGGGTGTGAAGGCCACATGATCCATACAGGAAGAGCACTAGGCATGGGGTCAAAGGAAAAACCTGCTGTCACAAATGTCCACTGGATAAAAGTACATGGCAAAAATATCACCAGTTCAGTTTTTTTGGGTATTCCTAAGTATGTAAACAGTAAGTCTGTCTCTGGTGTCTTCTCTTGGGCTCTTTTCCTTCTATTTTTTTTTTGTTTTGTTTTGTTTTGTTTTTCCTAATTCCAATGCGTTAATTGTTTTATCTTTCATGTACATTATAGTATTATATTATATTATATTATATTTTCCCTTAGAAGCCTGTTTTGTTTTCTAATAAGATGCAGAAAGGGACCAGATCTCATCGGAGGGGAAGAGGGGAAGAACTGGAAGGGGTAGGGGAGAATATGTTATGTGAGGGAAAAAAATCTATTTTCAATAAAAGGAGGAAAAAAGAACTTTTAAAACTTAAAAGAAAAAAAGCACAATATTTCATAAAAAGTCTAATTATACAGTTGGTTAGAGCTAAATATCATATGTGGAAAGTTCTAGAGGCAAAGCCAGGCATGGTGGTGCAAGCCTGTAATCCTCACAGTTTGAGGCAGGAAGACTAAAAGTGAGGCCAGTATGGTTTACAAGGACAGGACAAGGAAGGAAGGAAGAAGAAAGTACTACAAGGATCCACATCAGTGTGGGTTCACAAGCGTAGCCGTGGCTGTCCTGGACTTGCTTGGTAGACCAGGCTATCCTCGGAACTCACACCGATCTGTCTGCCTCTGCCTCCCAAGTGCTGGGATTACAGGCGTGCACCACCACTGCCCAGATGACTCCACTCCTTCTAACCTACAGTCTTGTGCAGTTTACATTTTTTTATAATAAAAAAGCACTTACTATGTTAAAACACTTTAAAAGAAACAAAGTATCTCATAAAATAAGAGTCAGCATTACACATATTAGAAACCAAAGGGTGGCTGGAGAGAGAGCTCACCAATCAAGAGCATAGGCTACCCTTCCAGAGGACCCAGGGTCAATTCCTAATACCCACACTGCTGCCTCTAACGGGATCCGACACCTTCACACAAACATACATGCAGGCAAAATATCAATGCACACAAAATCAAAAATCATTTTAAAAAATAAGTTACCAATATGAGAAAAAGAGGTAAAGTTGTTACGAATTTTCTTTCTGGATTGGGGTGCTAGAACCTAGGTCTTTTCTCTTGAGCAAATGCTCCACACCTGGACCCCAGGCTCACCCCGTTACTCTACTCCTAAAAGTACATCAACAGGAAAAGGAAGTAGCAGGATGCGAAGGAGGCAGGGAGGCAGGCTCCAGCCACTATGATAGAGTTTCTGCCTTCCAGCTCAGACCAACTCTAGGGCACTGACCATGGCTGCCCTTTGGAAAACTTGCAGAAACTCCAAGGCCACACCAGTCAAAGAAGCAGTGTCCCTGTATCATGGCACCTACATGAGGCTGCCCGTCCCAGACCAGGGCTCAGGGCTCAGCCTCATGGAAATGGACATCCTACCTGGTAGGTCTTGGTCTTCATAGCCATCACAGCATTGAAGGGCACCATGAAGACCATCACAGCCACCCCAGCCAGCACAGAAGCGCCCAGGTTCTAAAGAAACACAGGTGGCAATTAGTCACTCAGCAAACAGAAGAGAAACCTAGATTCACGTCATCTAATGTGGACCATGCACTTCAGGTGGACCTCACCAAGCAAGTAAGATGCCAATCATTTATTCCTTTTATCCAAACATGGCACATCAAGAGTTTTTAGTGTTGGGGTCCTCCCAACCCTTTTAAGAATATGCAGGCAAACTATCCCTTATCTAAAGCTCCTGAGAGCCAGGGAAACTATACAAATTTGACATCTGGCACCCTAAGATGCTGGCTAGTTAACCTCCAGCCTTACGACTTATCTGGATGGCTGGAAAGGTGACTACAAGATTGGCTGGTGGCTGGCACCATAGGACTTGGGTTTCCCACCACTCACAGAACAGGTAAGTGAGACTTGCCTCACCTCAGCAGGCACCAACCTCCTTCCTTCTAGAAGGCTAGGCTTTTTGTACTTGCCAGGCCGAGTACACATGCCAGTGAGCTGTAACACCCACCTCCCCCATCTTCATACCTGTGGCCCTGACTTGCTAGAAACTCAAGCTTATTGCTGTTCAAGGTACTTTTGCATGGGTGCCTTATCCTTGCTGATTTGTGTGTGTGTGTGTGTGTGTGTGCATGTGCGCACACACGCACATGTATGCATGTACGTACACGCACACACACATAGAGGCCAGAAATTACCTTTGGTGTCTTCCTCAGTAACTTTTCACCTCATTTCTTGAGACAGGATAGTTTCATGAATTAATGAACCTGGAGCTCGCTGATTTTGACTGAAACAGCTGGCCAGTGAGCTCTCTGCCCTTCTTCCCAGTACTGGGATTTCAGACACGTGCTGCTTTGCTCAGCTTCTTGCATGGGTAATGAGGATCCAAACATTTATGAATTGAGCCGTCAGATCCCTAACATCCCTGATGGTTGTTATAATCAATTTGACTCTACTGTCCTAGCAGATCTGGGGTATGGCTCTGGGGACACTGACATATTACATGTCACACACTTCATGGCACTCTCAGCATAGGCTAGCAGAATATTCTATGACCAAATGCATTGATTTTTTTTAAAAAAAAAAACATTGATTATAATCATTTGCATGTGTACTTGTGCTTGTTGGGCAGGGTATGATACACAAGCATGTGTGCATGGGGTTGCCATACCCAGGTGAGTGCTTATGTGGGGTACAATACACAGGTGTGTGTGCCTGCATTCAGAACTCGAAGTTAGGTATCATTCCTCAGGATGCTATCTCAGCACTGTGGAGGCATAGGCAGGAGGATCTCTGTGAGTCTGAGGACAGCACAGTAGACATAGCAAGTTCCAGGGCAGCAAGGACTATGTCTCAAAAGGAAAAAAAAAAAAATGCTGGGTTTAACACTGTACATCTGTCTTCCCAGAGGTGGGGTAGGGAATGCAGAAACAGGCCTGGAGTTCACTGGCCCTAGCTATGAGCCCCAATTATTCAAAAAAAAATAAGGTGGAGAGAGATTGAGGAGCACATCTGAGGTCCACCTCTTGACACACACACATATGTACATACACCCCACATACACACACACAGAAATGACAACACATATATACCAAGCCACCAAATGGAACTTAACCCGGATGACATAAGGAAAAAAATAAAATAACCAGAAACTGGACAATGGACCAAAAATGGTAAAATGTAAAAGACAGCAAAAAACATTCTTTCCCACCTATGCCCTCCCTGTCAGTGCCTAGGTGAAGCCAACCTCTCCTCCCTGCACTAGAACGAGACCAAGGGAAAACACACACCAGCCATAGGAGGTAGAGGGCAAGGATGACTTGCAGAGGGGCTGACCAGATCATGTTAATGTACGTGGCCAAGTCCATGAAGCGCTGGGCGTCCACAGACATGAGGTTGACGATCTCCCCAACTGTGGAAGACTTTCTAGCTGAATTGGTGATCACAAGCGCCTGTGGGATACAGGAGAGGGGAAAAGTGAACCTACAGACGAAGGTAAAGGGTCAAAGACTCCTCCCAGACCTTGAACAAGACTCTGCACAGTGGTAACTGCTTTTCTTTCTCCTCTCCATCCTGAGTTATTCTCCGCACTTTCTAAACCACGGCCTTGCAGCTTCAATATTCAGGCCCATCACCTGAGGGTAGAACCCTGTGGTTTCTTGGTTTCTTGATCAGCAAGTCTATGTTTAGGCTAGGATTCTGGATTTCTAAGAAGTTTAAAGGTCATGTCCATGCTGTTGGCACCAGATCCCAACACAAGGTTCTTGGCCTTGGCACCCAGACACTGGGAGCTGGACAGTGCTTTGTTTGGCCAGTCTGCATACTGACTGCAAGACAATCTCTGGCCTATACATAGAAAATGCCCTTATCCCAAGCTGTGATATTTAAAGTGTCTTAAGGTACAAGTGACTGTAGCAGAGACATCTATCCAGGACATTTGCTGTCAAACACAGTTCTACACAATTAGCTGAGAAAGTCTTAAAAACATACCTATGACAGGCTTGACTTCAAGGTCCCACTGGTCTAGGCTGCAGTCTACACACCAAGACTCAAGAAAACAGATGAGGGTCCTTTATTTATTATGTGTACCTGCATGCTGGAAGAGGCCAATGGTCTCATAGATGGTTGTGCGCCACCATGTGGTTTCTGGGAATCGAACTCAGGACCTTTGGAAGGGTAGCCTGTGCTCTTAACCTCTGAGCAATCTCTCCAGCCCTGGTGAGTGTACTTTATAATCAAGGGTGAGAAACACTAGTAAAACTGCTTCTCTCGCCAGCCTGCGAGCCAGCCACACAGTGGTACTGCCCCAGAGGCCAGGGCATGAGTGACTAGAAGATCACTGGGTCCCTTTTAGTTACCTACTTGTTTTCTAACGAGAGAGAGAAAAAAATAGTGTGGATTTGAGTAGACGGGAAGGATCTGGAAGGCATTGGAGGAAGGGAAACCTTGATCAAAATATATTTTATTAAAAAAATCTATTTTCAATAAATATTAAAATTATGGAAAAACCTGAACAACAACAACAACAAAAAAGTAGAGTTGCAGCTACAGCCCAAGCCCTACGGGATAGTGCTGCCAGGCTCCTGTCCCTGATGCACGACAAAGCAAATAAAAACATCAAAAGCTCGTCCTCTTTTCAAAAACCACATGTCTTCTTCAGATCAAACCCAGGCACACCCAGGGTGTGAAACTAGAATAAAGATTTAACAGACCGCTTTTCTTTTTGAAAAACAAACAAAGAAAACAGCTGGGGGTGTTAGTGCATACCTTTAATCTCAGTATTCAAGAAGCAAAGGCAGGCGGATCTGAGTTCAAGGCCAGCCTGGTCTACAGAGTGAGTTCCAGGAGAGCCAGGGATGTTACACAGAGAAATCCTGTCTCAAAAACCAAAAAATTAGGGCTGGAGAGATGGCTCAGAGATTAAGAGCACTGTCTATTCTTCCAAAAGTCCTGAGTTCAATTCCCAGCAGCCACATGGCGGCTCACAACCATCTATGATGAGATCTGGTGCCCTCTTCTGACATGCAGGCGGAATACTGATTTAATAATAAATAATTTTTTTTAAAAAAATCAAGAAATTAAAAATGAAAAACTGTACACATGTATCAGTATGCACACTCAGACACATGCATCCATGGTGCACATGTGGAGGACAAACGTTGTCCTAGAGACGGGGTCTTATCACTACTGTACTCCTGGCTCAGGAGCTTCTAGGGATCCTCCTGTCTCACGGCTGGGTGTCTGCACATGCACTTCCTTGCCAACCTTAAATGGTTCTGTGGATCCAAACTCAAGTTGTCATGCTTTCACTTACCTAGTCAGCTACCTCCCCAGCCTCTGAACTTGGGATTTCCAACCATGACTTCGTCAACGATAGCCAAGCTGTCTAGGAAATCCTGCTACCCACAGGGATCATATGAGTTCACCGGCATCTCACACATCAGCCGCTGAGGCCATTTTGTTAAGAGACAAAGCCTGATGGGGGCCATCCTTGGTCCCACGTCCCCACAGCCCCTATCCTTTGCTTCTGAGGGTGCCGGGATAGAAATCTCTGCCCAGGTCCTCGAGAGCCCTAGACCAACCATCCTGGATTCTGAGGTCACAGGACTGGGTGTGGGTGCCTGGCCTACCTTGCGGTAGACAGCGCCCACCACGGCGGTCTTGATGCGCATGCCGCTGACGAAGCAGATATGAAAGTACTGGTGCAGCATCAGCGTCTGCAGACAGGAGCTGACAAACAGCAGTGCTGTGTAGAAGTAGCCCTGCCAGTCGGGGGCCTCCCTGTCATTCACGAAGTTGATAATCAATCTGTGGGGGAGAGGCCAGGAATTTGAGTATGATACATACAGCAGGGAGAAATATTTCCAAGTCACCATAGTGACTTCCACCTGAGACAGCCAGAAGCCAGACAACGCTTTACCTCTCAGGGGTGATATGACTGCCAGGTGCCAACCTCTTACAACAAGAACCTCCACCTTGGGATTACCACACTGATAGGTCTGTCTCCCCACCAGGGTGTCACCCAAATAGAGCACACTAGGACCAAGGTGATGGAGAGAAAGACCACAGAGGTCCCTTTGCTGCCTTCCTGATTGCCACTTGCAGATACTCATGAGATCTGCCTGCACTCTTGCTCTGGACAACCCCACATTCTCCCAACTTTGGATTCAGAAGGCTTCTGTAACTTGCAACCAAAGTGGCTGCAACTCAGATAGTAAGTAAAGAAAGCTGGAGAAGATGAAGGTAAGGGTAACAAGCCTGCTCCTGCATGTGGCAGGACTGCCCAGGGGGTTAAGGGGAGCCAGACAATCAGGCAAGAGTTCTTACTTCAAGATTTCAGGACCAGCAAACATCATCAGGTCATGAAGGGCCTTGAAGAGGAAGCTCATGAGGAAGTAGGGCCCAAAGGTCTTGTATAACACCTTGAACAGAGAGGGGTCCCGGTCCTTCTGGGGGGACTTGACAATCAGCGCCTCGACTTCCTCATTCACATCCAAATGGGAACTTGCCTTGGGCTTGTTGGAATCTTTGGGTGGGGCATACACAATCCGTACGGGCTGCCTATAACAAGAGAAGGGTAAAGCAGTTATCAGGTCTAGCAGAGAGGCAGCCCAGGCATGGAAGTTAAGAAGGGCAGAATCCAAGACAAGTAAGTCCCTTACAGAGTGGAAATCTTAATGCAGTGGGTATGACCCTAGACTATGGGTTCAGATCCTGCCTGGCCCATCTGCTGGCTGCAAATGCAGGGCTCACAGTAAGCCAGGTGTGGTGGCCGCATGACTGTAACCCCAGTGCTGGGGAAGCTGGGAGGGAGGCAAAAATGAGCAACACAATTAGGCTCTGTTGAAATAAACTGGAAGTCCTACCTCTCTCGTGGATGTACAAAGTGAGAGGCCATAGCAGCATGGCAGCCCCAAGCTCATCATGAGCTGTAACTAAAAGGCATGGCAGCATGGCAGCCCCAAGCTCTTCTACAGATACCCAATCCCTATCAGAAGCTCAGCTGGCTGCTTCACATCACAGGAAGTGATTGATCAGTTCTAAAATCTGTGATGGGAATTAAAGAGACCCAGATGAGCGAGAGCCGTCCTGAAAGAGAAGATGAAGCCAACAGATGTCAAGACAGAGACAAGGAAGTCCCACGGGCATCAGTATGGTAGAACTAAAGGCCCAAAATTAAACATCCAAAAGCAGGTGATTTCTATCAAGTCCATTCATGGGAGATGGAAGAGTTCTTTCAAAAACTAGTGACGGGCCAGGGAAGGTGGCTCATGAGTACAATCTTAGCACTTGGGAAGTAAGGCAGGAGGGCTGTCAGGGGTTAAAAGCAAGCGTGGACTACATACCTTGATAGCATATTATGTGCAAAAAGTACAGATTTTTTATTTATGTATGGGTATTTGCCTGCATGAGTTTATGTGCACCATGTAAGTGCAGGTACTTGTGAAAGGCAGAAATAGGATCCCCAGTTCTAGGTGATTGTGAGCTGATGTGGGTGCTGGGGCCGTAAGCTGGCCCTCCGTAATAGCAGCATGAGTTCTTATCCATGAAGCCATCACTCCAACACTACAGAAATACACTTACATAGATCTGACTTCTACAGGCAGAAGCTAAGAACTATGTATCCTTCTGAGCACAGTTTGCACACACTTACAGTCCTAGCACTTGGTAGATGGAGGCAGGAGAACCTTGAGGTTCAAGGTCATCCTTATACATAGGAAAGAAATTATCTCAAAACAAATACCACTTCCACAAAAGAAACTACCAACACTACACAAGTTTTCAAGCAGCCTTGACTCACAATGCCTTGCCCAGTGACCATCCTTCTGTATAGAGCTGTAGTTCTGTCATGTCCTACAAAGAAAAGTCCTGACAAATACCCCACCGGGCATCCACGACCTGGTTAGCTAAGGCTAGAACCTTCCCTCCATCGCAGACATAAGTCTATACAGACTATATTCTTACATATTTAAATATACAGTATTCCCTCTTATCCATGGATTTTACTAGCTGTTTTCTTACAAATACCTACGATAAAAATTAAACCTACAAGTGAAGTCATTTTTTTAAAATGAGACATTTACAATATCTTGTAATAAAAGTGACACAATATGGGTATGTTCTGTTACTCTCAAAACATCTTCTTATGCTGGTCTCATCCTTGTGACACTAAGAGATGGCAGACTGAGTCAGGCAACAACAGGCAGTGTGAGGCTGCTAACTAAAGATTACCTGACACAACAAATCTTAAGATCACTGCTGAGTAGCTGATGGCTAGCGGGTGAGTAGTGTACATAGTGTGGACACAGTAGACAAAAGCATTCTGTCACCTCAGGTGACAGAATACGATGGGATAAGAATAGTGCATAATTTAAAATTTAGGAATAGAATTTTAGACTTAGCATTTTCAGATCATGTTTGATCACGGTTAGCTAAAACTATAGAAATGGGGAGACCATACCTCAGTCTTTTAAACCAACACCTTTTAGAGCAATTAATAGCTACTTCATTTTGTTTTACACTGTCTCTTTTTAGATGAGCCGTCCTTTACAGATTTGTTCCTTGCAAAGTTCCTCAGCTGCCCTTTGCCTAATGCTGTAACTTCTAAACCAGCAGCAACAAGAAAAACCTTACGATGGCTAAAGAAATGAGCGATTACAGTCAACTATTACAGGGAAAGGGGATGGGGGAAACAACCTCTGGTTCCCAAACCTCCTGAAAAAATGCTTTTCATTTGTCAGAACATAAGAGCACCAGTGGTCTTTCAATAAGACAGAAGGTGGAGCAAAGGCCTTGTTGGGCTTTAATTTAAATATATATATTTAACTTGCCTAAAAATAAAGTATTTACCTAAAGAATTAGAAACTCAAGAGACAGGCTGGAGAAATGGCTTAATGGTTAAGAGCACTGTATGCTCTTCCAAAGGTCCCGGGTTCAATTCCCAGCACCCACATGGCAGCTCACAACTGTCTGTAACTCCAAGATCTGACACCCTCACACCAATGCACATTAATTTAAAAATTAAATAAAAATATTTTAAAAATCGATAAACTGGTAAAGTTCCAAAACTGAGAAGAGGGTAAATATCCCCTAGTGATAAATATCCCCTAGATATGAAACTCAATTCTGCTCTATAAGAGCTCTTTGAGCCATGAGTTCCCCAGGATGGAGCTTGCAGGTCAATAGTCTTTATATCTTCTCAAGATGTGGACCCTGTAATAAACCTGGAGCCATACGAGTCGTCTAACATGGGTACTTGGGAAGCAAACTCAAGTCCAACACACACAGCTGAGGACTGTGGCCAGATGAATCAACTCCCAGCCTGGCAGATGGCCTCCACTCTGGAGAGTAGAGAGGTGATATGCCTCCACGTCCACTCATTCGTACTTTTTGGAAGGCTAATCAGTGACTTAAAGATGCAACTTGCAGACAGCACAGGAGTGAGCTCTTGGGAGCTCCCTATGGTGTTAAACACTTCCACTGAACCCCATCTGACAGATGAGGACTGCAGCCTAGGGAGGTGATGCGGTTTCCCTAGAACCAAGAAGGTAAGGAGACTCAGGCCACCATGGCTACAGGGAGGAACCAGGTCTGCCTCAGCCAAGCCTCTCCTGCCTGGGAGGACACAGAGGTTGGGCACTCACTTCCTGGACTTAGCACATTCCTTCTTCCAGTTATTCACCAGCACAGGCACCACTGCTTCTGACGTGTCCTCCTGATTCAGTGACCAGAGGTCGCTGCTCTCCAAGGGCTGGCGGTAGCCCTGCACCATCATCCTGCGAGCAAGGCACAAAGGGAGACACAATGAGCATTGAAAGAAGAGTGCGGGGCTGGAGAGATGGCTCAGAGGTTAAGAGCACTGGCTGGTCTTCCAAAGGTCCTAAGTTCAATTCCCAGCAACCACATGCTAGTTTACAACCATCCACAATGAGATCTGGTGCCCTCTTCTGGCCTGCAGGCACATATGCAGGCAGATATTGTACAGAATAAATAAATAAATAAATATCTTTAAAAAAAGAAAAATGAAAGAAAGGAAAAGAAAAGAAAAAGAGTGCCATGGGGCTCCCCTCACACACCAGCCAGGACTGGAAAAACCTGAGAATGAGTGGACATGAAGGCATATTAACTAATTATAGCTAATTCTACTAGGTCTTTTAAAGAAACAGAATGGGCCCCATCTTAACAGACAGGTGCACGTGTATATAGAAAGAAATATTTGGGTGTTTCTAATTTTTGATCTCCTTTGTAAATTTTATTTTTAATTAATTTATTTCAAACATGGCCCAATTAGCCCAGATTGGCCCCAAACTCTCTATGTAGCCAAGGATGACCTTGAACTTCTGGTCTTCCTGCTTTCTATGTAAATATCAGCAAATTCTAGGTGTTTTCTTGTTGATGATCATGTATATTTTCCTTATGTATTTCTTTATGTATATATGACTTTGCTATAAGGGGACAACAACAATGCCAACACAGTCACTACTCTGCATCTGTGAGTTTGGCAAAGTCTTGTCTTCACAGGACATATCGTTCCTCTTCGTCCTTACTCCTTAAGCAGAAGAATGTGGCAGCTATTCATGCTGCATCAGGAGTCGTGCAGTGTCTAGAGGTAATTCAGAATACACGGCTGATGGGGTTAAATGCAAATGCTACTCTACTTTATATAGAGCAATCAGAAAAGGGTGGTATCTGTAGGGTCCTGGAACCAAGACTGCTAGGATACCACATTAAATAGTTACAAATTCCTTCAAGCCAAAGGCAAGCCTAGAGCAAGCCAGCTGAGAGCCTATGCCTGAAGCCAAAGGTGCTCACAGCCTGTATATTAATCATACTGGAGCTCATAAAATTGAAAGCTAATTGTTTACCTCAAGCTATAACGTGCAGACAGTAGGGGAGGGAACTATAGGGAGCAGAGCTGTGGGGAAGCATTCATTCACCACTGCATCCATGCCCCACTATCCACTCCACCTGGAGGCCCAGCCTTACCCTGTAATCCACCAGAAAGTGATCCTGGAAAGGAAAGAGGCGCTGGATTCCGGGCACGGATTCTAGGAGACAGAAGGCACATGGGGGCGGGGGGGAGGAGAAGGGAAATCCAAACTTAATTTGAACATCTGGGAGAGCTAGGCAGAGCTGCCCATTCTTCCTGCAAAGGGCTATGGCCCACATCCTCACACTTCTGCATCCCATATGGACTACTCTCAAGACCCTCAGGGGAAAACCAGAGCCCATCCCACCATTTTCACCCAACGAATGTTTCTTGAGTACCTACTATGCGCAGACACAGCACAGCACCATACCAACCCATCTCAGACATCTCCACAGCAACCCCAGCATTTGCAGAATGAATAGAAGGCAACCATGTCAAGAGGCAGAATAGACGGCAACTATATCAAGAAGCAAAGCAAGGCATTTCTCACAAAAGCAATGTGTACAGAGACCTTGGAACGTGGAGAAGCACGGTAGACCCAGGGACCCAGAAGAGACTTAAGAAGGCTACAACAAAAAGTGAGGCACAGCTCAGTGCCAAAACACTTGCCTAGACTGTGGAAATCCCTGGGCTCAATATCTGGCAGGAGAAGTGGAAGCAATCTGTGACGGGGGCTGTACAGTCTGTACTGAAGGTCAGGGTAGAAGTGTTGGTCTCCATGCCATGGGAGAGAGCCTTTAAAACTCTAATGATACTCTGCTATGCTTGCAGACAGGAGCCTAGCGTGACTGTCTTTGGAAAGACTTCATCCCACAGTAGACGGAAAAAGATGCAGAGACCCACAGCCAAACAATAGGCAGAGCTCTGGGAGTCTTGGGAAGAGTGAGAGGAAGGACAGAGGGAGCTGGAGGGGTCAAGGACAGTACGAGAAGACCTACTGAGTAAACTAACCTGGCCCCATGGGGGGCTCACTGAATCACCAACCAAAGAGCATGCATGGGCTGGACCTAGACCCCCACATGTACATAGATGTGCAGCTTGTTCTTCATGTGGGTCCCCTAACAACAGGAGTAGGGACAGTCTCTGACTCTGTCGCCTGCCTTTGGATCCCTTTCCCCTTGTCTGGCCTCAGAGGTAGAGGATTCACTGAGTCCTGCTTCAACTTAATGTGTCATGGCAAGTTGGTACCCATGGGGGGGGCTCTCCTTCTCTGAGAAGGAGACGGGTATTAGAGGGAGGGGTTGCGAGAATGGGACTGGGGCCGGGTTGCTGTGATCAGAATGTAATGTGAATAAATAATTAATGGGGGGCGGGGGAGAGAAATGTAGGAGCCATAGAGATTTTGAGCCAGCTATCAAAAATATCTCTTTCCAAGAGTCAGAAGGTCAGCTCAGCAAGTAGGTGAGAGATTACCAGCACAGAGCTCAAGCATTTAATATGTGCACACTGAGATCTCAATTCCAAATGGCCACCGTGAAGGGACAGCCAGGGTTTTCAATAGGGTTTTCAACCAAGACTGCTGCTCACAGTCTCAGAGTTTTGCTGAGAAAAGACATTCAGAGAGCAGAAGAGACTCTAATCATGGGTACCCCTTCTAGTCTGTTGACCCCAGTTCCACTCCCACAGCTCTAGAAGCTGCTGCTTTGGGGATAGAACCAGGGTATCATGTTTCTGTTTGAAACTTCCAAACTATTCTTGGGCATGAAGCACACAAGGTAAGGCCAGAACACTATGTTACACCCCACAGCCACTAGTCCAAAGGTGAGCGGGAGCGTTCAAAGCCCTAGAAGCAGTTAGCAGGGGCTCTGGTTGGCAAAAAGGGTGAGTTAGAGAGGCAGTCTTCCAAAACACACCACACTATGCGCCATACATAGACTTATATGGATGCTAAAAAGACACTTAGTAACACAAACCATTTTTCTGTTACACGGATTAAATGGAAAGAAAAAAAAATTTCTTTTCCCTTTTCTAAACAAAGCCCACATCAGGGCAGTCAAAGAGTAGAGAAAAACTGCAGCTAATAAGTGAAGCAATTGGCCCATGTAATGACACGACAGTTCATTTTGTAACCACAATGCCTTGCTGCAATGTTCAATGATGTTAAGAGAATTGTTATGAGTGACATTGGGCCAGATAATGGGCATATGTTTTTCAATCCTTATCTCTCAAATATTATTACTGAGTAAAGATTCAAGGGTACTTTATCGCTTTTGCTACTTAGTTGCAAGCCAGCCATGGCTTTCCACACTGCAATCCCAGAAAACTAAGGCAAGAAAACTGCTGTGAGTTTCAAGGCCAGTCTGGGCTACACAAATCTTTTTGGGTTTAATTAAGTTATTTTAAAAAATAAACAAAAAAATAGGGGTGGGGGATGCTTGACTAGCATGCAGCAAGCTCTGGGTCCTATTAATAAAATCGGGTGTGGTAATGCATGGTTCTAATCCCAGCACTCTGGGATCAAGAGACAGGGGGTCAGAAATTCACAGTTTTCCTCAGCAGCTACAGAGTGAACACCGGGGCCAGCACAGAGAGGAGAGCCTAACTCAACAAAAAGACAGAAAGAAAATCCATCTACCTAAGCAACGCATATGAAAGTACTTGTCCCGATGTCTTGGGGATTAAAATTCACAGTCGCTCACTGCACCACACCGATTTCACATAAATGTCAAACTGCAGCTATCCAGACCAAGAGAGGCCTTCAGAAATGGCAGGCTCCCTGCTCCATTGCTCACCAGACTCACGCAGGAGCATCTGACCAGAACAGTGCTCAGTCCTCACCCTAGCCCCAGCTAATCAGGAGTGGCTGTGCCTCGCTCCTACTACTCCAGCCACTAGGAGAGACCCACCAGCAAACACAGGAAGCTCATGTTCTCAGCAGGACATTCTAGTTCTCTATACGCCCTCTAGGAGCTTCCCTGGCCTCCTCCCTCCTCTGGATCCAACCAGGGACACTGAGATTATATCTGCAGTTGCAGCCACAAGGCTCCTCTGTACGAGCACAGAGGGCAATCTATCAACTTGGAGCTGGTTTCTTGAAGCCTCCATCTAACTTGGGAGGACTTTTTTGATAACAAAGATATCTGGAGCTATAATCAGCCTCAGCAGCAGCAAATTTCTTAGAAATAGAGAGTTCTAGCCATGCCCTGCACTATACTATCAAAAGGGTGGGGGCAGGGCAATAATCTATCCTCTAACAAGCTCTAGGTATAGATGTGTCCCCTGCGGAAAGACTCCTGAACTTCTCCGCTCTTACCCTCTGTGTTTTCACCTATAAAACAGGAGGCTGAACATGCTAAAGGAACTATTGCTATGCCAATGACTGGTTAAACTCCAAGGCCCGATAATAACACATTTCCAGGTGTCATACTAACACTGGCAATTTGCAGCCCTCCTTGCTGGAACACAGCACATGCCTGGACCTGTTTCCCAAGCCCCTTTCCCATAAACTTTCCATTTTCTAATCCTGGTACCAAGCCCTTTAGTATGCATAGACGTTATGTCCTTGCTCTGGCTGTTTGGCCATCTTTCTGAGTGCCACCAACCTCCCTAAGTCCCACGCATTCTCCTTTCAGCCCAAGGGATTCTCAAAAGCACATCCAAATTGAAGGTAACACTATCAGTGCAAAAGCTTTCATAGACCCCCACCACGATGAAGTTAAACTTCCACAGTAGAGCTGTGGCTGTTGGGTGGAAGCTAGCCTGGCATACACCAAGCACCTCATAAACCAGGCACGGTGGTCAGCATGTCCACCAGTCAGCATGGCCAGCAGTCAGGAAGTGGGGACTGCAGGACTAGGAATGCAAGGTCATTTTCTACTACAAAAGGAGTTTGAGGTCAGCCTGGGCTACATGAGACCTTGTCTCAATTTTTTTTATATATATTTTTATTCTTGATCACAAATATACTGTACTCAATTTCCAGTTCTTTCCTCTCCCCAAGCCTTGTCACTTAACTCCTAGAACCCATCAAGCAGATGTATCTATCCCTGAAACACAAATAAGTTCTATCATATACCAGGGCCTTTGTAGATGTTACTTCTCCTAGGAACTCCTCCCACAAATACACACACAAACCTTCCTCACTTAGCAGCGGCCAATCTCTTATTCCTCTGAGCCTTGCAGAACTGGCTCTCCTCTCCCTAGAGATCTGATTGTCTATTCTGACACACACACACACACACACACACACACACCGTTATCTCTCCTCAAGGACAAAGGTCAAAGTCGGTTCATCTTTAGCCCAGCTCAGCCTGGTGGTGTGGAGAAGGACACTGCTCAATTCCTGAAGGCCGCAAAGCAGAAATGAGGCAAGCAGGAAAGATGGAGAAGGAAGATAGAAGACAGGAAAGATGGGGTTGGAATACTCCAAGCAGCAGAACAGAGTCAGGCCTCTGGGGTGGAGTAGGAGGCTAGCCATGAAGGAAGGGAACCTTGTGGGATCCTGGTGACATACTGTATCTTCACAGGAGTTGAATTGACTCATTTAATGAAAATTTGCGGGACATTTTCACAAGTGAGCAAGAATATGTTCCAACAAAACTTTATTGACAGGTAGGCATGGCAGAGCACACCTGTAATCCCACCACTTGGGAAGGCAAGAGGCAGGCGGAGCTCCAGCCTGAGTTCAAAGTCAGCCTGGTCTGCAAGGTTACACAGAGAAACCCTGCCTCGGGGAGGCAAAAGAAGAAAGTTATTAACTAAAGCAAGTGGATGACAGGACCTTTTCTGTGACCTGCTGTCTGATGGGACCTAGTCCAGAGCCAAACTCCCAACAAGCACGTGGTACCCCATTGGGTTGACGAGAACCCCAAGGAGGCCAGGCTGTCTGGCAGGACACAG
The DNA here is from genome assembly GCF_903995435.1 of Acomys russatus. Taxonomy (NCBI): domain Eukaryota; kingdom Metazoa; phylum Chordata; class Mammalia; order Rodentia; family Muridae; genus Acomys; species Acomys russatus. The sequence goes on from NC_067161.1 coordinate 236,861, forward strand.
ACCACAGGGCCTGAGAGGTGATACGCACTAGAAGAAGCGAGGGGTAAAGAAGGAAAAAAGGGGAAGGAAGGAGAAGCAGAGAAGGAAAGGACTAAGAACAGACTAAAGAGAAGGAAAGATGGGCTCACAAGAAGCGGCAGCTCACAGATGCCCTTGGAGCTGGCAGAGGTGGCAGAGGGCCTGGTGGGCACCACAGCACAGACTCAAGATCTAAGATAACATGGCTCCACAGCCCAGCACTAGCAGCTACCAACTGCTGTCCTGCAAGACCATGACCAAGACTCTCATTTTTCTAGAAAGCCTAGGCAGCTGGAGTTCATGTGACTCTGGTTTTCACCTGTGTGGGCTCTGTTCACATTTCCTAAAGTCACCATGCTAAGGAAAAGCTACCAACCGGCTTCTCAGGCACAGCCAGGGATACAGCAAAGCAGACTCTCTCCCCCAGAGACACTCGTGTACCCAAGCACAGGCTTCTACCTGGCAAGCAGGAAGGGTGATTTCTCTAAGGGTTCCTGGAAGAGTGGAAGGTGAGTCTGCACTGGTTACATGGGGCTCAGGACCAGTGCCCAGTCGGTGTTAGCTTGCACTGCCTACTTCTCTCCCACCTGGGAAATGTCTGGGTCCCACTTACCAGGTCACGGACAGTTTCGGAGAACAGGGGTGAGCAGTCTGAGAAACAGGACAGCACAAGCTGGACGAGAACAAGGGTGAAGTACACATAAAATGTGGTGTCTCGAAACACGTCCACTTGGGCATCCTGAGCAGGGGAGAAGACAGGGAACACAGATCACCATTATGTCCCCCAAAAGCAGGGTCACCATACACATGCCTCACCAGATCCTCACAGTCACAAAGAACGGTGTCCGGTCCTGGGACCCATGATGGTGTGAGGACTTGTATGGTTGGAAGGGCCACAAGCTGACACCTTCATGGTCCTGAGATGCCACGGGGCCTTTGCAGGGAATCTATCATCAAGACCGTCTCCAGATGCAGCCCAAAGACCTCAGACCTCCCAGCCTTCAGAACCACAAGCTCACTAAAGCTCTCTTTTCTCTAAATCATCCTGACGACGGGATTTGGTTACAGCAACAGTAAAAAAGTCCGAAGAGCAGGCTGCAGACACCCACTTCCCCGCCACAGGCTTCCTGTTTCCCTCCCTTGAAACAAGACTTAAGAAAGGTGACTCTATCTCCTACAACTAGACAGCATCCCACAGAGGGGAGTGGAACAGGTCTGCCCTGCTCCTTCTGGCTACGGGACCTTATCCATTCACTTAATGTTTCTGTGCCCTGGCTTCTCCACTGCCGAGCACATCAGTAGTCCTCAACCATGGGTAGTTTTGTCTCCCAGACAACCAATTCAAGTGTCTAGGGATGTTTGTCAATAACTTGAAGGGGTGCCCCTAGGTACCCCCTAAAACACAGGACAGTGTCTCACAATGAAGAAGTCTCTGTCCACTTGTCAGTCAGCACTGCGGTGGAGACGCCTCATCAGTCATTGCGCATTCTCCTCAGATTACTCATGAGAAACATGTGGTCCCTGGAGAAGCACTCAGGAAAACAAACTCGACTAATGGCAGCTGCTGTCACTAACAGAGGCTGTGCTCTCATAGGTGCTCCCCAATTGCTCCATCCCTCCTCCGTGCTCATGTCAGTCCCTGGCTCCCAGGTAACAAGAAACGGCAGATTAGCCAAGAAGTGCACATTCTTCAAAAGTTTTGGGAGTGGCACACAGAAGCCAGCCCCAACAACTTCCTGCCAGAGTTGCAGCTGGTAGCACCGAGGTAACATGGGGACATGTCTGGGGCCCTTGGGGAACAGCCACTGGGCAAACATAACTCCCAGCTCGGCTCAGCTCCAGCCCAACCAGCCTACAGAGGCACTGTAGGCAGAGGTCTAGCGTGACTTAGCATCTGCCTGCGGACATGTAAGAAGGCTCTAGAATAATGTCTGTACCTGATTTGCTGGAGTAGAGATGTTCCTGGAAAAGAAGCAGAGCCCATATGGTCCCTGTCCTGTGGTTCCCATGGCAATGTATGACCAACCATACAAGATAGAATAAGCATCTCCCCCACTGACCACCAATTACCTTTTTTAAGGCCGAGATGATCTTAGATCTCAATATGGCAATGGCACACAGTAGGGCTACAAGCCAGAAAGTAAGCATAATCCCCGAGGACTGGACTCCCTTCCTTCGCTCAAGCTGAATTAAAAAGGTGGCAAGCAGCTGGAAGAGAGAGATATGTAACAGTTTAGAGAACATAGGACCCTAGGGCCCCACAGTAATGCCTGGGTAATGCATGACTCAGGGACCCAAAAATTCCCTGGAGAGGCCCTTACCCCAGTACCATAGCAGCTACCTAAAGAGTCATAGCAATTTTCTAAAGGTCACCTTCTTTTTATTCTTTGTGTGTGTGTGTGTGTGTGTGTGTGTGTGTGTGTGTTGAGAGTGTGTGTGTGTGTGTGTGTGTGTGTGTGTGTGTGTGTGTTGAGTGTGTGTGTCATACATGCACATGTTTGTATGGGTGCACATGTGAACAATTCTGAGTGTCCTGCTCTATCACTTTGCCTTAGTAACTTGACACAGAGCCTCTCGTTTAACCTGGAGCTAGGCTGGTGGTCAAGTTGCCTCTGCTTCCCACAACATTAGGGTTAAAGATGTGTGTGGCCATGCCCAGCTTTTTACATGGGCGTTAGAGAGTTGAACAGCTCTTTAAGTTTATGCAGCAAGTGCTCCTAGCAAATCACCCAGTCCCTGAGTAACAGGATGGGGATGTGAGGAAGGCTCACCTTAGAGTAAGACCCAGCCTTGAGAGCACATAAAGCAGAGCAGACCCCACTTACTGTGAGGCTGCAGTTTCCTGGGGTCCTCCATAGCTCACACTCACACGTCACATCCTCTCCATCCATGTTCCGGGTACACAGCACAAGCCTCCATTTCTCCCTTACCCTAACTGTTGGACATGCTGTTCTCAACGGGATGGTCCTCTGCCCTCAGCCCCTTCATCCTATTCGCCCTGTGGCCTTCAGCTCCATCATTCCTCCCTTCAGTGAGGTCTCCTTAACTACAAGCCCAGATCCAAGGCCAGAGCCTGCCTCAAAGTTCTGCACACCAGAACACACAGCTGCAGTCTTTGTACAGAAACCATCTGATGTCTTCATGCTCATTCAGGCCACACAGTTTTATCTCACACTTAGTCAGGACAAAAACGTGTTAAACCTGTTAACTGACTGCCTACTAAGAGCCTGCAAGGAATCCAGCCCAGCAGGAGAGACAAAAGTAAGCCAAGAGCTACCACAGATATCAGGACAGCAATCGAAATGTGGCGCTACCATTTCCTGGCCCGGTTCCTTCACCTCTCTGGACTCCCACTCGCTTATCTAAATTATGGGAAGAATATGCAAATACATGAAAATAAGTCATGAACAAGTTAGCATTGTGCCTGGCACCTGGTTAACATAGCCATCAGCATCACTGTATCCCCAGTACTGGTCAGGCTGTCCACAACCCTCTCTCCCAAGCCTCCTCCATCCTTGCTTCACAGCATGTCCTTCCGTATACACCATTCAACCCCAACCCTTTAGATTCTCTGCTCCGAAGTCTGCTCTGAGCTTTTCCCTCTTCCTCTTCCAGCTGCCAAGGCCTCTCTGTTCTCTAAAAACCTTCTGGGCCTTTCAGAGGACTGCCCAAAGCATGTGGGTTAATTTGGGTACATTGCTCTGTGACTACAATGTAGCAGCTACACACATGACAGCACAAGGACCCAAACCTGCCTTAGCTACCCATGAATGACCTCAAGCACAGCCCTGGGCTGCTTAGTGCCTTATCTCATCATCTATTAGGAAGACACAGGTGGCTGTCCCATGGAGCCACTCTCAAAATGACCTCAACCTCAAGGACAACACCAGGAGTCCTGACACACTCTATACCTGCTCACATGGATCTGTGAATTTAAAGTCATACTGTCTGTGGCTGCTGAGGTGTGAGTTCCTGCTTTGCTCACTATTCTGCCTCCCTAAAGTCTCAGAAGGCCTGAATCCATCACTCTGGAGAAATTACTACAAATGACAGTCTGTGAACTGCACTTAAAGATGAAGGGAAGTGCACGGGAGGGGAGGGACTGTGGCACCTGTTGATGGCTCCCCTAAACATTAGAGATTCTGTATTTTGTTTTAGAGGTTTTAAAAATATTTTATTATTATTATATGTGCATATATGCATGCATACAAGATATGTGTGTGCACAGGTGCCGTAACAAACATGTGGAAGTCAAGAGGACAACTTTGTGGAGTTGGGTCCCTTCTCCACCTTTGCATGGGAGGTCTTTAGCTTTACACCACATGCATCCGAGCCATTTCATCAGTCTTGCCTCTTAGTTTTAGTTTTAGGTTTGGGGTTTGGTTCAGTTGGGTTGGTTTTGGGGTGGTTTGGTTTGGTTTGGTTTGGTTTGGTTTGGTTTGGTTTGGCTTGGCTTGGCTTGGCTTGGTTTGATTTGGTTTTGGTTTTTTGAAACAGGGTTTCTCTGTATAACCTTGGCTGTTCTACACTCACTCTGTAGACCAGGATGGCTTCAAACTCACAATGATCTGCTTGCCTCTGCCTCCCTGAGTGCTTGTTTTGTTTTTCTCAGACTTATTTTTATTTCTTGGTGTGTGTATGTGTATATGTGTATACCAAATGTATGTGTGTAACCGCAAAGGTCTGAAGAGGAATCCTCCTGGCGTTGCAATTAAAGGGTTGTAAGCCACCCTTTGCATATAATGCAACCAAATTTGGTTCCTCCGCAAGAACAGCAAGCCCTTTTAGCCACTGAGCCATCTCTCTAGCCTCTACTTCTTGGTTTTATGAACAGGGTCTCAAGTAGCCCAGGCTGGCCTCAAATTCACTTTTACAGCCAGGCTGGCCTTGACCTCCGCATCCCTCCAAGTGCTAGGATAAAAGCGTGTGCCACCATCCTGTTCGTTACAAAGTTTCTCTTTTGTTGATGGTACCCATGCCCTTGCTCACGCTGGGCCAATACTCTAGCACTCAGCCACACCACAGTCCAAGTCCTCTCATTTCTCACTGCCAGCCCCACCAGCCAACACTCACCATAGTGATGCCCAACAGTGTGGGGCTGACCAGTGACACTGGGGCCAGGAACACTCCCTGACTTCGTTCCCAGAAAGAGTAGAAGAGATCTGCCCAGCAGATAATCCACAGAAAGAATCCTAAGGCCTGGAAGAAAAGGGAACACCATGGCATGTTACGACAACCATCCTGGGATCTCTCGGAGCATCCACAGAAAAGTTCACCACGAGGACATCAGCTAACTTCAAGGTCCTCAGACAAAGCATTCAGCTTCCTTTTCTTTCTCTTTACAACAGGGATTGACTACATAGCCCAAGCTGGCCATGAACCCCTGGCCTTCCTGTCTCGGCCTCCTGAGTGTTAGGATAACTGGTGTGCTCCACCATGCCCAGTTGTCTATTTATCCTTATACCCGTAGTACCTTGCACAGAATCTGACATCTAGCCATAGCTACTGAGATGGCTCCATCCCTGCCTATCACTGATGATACTTAATTTAAAAAAAAAAACAGCCCAATGTGAGGATAGAATGACGGGCTAGGTGTGGTAGTCTGAAATCCTAGCATGGGAGAAACAGAAGCAAAGGCAGGGGGATCCCAGGTTCCAGGCCAGCCTAGGTTAAAGAGTAGGAAGCTGCCTCAAAAATATAAAAATAAAAAATAAAATAAAAAAGAATTAAGGAGCATAAGGGCACAGTAAATGTCACCTATCACAAATGGCTAAATCATATAAATGTGTACACATAGAAAACAGACTAAGAAAGGAACAAGTGACAATAATAGGAATCCTGGCCAACAGGAGCCTCAGGAGGAGGAGCCCTCGGGAGGAGGAGCTCTCAGGAGGACAAGCGAGCACAGACTATTATTCTTGCAATTTCCCTGTAGCCTGAAATTATTTCAAGGTGAAAACTTTTTTTTTTTTTTTTTTTTTTTTTTTTGGCAAGTTACTGTCATAGTTGTGAATATGGGTGGGAACACACGTGTGCATGGGTACAGGTGCACACTGAGGCCAGAGATGTTACCAGGTGTCTTTTGGTTGCCTTTCATGTTATTCCTGAGGCAAGGTCTCTTTGAAGCTGGAGGTCCCTTTCCACTAGTCTGGCTTGCCAGCTTGCCCAGGGGATGGGCACCTGTCTCCACCTCAACTTTCACAAGGATTTTGGGAAATTCAAATTCTGGTCCTCATATTGTGCAGCACTTTATCCAGTGAGACACCCCCTTAGCCCAGAAAACACTTTAAGTAAAAATAAACAAATACAAGGGAATTGCTTTAGTAAACAAAGAGCTTAGGATACTTTCCTGAGAATCCCTTGAGAAAGCGTCCAACAGGGAAGCTGAGACCACGGGAGGTTAAATATTTCACCCAAATGTCCTGTGGCCTGAGTTTTGAACATGTGTTTGGCTCCAAATTACCAGACTTGATCTACCACCTTTGTCTGCCTTCTTCACACAAGGCTAGCCTGGGCTACACACCTACCCAGGTGCCCCACCCCACACGAAACCAGGTAACTTACAGTTTTGGTTTTGTTAAGGTGTGTCATCTGGATGTAGCCTCGGTCATGTCGGGAGAGATAGAGGAAATAGAGGGGGAAACAGGACCAGAGGTAGAAACAAGGCACCCATGTGAGGACCGTGTTCTGAAAGCACTTGGTAAAGTCGGGGTTGCTGGTGTGCCACGTGAGATTCCAGTCCTGGGAACACAAGCACATGCAAAGGTCAGCTGCCACACCTTGAGGGAAGAAACAGACCATGATTCTTACCTCTAGGGACCTTTCAACACGAGTACATAAACCTCAAAGGGTCAATGGCCAGAGAGCCTGGGCACCAAGAAACAGGAGCAAAGAACAGGTAATCCTAGAGCCGCAGCAAGATCCCCTGCTCACAAGATGGATGGGGGGCTGTCACTTGAAGGGACCTTGAAGGACAAAAGGTTCTTTTAACCCTGAAGGACATGGGGGGCAGGGGCACCATACAGGTCGTTTACATGTTTGCTTCATGAACTAAAGACTCCAGACCTTTATCTCCATCAGCACGCACAATACCCAAATGGCAGTATTGTGTGTCCGCTGCTAGGCTAGATGGTCATAGAAAATGCTATTCTCAGGAGCTGAGGAAATAGCTCAGTTTCATGCCGAGCACATCTGAGGACGTGAGTTCAACTACAGCCTCCGTACAATCTAGAATGTTTTCAGCATCTGAGACTTACCGCTGAATAAACTCACCCTTTATAGTTCTTTCTGAGCTCTGACTGGCAGGTTCAGTTCAGCTGTTCTCGCTCAAACTCCTCTCCAAGCTGACTGATTCAAACTGGTTCCTTTCTGCTTCTGACTCAATTGCTCTGCTTGGCCTCATACTAACTTTGGCAATATGTTCTAATCTTCTGGCTCTTTCTCATTTTCTAGCTCATTCTGCCTTTACCTGTGTCTAGTTTGTTCTCTCTTTGCAAACTGTCTCTGTACAACTGTCGTAGTGAACTGCCTCCTCTATCTCCAATGCTCCCCTTTAAGACACCTCTCCTTCCTCTCTGTTCTCCTAAGAGTTGGACGTATCCTATTCTGTCAAATGTATCTCTGATTCACCACTTTGTCTGCCTCTAAATTAGACATCACTTTCAAAAATAGATGCTCCCTTCAACCAACTAATTTCACCTTCATTGTTTGGGATTAAGGGTATATACTAAGAGAGTGTCTATATTGCAGCCTAAGGGATTAAAGGGGTGTACTAACGGTGTGTCTGTACTCCAGTCAGAGCAGCCCTGTTGCTGGATTAAGAACCGTCTACAGAGCATGCTAGTGCATGACTTTAATTCCAGCAATTTACAAAGCAGAGACAGGAAGGTGCCTCCTGAGTTTGAGGCCAAGGTGAATTACAGAATGAAACTTTGTCTCCAACCTCCCCTCAAGACCCATTTTCTGGCCAGGCGCAGACACACACCTGTAATTCAGCACTCTGGGAGGCAGAGGCAGGCAAATCTCTCTAAGTTCAAAGCTACCCTGTCTCAAAAATCCAAAAGTAAGCCGGGTGTAGTGGCACACACCTGTAATCCTAGCACTCAGAGAGGCAGAGGCAGAGGAATCTCTGTGAGTTTGAGGCCAGCCTGGTCTACAAAGTGAGGCAGGACAGCCAAGGCTACACAGAGAAACCCTGTCTCAAAAGACCAAATAAATAAATAATTTTATAAAGACCCATTTTCTGGGGACAGAAACTGAGACCCAAGCAAATAACATGCAGGCAAATATACAGAGCCTGGAGCCTGAAGCCACACATAAAAGCTTGTCCAGAAATAGAAACATTTGTACTGTTTATCAGTTATGCATACCATTCTCCCATCTAAAATCAACATTAGTTGGGGAGGCTATGGTGCTGTGGATACACTCCTTGCAATGAAAACATGAGGATCTGAGTTTGATTCCCAGCACCCACATAAAAAACCCAAGTGCAGCAGTAAGTGTCTGTAGATCCGGTAAGAGCGAAATTCTGTCTCAAAAACTAAGGTAGGCAGAGGCCTCCCCTCCACATGTATAAGCACACACAGTGCATGTATACATGTACATATACATACAAAATATCACCATAGAGCTGTGCACTGCTGTGCACTACCTGTATGACTCCAGCACTTGAGAGGGTACAACAGGAAGATGAGGGGTGTGAGGCCAGCCTAGATTACATAACAAGCTATGTTTTATAAAATAAGTAATAATAGACAATTAATATCAGCCTAAAGAAGACACGCATGGCTAGGCAGGAACATTTTCTTAGACAGTCAAGAAAGAAACCAAGTCGTAGTTTGGTTGGGAGATTGTCTTGAACCCAAAGAAACCGGAAACCAGGGTTTTGGAGTTTATAATCTTTGGTCTTATTTGGACTTTTGTCTCTGAATATGTTGTTTCTAAAATACCAGCAACAGCTTCACTACACACATAATAAGCAAACAGCAGCAGAGCTGGAAGGTTGAGATTCCTAAGGTACAAACAAACCAGAAAGCCAGTACTGGCCAGTGCCAATGACAACAGCCAGTATAGCCATGCAGGTTAGAAACTTTGGTTCTGCCAGGCGTAGGGACGCACGCCTTTCATCCCAGCACCAGAGGCAGGTAGATCTCTGTGAGTTTGAGGCCAGCCTGGTCTACAAAGAGCGTTCCAAGACAGCCAGGGCTACACAGAGAATCCCTGTCTCAAAAAACAAAAAACAAAGGAACTCTGGTTCTTCTGGCACCAGTCCAAGCTGCCCTGCTATCGCCTCCAAGCTGGAGTAATAAACAGGGACATCATTTCAGCAGTGCAGGGAACGCAAGGTCAGCAGTGCAGGGGACGCAAGGTCAGCAGAACAGTTGACGAAGAAGGAAGGACTGTGGCTGCAGCTCAGTCAGTAGTTTTTACCTAATTCATGAGTCCCTGAGTTCAAGCCCCAGATTTGCAAATTGAAAAGGGGGAAAAAAAGCAAAACAAAAAACCCCTACTTTGTCCTTTTCAGGTAAGGGATATAAGGACAATATGCTTAGATTATTCACAAACTGCTCAGGAATAGAGACCCAGGGGTCTAAACCTGAGTTCCCATCTCTGATCTTGAAATTCGATCCTAAGATGCTGAGGGTGCAGTACCCAGACTTGCAGCAACCTACGTACGATAGCTCTGGGACACGATGGCACAGGATGGCCAACAGGTGCCCACTGGCTTCACAGAGTCCAAGTTAACCTGTGCTAAGCAGACAAGCCACGTACTGGCTCAGACTGGTGAAAACTCCAAAAACTGGCCCTCAGCAAGAGTGAGTAGTGGCCGAGATGGCAGGGGACAGGACATGGCTTGAATCAGACTCTAGCTGTTCACGAGCAGGCTGCAGTTCAGGGTCGGCAGCAGCCATGAGGAACAAGCACCAGGATGAGAGCAGGAGCAAGCCCAGGGTTAGACTAGCAAGACTGGAGACAGTAATCTGAGACTAGCTCTTCATACAAACAGACTGCACGCCAAGTGCTATGCTCAAGAGTCATGTGCTGCCCTCCATTTCTCCACTGAGAAGCCCTAAGTGTCACAGAAAGGAACATGGGGACAAGGAGGAGAGGCTGCAGGCTCCAAGTCCAAGAGCCGCATGTGGGGTCGGCCTCCAGCTCCGAGGCTCTCCAAGTTCCTCCTCCTGACAATGGGCAAGGGCCCAGCTCACAGGCCATTTACAAAGGCCCTGCCCAGAATAGGCCCAGGCTCAGTCACCTGGCCAAGGGGCAGTGCAGAAGCCAAGAGCAGCTGAGGAGAGGTAGCTGACCCTGGATGCTCCCAGCTTCAGGGCACAGGTCTACTTAAGAGAAAGCATGAGGTGTTTCCAATGGCAAGCGTGTAACAATTAGGAGGTTATAGTCCCTCTCCTCAATGTAACATTAGGCCCAGGGTCAAGAAAGGCTCTGGTGACATGTTGGCAGCAATGCCACCTGCCTGCTCCACCTACCCTGCTGTGCCTTCTGACTCATCAGAACTAAGAATAAAGCCCGGAAACACTGACCTAGGCACAGACAGACTTTGGACCACCAAGGGGAACCAGTAAGTGGTAGAAAATAGTGCCTGTCCTGGCCAGGCAAGCACACAACTCCTCAGGCCAGATGTACAGGCCAAGCATTCAAAAAGCTAGAGGAGCCCCTCCCATCTCCTTTTTAAGTTGAACCCTTGAGTGTCACTCAACTTCTCTGGCACCAGAGACTGGGGGTGGGGGAAGGAGCAAACACGTACCAAGCACAGGGGGTGTGTCTGGGGTCAGAGCAGGGACAGGGAACAGACATTCATCTATTGCCTGAGCATCCTTCCTAGGGGTGAGGAGCAGCACTGAGCCACGGGAATCAAGGTCTGTTGCTTGGTTTATCGGTGCCGGGTATCAAACACAGGACCTCGCACAGGCTAAGCAAGCTCTCTCAAACGAGCCATACCACACCCCTTAACTTTTATTTTAAAACAATGCTTTTCAAGCTAGTGGCCAGTCTGTCTTTCAAGTGACATGTGACATTGCTTGGAAAGATTTCTAGTTGTCACAGTGAGGTGGCGAGAGATTGTCCTACTGTCATTTGTGGGTAGAAGCCACAGATGTTTAAACAAGCCCAATACACAGAGCAAGGCAGCACACAAACAATCCACATGTCACCAACACTGACTAAGAAACTCCATCCTTGACTGTTCTTACACATTCCCCCAAAGGCAGCCTGTATGGGGCACCTAGGCCTTGGCGCCTGGACACCAGGAGAAGCTCTGAAATACTAGACAGAGACACACCGAGACCTTCTAGCTCCCCCTAAGGAGTAGTGGGGGGACAGTCACTGTCCTGGACAAGAAAACATCCCAAATCCTCATGCCTGGTGTGAAGACACTGGCAAGGATAGGCTGCAGTCTCATCAGAACTTTAAGAACAGGAGCTGGCAAGAAGATGAACAGCACTTAAACTGGCCCCTGCTTCAGCATGAGCTCAGGCACACAACAGCCACCCTGACTTCCACCTCCTGTTCTGCCCTTCCATATCTGCCAGCCTCTCACCCAATCAAGACTTACTTACAGGCCCACCAGGCATGGTGGAATAGGTCTGCAATCGCAGTACTTGGGAGGTTTTGGCAGAAAGATCCTGAGTTCAAAGCCAGCCTGAACTACAAAGCATGACGACCCTGTCTCACACAAACAAGCAGACGTCACACTCGGTTTCAATGATGTGTCAGGTATACTGGGAAGGGAGGCAACAGAACAGCCCCCAAGATACCTGGGTCCTGTCTCCAGACCTGTGAGGAAGTCACCTCACAGCCTGAGAGAGTTAAGAGATACAACAAAAAATCTTTCAATAGTAGGGCCAGTGAGATAGCTCAGTGGTTAAGGCACTTTCCACAAAGCCTAATGAATGGCCTTAGTTTTGTCCTTGCAACCCACATGATGGAAAGAAAACTCCTAAAAGTTGTCCTCTGGCCCCGACACATAGTAGTCACATGCATGCATGCATACAAGTAAATAAATTTAATTAAAATGTTTAAATACCAGATCTGTCCATCAGGATTTGGCCCAGGTGGCAAATGGGACCACAGGTAAAGATTTATACAGGAATATTAGAATCAGAGGACACATGATAGCATATGACTAGTGTCATGGTCACAAACCTCAAGAACATAGACTGACTCATATTCTGAACTGCAGATGGAAAAGAGAATAATCATGCTGTTTCAGCCACAAGTGTACAGTAATGTGTTGCTGTCATCAGCACCACAGGCAATGGCGGTAGACACTAGAAGTGGAGCCAGTGGCACACAGGCTTGGTCACTACCCTCACCTAGGTGATAGATACTCCTACATGCCTAGGACTTTTGTTCCTGCCCTTGCCTGGAAATCAGCAGAGGCCCACAGCCCTGGTGTGACACCCTAGGCCCTGCCTCCTGTACATACCTGTTGTTTAGAGGCCAGAAAATAAGGATTTTTTTTTCTCTTTCTTTCTTTCTTATTGTTGTTGTTGTTTTGGGGTTTTTTTTGGGGGGGTGGGTTGTTTTGTGGGGGGGGTTGTTTTGTTTTTTGAGACAGGGTTTCTCTGTTTAACAGCCCTGGCTGTCTTGGACTCACTTTGTAGACCAAGTTGGCCTCAAACTCACAGAAATCTGCCTGCCTCTGCTTCCCAAGTGCTGGGATTAAAGGTGTGTGCCACCATGCCCAGCTAAGAAATTATTTTTAAATTTCACTTTAATAGACAGTGTAAGGGAGGGGCTAGAAAGATGGCTCAGAGGTTAAGAGCACTGGCTGCTCTTCCATAGATCCTGAGTTCAATTCCCAGCAACTACATGGTGGCTCACAACCATCTATAATGTGATCTGATGCCCTCTTCTGGCATACAGGTACACATGCAAATAGACCATTCATAAACATAAAACAAATAAATAAATCTTTTTGGGCATGGTGGCCCACACCTGTATTCCCAGCACTCAGGAGGCAAAGGCAAGTGGATTGCTATGAGTTCAAGGCCAGCCTGGTCTACAAAGCGAGTCCAGGACAGCCATGGCTACATAGAGAAACCCTGTCTTGAAAAAAAAAAATTCTCAGGGCTGGAGACATGGCTCAGAGGTTAAGAGCACTGGCTGCTCTTCCCAGCAACCACATAGTGACTCACAACTATCTATAATGAGATCTGGCATGCAGGCACACATGCGGGCAGAACATTGTATACACAATAAATAAATCTTTAAAAAAAAGACTGAATCATGTTAAAACAAGGTCTTCCTATGCAGTCCAGACTGGCCTTTAACTCACAGCAACCGTCTCGCTTCAGCCTCCCACAACAGATAGGCACCATTATGCCCTGTCAATGCTGGTGGCAGTGCTGGTGGCAAAACCCTGGGCTTCGAACGTCAGGCCAGCACGCGGTCAGCTGAGCTACATCTCAGCCCATTGCCCTGTTTGTTTGCTTCCTTTTGGTTTTGTTTTTACTTTCTAAATTTTTGAGAAACTAAGGCAGAGACATGTACCTGCCTAGAATTCCACAGCTTTCCCATCAACACCAATGTCTAACTCTTGTTCCTGTGGAGACCAATAGGGCAACAACAGGCTTAGATGAAGTTGTACCCTCAGAAGACAGCACTTAATTTTTCTGGATGTTTCCTGTAGAACTTGACATTGCTTTACAACTACCTTTTCCCCTTCTTTTTTCTTTCCTCTACTTGGTGTATGTGTTGGTTGTGTGTATGGCTGGTGGCCCTGGGATTAAACCAAGGACCTTATGTGTGCTAGGCAAGTGCTCTACCACTGAGCTATGTTCTCAGCCTTTGTTTTGTCTGTTTTGTGGTGTTGGTGGTCCTGCATTTTAATCCCAGAACCACATACATGCTAGGCAAGCTCTCTAAAGCTGGACCTAGTTCAGATATTTCCATTTGTCACCTGGAGCACAAAAGGCCATGCACACCTGAGCACACCTGGAGCACAAAAGGCCATGCACACCTGAGCACACCTGGAGCACAGAAAGCCATGCACATCTGAGCACACCTGGAGCACAGAAGGCCATGCACAACTGAGCACACCTGGAGCACGGAAGGCCATGCACACCTGAGCACAAAGAGCACACCTTCTCTCCACTGCAGAGTAGGATAAGCAAAGGGAACTCACTGTGCTAACCAAAGCCACACTAGGGTAGTGACCAGCCTTTTGCTATTCCAAACTATGATACAATGTACTCCCTTAGAAACTGCTTCTTTTTTGTTTTTCTCAAGTCTGTGTGTGTGTGTGTGTGTGTGTGTGTGTGTGTGTGTGTGTGTGTGTGTGTGTGTGTTTGGAGGTGGGGAGTATATGCCACAATGTGCATGTGGAAGTCAGGGGACAACAGGAGAGTCAGTTTCATCTTTTGGCTATCTGGGTCCCAGAGATTGAACCCGGGTTGTTAGGTTCCCTAGACAAGCACCTTTACCCCCTGAGCCATCTCACCAACCTGTATCTGATTCTTAAGCTAAAGGAAACATGGAAAGTGACTCTCAGACTCACTGCACTTCACTTAGTTCCTAAGCCTCAGGCTAACAAAGAACAAAGGGAAACCCAGGATACACAGATGACTCTGAGAGATAAACCTGAGAAAGTAAAGCAGGGCATGCTGGCAGGTATCTGGACCGCAAGTCACTTACACCTCCCTGAGGCCACAGGGGAGAGATAAGCAGAGACCACAACCGACAGGAACTCAGGGACCCTGAGAAGCTGGCTTGTTCATTGCTGTCACTTCCTCTGGAGAGTCAGAGCAAGCTTCTCGAAGGAAGGCACTAAAGTCTGCCCAAGTAGAAACAGGAAAACAGAAACCCAAGAGGTAACTATGAGGATGGTCACTAGAGGGCCTGGGGATCACCTGGTAACAGACCTGATTCTGGGACAGGTCAACTGAAAAGGAAGCTTCCCACCAGGAAAAGCTAAAGCTCCACGCTATCAACAGATGTTACAAGAGCTTTGGGAACTGCCATATCTAGATAGGAAATGCATGACTTCTCTGCAAAGCAGCTACAAAGCACAAACTGAAAAATCCACTTTACCCTTAGATTCCTCAGGCACCCACCTCAGTGCACACATGATGGGCCAGAACCAAAGGCTGCAGGACCCACTGGCCATGCCAGTCAACCAATCACAAGGCTCTGGGCCTGACATCCATTTAGGAAAAGTGAAACAAGTCATAGGAACTCCAATTATTTATTCGCTGAACTTGGCAATATGCACCTGCCATCTCAGCACAGGAGAGGCTAAACAGGGCTATCAAGTTTGAGGGCAATGTCAGCTACATATTGAGATCCTGTCTCAAAACAAAAACAGAAACATTGGGCACATGGTCACAGCTTGTGCTTTTCACAACATAGGAACCCAGGAAGAACCATCAACACCACACAGGTACAGTGCAAGCTAGACCCAGACCTTGCAAGGACTATGGACTCCTGCACCCCTGGATACGCTGCCAATCCAAGATCACACAGCTAACAATCTGAACATCTGAACAGAATACACAAGGGCTTTGTATCACTGCTTCAGGTGCACCTGTGGTTTCTGTGAGTAAGGGTCAGCAATGTGTCAGTTGTTGGGATTATAGGCCACCATGCCCAACTTCTGCAGGTCAAACCCACACCTGGACGCAATCTGAGCCACATCCTTACCCATTCAGATTTCAGTACCTCGGCCATTGGTCACTTCCATGGACTCTGTCTATCAATGCTGCAGGCCACACATCCCTGTTGCTCTCTGACCCTGGGATGCAGCTCACAAGTTTGGCAGGGACCTCTTCTTTTATCCAACTGCACCATTCAGGAGGAGCTTTCTCCTACATTTCCAGAGTCAAGAAAGAAACACAGCAACTCTATGCTGAGTATGGTGGTTCAGGCCCACCATCCTAACTACTGGAAGAGCTGAGGCAAGGAGTATCAGAGGTTCAAATCTTGCCTGGGCTACAAAATTAATTAAAGGCTTGGATGGATGACTTAGTGAGACCCTGTCAGAAGAGCAAACAAAAAGGGGGCTGGGGATATGAGTATTTGCCCAACACTGAACAAAAAGAAGTGGAGGAAAAGAAAAAATTAAAAATGAGAAAGAAATACACGTGGGGATATGAGTGTTTGCCCAACACTGAGCAAAAAGAAGTAGAGGGGAAAAAAATTAAAAATGAGAAAGAAATACACAAAGTTTCTGCTTCTCAAAAAGTAGAACTGCACATGCCCACCTCCGCACTGACACTCCCTGACGCTCATCTTTAATGGGACAGCTGAGTATAACTGCCAAGGACCTGCCTGACCAGATCAGGGACTTGGCAACAGCTGCACTGTCTCCAGCGTCAGCGGCCTTCTTGTCTCCACCAGTCACATGCCCGAGCCAGCTTGCTTTTTGCCAAACCCAGGCAAAGAGATAGCAACAAGCTTCCCCCCTCACCCAGCCACCAGTTACTCACAGTCTGTGACTCTGACCAGGACCCAGGAAAATGTTCTCCAAAGGTGCTGCTTCTGCCAGCATGTATACTAGGGTAAGGCTTAGGTATTCTCTCAACATGAGCTCCCTAGACCCACAGTCATAAAATGTGTCTTTATGCCTACACCCTTTCACATGTCCCTGTAATTTTCCTTGTTCTGTCCTGCTCAGTTTCACTGCACAACTAGCAGTGCCATGATATTGACATCTATATCTTACTTTCTTTTATGTATGTGGTATGTATGCATGTATGCGTGTATGTGTGTGTGTGTGTCTGTGCGCACGCGCATGCACACAGGTGCATGTGTAGAAATGTGTGTGGAGACCAGAGGTTGACATTGAGAGTCTTTATTAGTCATTATCTTACTCTTTGAAACATTGTCTTTGAATTGAACCCAGAGCTTTCCAGTTTGTTTGTTTGTTTGTTTAGCTAGCCAATTTGCCCTGGGATCTCTTGTCTTTGGTTTCTAAGCTTTGTTCTTTTTATTTGGGGGGGGGGGGGTTAGTTTTTCGAGACAGGGTTTCTCTGTGTAGCCTTGGCTGACCTGGACTCACTTTGTAGACCAGGCTGGCCTCGAACTCACAGAGATCTACGTGTCTCTGCCTCTCGAGTGCTGGAATTAAAGCTGTGTGCCACCATGCCTGGCCAGCTAAGCTTTGCTCTTAACTCTGTGCCAGGACTAACAGTGCTGCAGTTCCCTGCACAAAAGCAGGCCAGTGGCGGGCTATCCAACTACTAGGACAAAGCACAGCTGCATGAAGAAGTGATTTGCCAACGCCCTGGTTCCCAGCAGCAGGTACACTGAGGCCAGGCATGGGTCTCCTCACTGTGAACTCCTGATGTCTAAGGCTTTCCTGACCTGTGACTCCCTCTACACATGAGTAGCAGCCTCACCCCTCATTTGGGGCCACCAAAAGTGTTAGTCCACACTACCATGCATCGGGATAAAGTCAACTACACAACACTGAGAACCGCTGAACAGTCTGGCTGATTTCAGAGCTTTTTCCCATCTTTTCCAGTATGGCTATATACTCAGTACTCCATATCCACAGGCCCTGCATCCTCAGATTCAACCAACTACACACTGAAAATGCTCAGAGGGGCTGGAGAGATGGCTCAGTGGTTGGGAGCACCACCTGCTCTTCCAGAGGTCCTGAGCTCAATTCCCAGCAACCACATCGTGGCTCACAACCATCTATAATGTGATCTGACGCCTTCTTTGGCAGATAAAGCACTCATATACAATAAATAAAATAAGTCAAAATGTTTTAAAGAAAAAAGAAAATGTTCACAAAGGCCAGTGCAATGTTTCAGCATATAATGGTGTCGGCCATTAAGCCTAAGAAACTGAATTCCATTCCCAGAGTCCATGTGGCAGGAAAAACTGATTCCCTCAAGTTGAGTGACTCACTCAAGTTGCCTGCTGATCTCCATATGTGTACCATGGCACAAGCACACATGAACAGACACGTATGTTTAAGTTTAGTATCATACCTGGAAATAAAACTGCACTATGCTGACTATGAAGAGAATATTTTGTCATTATTCCACAAATAATATAGAATAACTATTTAAACAGGACTGGCGTTTCATTTGGTGCTACAATTCATCTAGAGTCAAATAAAAGTATCTGGGAGGATGTGCATGGGTTTTATGCAACTACTAAGTCACTTTACCTGTGGGACTTGAGCATTCAAGGAATCAGGACTATGAGGTCATTGGGAACTAACACATTGTGGATACTGGTGGGCAATTAAATTCCCTTTAACAGTATCATGTGAACTCATGAATATGACTAGCCTCGGGCTGCATAGATACTTTTTTTTTTTAAACATGGGGGGGGGGGTGCGTGAATGCTCACACCTGCTCATGAGAACCTACACATCTCATGGCACACATGTGCAGTCTCCTGCTACCACATGGGTCCCCAGCACTGAACTCAGGTTGTCAGGGTGTGCAGTGAAGTGCCCTCGCCCTTTAAATCGTCTTGCAGCCCTCACAGATGTTTTAACTAACTGGAAACTTCCTTTGGGATTAAATTTTTAATTTAATTAATTAAATTAAATAAGTTAAATTACTCAACAACTGCACCTAACATACTGCTCCTGCCCTGTCTCCAACCACAACATATAAGCAAATGCTAGCTTTCCCTCCTTTAGAGCTAGACATGGTCATGTAACACAGTTCCAGCCAAGAAGACAGGAACCAAGTCTGTTCTGCAGGCAGAAGGGCCTCTGGGGTAAGACCTGAGCTTTCATGGATAAAAGGAAACACAAAAGGCTGGTGCAGTTCTTCCTTTGAATCTAGAGGTATTGGTTAGAGCTGCAGCAACCAGTTTGGAGCCTGGAGGAAAAGACTGTGAAAATGGCCAGGAGAGCAATGCCAGCAACTATAAGAGGTGTTGGGAATCCTGAGGTGTAACAATAAAAAGAGAATACCTTCATGTATAAGTCCCCTAGACAGGCTTTCTGTTTCCAGAAACCAAATGCAATCCTAAAAGATAGAAAACAAGACACAGGGCCTAGGGAGATGGTTTGCTGAGTAAAGCATCTAAGCATCTCGACTATCTAAAAAGGATGGAGCAGAGTTAGGATCCCCAGAAGGAGCGGTGGCCTGCTGTATTCTCAGTACTTAGAAGTCAACAAGCTGGCTAAACAGGCAAACTGGGAAGTTCTAGGCTCAATTCAACGGCAATGAGTCAGGAGTAAGATAGTGGTGGCTAAGAAAGATTCTCAATGCCAACCTCCATCCCTCATACACATTTCTACACATGCACCTGCACACACACCCACGCGTGAGAACACTCACTCACACATATACACGCAAGAAATCAAGGTGTAGGTGGCAGTATCATGGCACTGCTAGTTGAGCAAGACAGAAACAAGGAAAATTACTGGGCAAGGAAAGGAACCTGCCCAAAGCCTCTGGCCAACTGAGAGTCAAGAATTTAAATGCAATTAACATCTTCTGTGAAGGTCACTGACAGAGTTAATAATCCCTTCTCCTATGCATAGCTAATATTAAAATAGCAACGAACAAGGCTTACGCCCTGAATGCAAGGTCTGTTTCTTCACTGAGACATCATCTGGGAATCTCAAATGAGACTGTCCCCTTTGCTTATAGTAGCAATACCCTGTCTTCCTGCATCTGGGGTGAATACTTCTGTCTCAACAAGTGTCCCCCAGTCAGGGGCTCCTCAGGATCCACCCTGGATCTCAGTGATCTCATCTGGGCCCCTTAGAAGCTCTTTGAAGATAATAATGTCCTATATATGATTATTGAAAAAAAAACAATGGGACATTCCTTTCAAAGAAGCACAAAATTCCCAGCCTGAAATCTGGTAAATAGTCAAGAGTCTTTTGGGGACCATGTATGGACTGGGCCAGGACATGAGGTCATGAGTGGGGATAATGGGCTTTCAATGCCCCATGGGGCGGCTGGAAACTTGAAAGACCAGCCCACCTAAGCTTTATCTCACATCCCCCACAAGTAGCCCTGTGCACAGAGGTAACAAGCTAGACAAGCCCTGTAGCTAGGGCTGCCGAGGAAAGACGTTGTCATGACAGAGACAAATCATTATAAACAAAACATTTCATTGGGATCATGTTTACATTCATGTGCAAGTAAATATTGTCTAGTTAAGAAAAAATGGATTGTGTCCAAGATGAACTATCAGTGAAATCACAGACTAAAGAATGTAGGGGAACACTATTTCAGATCCCGAAATTTGGGAGACACAGGCAGATGGAATTCTGTGGGTAACAAGCTAACTAGAGCTGCATAGTGAGACCCTGCCTCAAAACAACTAAGAGCCCAAATGGTGGCCAAGCTTACAATCATGGCACCTGAGAGGCTGAGCCAGGAGGATCAGAAAATAACAATGCATTCCGCTTTTATGTAGAGGGGTCTGAAAAGTATATACACAAAAGGACCAATAGGACTATATCTAGTAGAAGACTATAAGGTACCACTTTCCTTTTTGGTTTTTTTTTTTTTTTTTTTTTTTTTTTGGTAGAGAAGATGTTTGTTGAGACAGAGTCTCATATAACCCAGGCTGGCCTTAAATTCACCAAGTAGCTAAAGATGACCTTGAACTCCTCTACCTCTCCAAGGGCTGGGATCACCTGGTTCTTTATCCTTTTTTAAGCATATTTTTAAGTGTGTGTATCTACGTGTGTGTGTGTGTGTCTATCTGTGTGTCTGTGTCTATGTATCTGTATGTCTGTGTGTCTGTATCTGTATGTGTCTGTGTGTGCATGTGTGTGTGTGTCTGTGTATCTGTATGTCTGTGTCTGTGTATCTGTGTGTATGCGCGCATGTGTGTGTGTGTGTGTGTGTGTGTGTGTGTGTGTGTGTGTGTGTACAGGTGCCTACAAAGTTCAGAAACTGGATCCCCTGAAGCTGGAGTGACAAGCAACTGTGAGCCACCCAATGTGTGCACTGGGAACTGAATTCAGAGCCTGTGCAAGAGCGGTATATGCTCTTAACCGCTGATCCAACTCTCCAGCCCCTGCATTTTTATTATATAAAGTGTCCTTCTCATAATCCAAAAGAAAAGGATGAGTGAAAGAACAATGTTTCCTGACTTTCCTATGGAAGGTATGGGGTACCAACCTGAGATGTCACACGTACTAATAGCAACTGTACTGACCCTGAGCTACAGCTCCGCTTCTTTTCACTTTTCCTTCTGACACAGAGACTAAGTTACCCAGGATGTCATGAGCTCCCCATCCTCCTGCCTGTGTAGTCCGGATTACAGGCCAGTGCCCCTTTAAGTAACTTGATCGCTGTGGTGTTGGGAGAGTACTAAAACCTGACCCACGCACATGCCCATGTGTTCCATCACCATTAGTTTCTGTGGCAGACTCCAGGCTGCACTGGATTTAGGTAGAGAGGCTAGTTTGCTTACACCTGAGCTTCAAAGGGAGCTGCAGACTGCGATCTAGACACACACACACACACACACACACACACACACACACACACACAGAGCATCAGAGGTAACTGGATAAAAAAAGAAATAAAAAGGAAAGGAAGGACATGACTTCTAGGCATGATGGAGGAGAAAGTTTATCATAGATAAAAAGGGAGACATAGGCAGAGGCAGACATATCTGGAAAAGTCCAAAGTGGTCATGACCTTGAACCTCGGGGATCGGGGGACGCGGGGGTGGGGGGGGACAAGTACAGCAGCCAGGAGGCCAAAGGTACAAAAGAGAGGGCAGGTAACCACAATGTCTGGATTATATAGGAAAGAGCCTCTAGGGGAAGGGCAGGCCAGCCCTGGGCTGAAGTGTTCAGGATAGGGGGTGGGGGGTATGACAGCCACACTCTGTAACAGGTAGGGACTGAAGGAGGCTAGGAGAATCTGAAGGCCTGCTCTGCTTTGGTATGTTAAATAGAAACTGGGGTGGGGGAGCTTGTCCTGGGTTTAAAACTTAACAGTGACACCCCATACTCACTTTGTCCCGGGCTCCACAGCCAAGTACCCTAGATACTCTAGGCAGACTGCTGGACCAACCTGAAATGTCTCAGACACCTGGATTGGGGTCTAGCTGGATGAGCCAGGAAAGACTCAAGATAGCTGGGCTCTGGCCTGATTCAGCCTGAATGAGCTCAGGACAGTGACCACAACAGAAATCCCCCTGCACGGTCCCTACTGTCCACCCACCTCCCCTATCATCCCATAATGGAGTCTGCCTAGAGTAACTACTACATGCTATGTGCTATAGTGTCCTGAGAAGCCTGTTAGCACACAGCTTGGGCACCACAGAGATGGCTCATTCAGTAAAGGACTTCATAGGCAGGAAGACAACCTGGTGCATCAGCCCACATCTGAAATCCCAGGGCCGGAAAGGAGGAAAGAAGCAGAACCTTGTAGCTCCCGCCAGAAGCCAGTCTAGCTGCATCTATGAACTAAAGGTTCAGTGATAGATCCTGTCTCACAAAGTGTAAAGGAAGACAGCCAGTGTCGACCTCTGGCTTCCAAATGTATACATACACACAGGCACACAGATCTGAGCACACACAAAAATATGTAGCATGACCATAGGACCCATTTTACAGATAAGGAAACAGAAGCTGCCATAAATCTAGCAACTAGCCTACTCCACGTGCTGGGAAGTAAGAAGTTTTCAAATCCAACTTCTCTCACAGCTAGCCTTGATTCCAGCCACATCTCTCCAGGTTTCTTTAGGGTATTACCTTCTCTCCCGCTGGACCCTCAAGCAATAAAAGGGCTGACTGCAAGGGAGCCTTTTCTCCTCCTCTTCCTCCTACCAAGAATCCTGCCATCCAGAGATGGGTCAGCTCTATCCCAGCACCAAGCATGAAGTGGCCCACCAGACATCATGAGTCATAGGCAAAGACAAAAAACACAGAAAAGCCTACTAGTTAAATTACAGCTGCAGTACCCCCAAGATATTGATAAGGGAAACATCCTGAGTTAATACATCAATGAAGCCTTATGAAAGCTCTCAAAGACATGCTGACCTAATTGTAAGTACCAGGTCACCTTCCCAGGCCTGGTGAATCCTACTCGCCTATGGGTCACTGGTCTCCAGCCTTACAAAGCTTTACAAAGAGGGAACAAGCAGCAAAGAGGCTACTGTCATTCATTTTGTTTTGTTACTGGTGCCTCATGCATGCTAGAAAAACGTTCTACCCCTTAGCTAAGTTAAGTTCCCGGTCCTGATCTATCTGTTGGTGCTGGATGAGGGGCAGGTGTTTTTCATTTTGTTTTGTTTTCTTTTGAGATAAAGCCCCATGTATCCAAGGCTGGACTGGAAATCACTACGTAGCTGAGAGCGACATTTAACTTCTTTCTGATCCTCCCGTCTCTACCTCCGAAATGCTAGGATTTACAGTCTTGCAGCACCACACCCAGTTTATAAAACTGGTGCTGAGATGGAATCCAGGGCTCAATCTACCAACTAAGCTACATCCCCAGACCTTCATCTTCTTTTAAGAACAGACTCTTAAACCAATAGAAATACAGCATAGCTCACTCGTGTTCTCTCTCTCTCTCTCTCTCTCTCTCTCTCTCTCTCTCTCTCTCTCTCTCTCTCTCTCACACACACACACACACACACACACACACACACACACACACACACACACACACACACACACACTACATGATGATGACGATGACAACAGCTATTCTTGGACCAGGCTAGAATTATGAGCTAGCCAACTCTTTTCTGGAAAACAAAGCAAAGGCTGGGGTGTAACCTTTCTGGGTGTTCTGGCCTGGTCCTTCTGCTCCGGGGAAGGCTTCCAAGGAAACAAGCCAACAGGCCCTATGTCCATGATAACAGCAGTACAATGTTTTCTCTCAAAAAAACAAAAGAGGGAAAAAATGCTATTGTAACTTAAATGTCAAACCACAGCTAAAATGACATGAATTATAGTCTACAGGTACAAGGAAGTGTGGTGGAACACTGAAAGTTGTCATTACAAGGTTATGAAGGATGAGAAATTCTTATGACAGCAATACCACAAAATGGAATGCAAGCTACCAGTGTGGTCACTCAAAACCCCAGAGAGGGGTAAGTCTTGAGGGTTAGCATACAAGCAGATATATGCTGGCCTAGGGAAGAATCTTCACAGCACTCAGGAGAAACAGAAGGCCAAGGTCCCTGGTACACGGTATGTCCTCAACCAATTAACAAGAAAAAGACCCACCACCATACATAAAGACAAGCAGCCTTGCTTTCACTGTAAGCTACCTCGGCTGACTCTCAAGTCCTCTGAACCCAATAGACCTTGTACTGAGAGCCTCCAGTCTCAGCCTCCCAGGTCTCTGGGATTGCACAACACTGACTTGGGTTTGAACAAATGGGTTTTGTTGGGTGTTTTGGTTTGGTTTGGTTGTTGTTGTCGCTTAGCACAGTCTCATGTCAAAGAGATTGGCCTCTGTCTCTCATAGCCCCTGTCTCAGCCTGAGATTACTGGTATGCACCGCCACACCAAGCTAGAAATGGGAATTTTCATTCACTAACATTCAGACTATAGACTTCTTGAAAAATAATCAGCTTTTATATTAAAGATTAAAATGTATGCAATTTTGACTCATGCACACAGACACATACTTGATAAAAGGAAACTCTAGACAAACAATGGGCCATATCACAGCTCTGTAATATGGAATATTACATAACTAGTGGAAAAGATTAACAAGATTCTGCGCATCTATGTGGGGGGACAAAATAAAGACTATAATCTGTGCAGACTTAAATATGCTATTCGTTTAATATACAGGTGGAAAAGCATGGCTGCACAAGCTGGCCCAACAGCATCTATATTAACACGTCTGTGTGGTTTGTTTGGCTACAGAGCGTGCATCATCTTTATAATCAAAAAACTCGGTGCTGCAAGTAGAAACTTTAAGGGGCGTGGATGTCATAATGACATCTGCGAACAGGATGTAAATAAAGCCTTACATGTTGTTTAACTGTTAATTCAAAGCACTTCTTAACTAATGGGGGAAATACTCAGTATTTAAAGACAACTTTGCAAAGCTGGACAGGACCCAACAACCCTCATTTAGTCTCTGACCTCAGCTCTCTGGTGTGCAAACTTTAACTTCACCCTCTCACATCCAGAAAAGCAGCTCCCACAAGCTTCCCTGCTTGCTCAAGATTCATATGCCAAGAACACAGTAGGTGTTTTATAAGTTCTGGTGGGATCGTCTATGGGAGTATAACCGTTGTATCAACCTAGTAATTAGCTAGCAAATTTCAAAAGGCAAATATCTCTTAACCAGGCAACCTCTGGGGGCAGAAACTTACTCTGCTGAGTCATATGCATATAAATGACCACAGAGCATGATCAGGAATGTTATTTCCCCCCACCAGCCCAACATGCTCCCCAGTGCTGATTAATAAGCTGAAAAACCAAAAATGACTGGCAGTCACCAACAGGGAACAAAGTCAGACCAGACCGTGGCTTCTTAGCTTTCCCACAGAAGGAAGGCCTGAAAAGAAATGTTACTTCCTTGTTCTTTCAGATGCCACAGGCTTCACACAGAGGGACATCAGCTCTTACTGTTAAGTGAAGGCTACACGATACAGAATATTTACAGGGGAAATGTGCACATATAAACACAAGCAGCAAAGATATGTGCACACGAAAGCACTTGCTCGTTGCAGAGGGCAGTGGGCAGGGAAGAACATGGAAACCTGATTTTTTACCTTCATATTCTTCTAGATTGTTTACTTTTGGGGTTTTTTTTGTCTTGTTTTTTGTTTTTGTTTTTGTTTTTTTAAGCAACAGTGCCATCCAGCCCTACTGGATTGTCATCTCAGCTTCTCTGGAGGCAGAGGCAAGCTGGGTTCAAGGCCAAGCTTGAACAAATCTGAAACTCCCTCACCCCAACAACACACCTATAATCACAGCACTTGGGAGGTGAAGGCAGTTAGTTCCAGGTCATCCTTGGCAACATAGGGAGTTTGAAAGCAGCTAAGGCTAAAGGCTCTGTCTCAAAAAGGAAAGGGGGAAAAAAAAAAGAACCATGAAGAAAACTGCACTCTAATTTTTAAAGCCATTTTCTAAAAAACGAGTAGAAAATCTTCCTAACCAGAAAGATTAAGTTTTGTTAGTCATTAAAAGCTGTTTGGGGGGCTGGAGAGATGGCTCAGCGGTTAAGAGCACTGCCTGCTCTTCCAGAGATCCTGAGTTCAATTCCCAGCAACCACATGGTGGCTCACAACCATCTATAATGTGATCTGATGCATACTATATACATAATAAATAAATCTTATTTAAAAAAAATAAATAAATAAAAGCTGTTTGCAGGATCAAAGGCAGCTGGGAAGGTTCTGAGCCATAGATGAGACAGGAATGGAGGTGGAGCACATAAACTTAATTTAAAGACAAAGAGACCTGGGGCTGAGGTGTAGTTCCAGGAGAACTTGGACTCCATCCCCAGCACACACCCCAATCTGCTCCAACACAGAATGACCTGGCCCCTGACTGCTCTGCACAAGCGCTGTTCCCCCACACACACACCCTGACTGCTCTGCACAAGTGCTGCTCCTTCCCCCCCACCGCACCCCCACCGTGACTGCTCTGCACAAGCAATGCTTCCCCCCCTGGCCTGGCCAGCAAAGCCCCCACCTGGGATTTCCAAGCCCTTTCTGTTTAGGCTTCATGCATCTGTGAAAAGCTTCAAGCAGGACTTCAGTGGTTTTTCTACTGAGCTCAAATTCACAGATACAGAGCCAGGGATAAAGCTGCATTGCCAGAGTGCTCACCTGGCATTTGTGAAGTCAGTTTCCACCCCCAAGTATGGAGAAACTGGGCCACTGCTGCTCCCTTCTAATCCCAGCACTCTGGGGGTGGAGGCAGGAGATCAAAGGTACAAGAGCATCCTTGGCTACATGTAAGTTCAAAGCCAGTTGGGCTACATAAAACTGTCTCAAAAAAAAAAGTATATATGGGCTGGATATGGTTTAGCAGTTAAAGAGCAGAGACTGTTCTGTGGAAGAGGACTCAGGTTCAATTCCTAGCACCACATGGCAGCTCACAGCCATCTGTAACTCCAGTTCCAGAAGACGATTCAATGTCTTCTCTTGGCCTCTGTAGGCACCAGACAAACATGTAATGCACACTTACACATATAATGCACACTTACATACATAAAACAAAAATAAACCTCTGTCTCTATCTCTGTCTGTCTGTCTCTCTCTCTCTGTGAGTATATATGTATGTGCATGAGTGGACTCGTGAGTGTGCACGTGAGTGTATGTGTGTGAGTGTGTCTGAGTGTGAGTATGTGTGTTTGTGTGTGCTACCCTGACCACATCATGCTCCTCAGGACACCTGCATGGGTTTTCTCTCTTTCTGGGACACAGCCAGCTCAACCACCAAGACACTGGGACAAACGTCATTTCTTGTTAAGGTGGCTTATACTCACCCTAGTTCCTCCCGTTTTGGTTTTCTGTGTGGTTTACCATGATCTGGAAGGGTTTGGGGGTACCCTGGAACAGATCCCATATGTTCAGGACCACATCTTCGGTGTCCAGAACAAAGCTAGAACTTAGTAGATGATCAATAATAAAATAGGGAGGGGTTGTGGAGGAAAAAGGGAACAAATCCAGGATTTTAAAAGCCACACAAAGCTCTCTAAACTTCAACACTTATCCACAGTCTCTATAAATAAAGTGTCCCCAAGTTGTCACCCAGGAGGCCAAGGAAACTGAGGTTCTCGAAGAGTAAACTCAGGAAAAGAGTAGGGATAAGTTCCATAAAATCTTCTTATGACTTGAGGGTGACAGGGTGGCAGCACAGAGCCACTCTCCCTGGTCGTGGTAAATCAGGAGAGCACTGCAGCAGACTCTGGATGCGTTACTGTCTACTTAACCTGAGGCAATTCAAAGTGCCGGCGTAAAAAAACCAGGTGTGGCGGGTGGCACACACCTACAGTCCTAGCACTGAGGAGACTGAGGAAAAAGAGAGAACATTCCAGACATACTGACTATAGAGTGACCCTGTGTCAGAGGGAAAGAGAGCTGTGGCAGTGGCTAAGTGGGCCTAAAGTGCTGCACAGGCATGAGGACCTGAGTTTGGATGCTAGCACCCACATAAAAGCTGAAAGCAATGGCATGCATTTGTAACCCCAGGGTGGGGAGGCAGAGACAAAAAATAACAAGAGGCGTCTGGGTGATGGGTAAACTCCAAGCTCAAAATAAAATGGTGAAGCCGGGCAGTGGTGGCTCACGCCTTTAATCCTGGCACTTGGGAAGCAGAGGCAGGCACTCTCTGTGAGTTCGAGGCCAGCTTGGTCTACAGAGAGAGTTCCAGAACAGCCAGAGCTGTTACACAGAGAAACCCTGTCTCAAAAATAATAATAATACAATAAAATAAAATGGTGATTGACCTAGTAAGACACCTGACATTAGCCTTTGGCCTCCACATATGAACAAAAAGGAATGAATAATGATGAACGGCTGAACATGGTAAAGCACCTTTGATCTCAGAGGCCAGCGAGGGCTACACAGTGAGTCCCTTTCTCATGGATGGATGGATGAGAACAGAAAGGAGTAGGGCCTCATAGCCACCTTCTATGTAAAAGACATTTTCACTGGTGATACCAAACTGTCCCCTACATGCCAACGGGAAGAATGGATGAGGGAAAACGACTCTTGGTGAAGGGAAGAAACAGACCACACCACTCCAAATTATCTCTTCTCCAAGTTCCCTCTCTGACTAAATGGAGTTTAACCTCTTTCACTTCTCTTTAAACTCCAGGGCAACTCCACAGGCCCATTATCCAGTGAGCTGCACAGACTGAAAGCCCAGGAACTCCAGGGTGGATCTGTCTCCTCAAGTTGGTCCTCCATCTTCCTCTATATCAGTGACTGTGGGTTAACCCCCAAGGGCCATGTGGCACTGCCTGGGGGCATTTTTAGTTGTTATAACAAGTGTGGGTATGCCTGGCAGCTTGTGGGCAGATACCCTACAGTTTGTTGCCAAATTTATGTTGCTAAATACCCTACAGTACCCAGGGTGCCCTACACCACAAAGAATAGTTTGGTCCAATTGTGAACAGGGCAGAGTTGAGAAACTAGGCCCTGTTCTCCCACACACCTCAACACTCACAGAAATACAGTGACTTGCCACAATGTGGTGTCCTCAATTAGCTAGCCCCAAGAAGAAAAAGACAGGCATACACCTCCATCAGGACAGATGCTATCCCTAACTTCTTGTCAAACCAAAGGAAGCTTGTTCCAGGCTCTCCTTAGGATTCTAACCCACTGATTTACTTTTGTAAAACATTCAGGCACGCTTTTACAAGCTGGGTGTCTTGTTTTTTCTGACCATTAGATCTGGTCATAACCACTTCCCCTTGGTGGGGAGGCCTGGTGGCACTCAGAGGAAGGGGAAGCAGGCTACCCAGATGAGACCTGAGATCATATGGTGAGGAAGAGGTCCCCTTCTGTCACAGGCCTAGGGAACGGGCATAGGGCGGAAAAGGGAGGAAGCGGGGAACGGGAAGATACAAGTGAGGGGATAACAATCAGGATGTAATCTGAATAAATTATTTAAATAAGAAAGAACAGAAAACAAAAAGATCTAGTCATAAAAGCCAGGCATTTGCCTGCTTGGAAAACCTAGAGACCACATGCACCTGCTTCAGAATCCTAGGGCACCTGGAATAATGACCCGAGAGCCCACCCCACACCTGAGCCTGAGACAGTCTAGCCGGATGCAGGTGAGGTGCAGCTCAGCAGCTGAGCACTTAGTAGATATTAAAGACCCTGGGCTCATTACCCAGAAACACACAAACAAAGCATTAAAGAATAAAACCCAGGGCCGGAGAGATGACCGAGCGGTTAAAAGCCTGTACTGCTTTTGCCGAGGAGCCAAGTTCAGTTCCCAGCACCTACATCAGGTGGCTCACAATTGCCTATAACTCCAACTGCAGGGCATCCAATGTTCTGGCTTCCTTAGGCATCCACATACATGTGCACACAGACAGACAGACAGACAGACAGTCACAGAGAATTAAAAACAGGCATGGCAGAACACACCTTTAACCTCAGTATTTAGGAAAAAAAAAAAGGTAAGGCAGTAGTGGCTCACCCCTGTAATCTCAGCACTTGGGAGGCAGAGGCAGGTGGATCTCTGAGTTCAAGACCAGCCTGGTCTACAGTGTCCCAAGACAGCCAAGACTACGCAGAAAAACCCTGACTCGGAAAAACAAATTTAATTAATTAATCTATATCAGTATTCTGGAGGCAGAGGCAGGCCAATCTCTATGTTTGAGGCCAGCCTGGTCTATATGTGAGTTCCTCACCAGCCAGAGCGATGTAGTAAAACCCTGTTTCAATGATGATGGTGATGATGTTGCTGTTGTTGATGATGATGTTGCTGTTGTTGATGATGATGGTGGTGGTGGTGATGGTGGTGGTGGTGGTGGTGATGGTGGTGGTGATGGTGGTGATGGTGGTGATGGTGGTGGTGGTGGTGGTGGTGGTGATGGTGGTGGTGGTGATGGTGGTGGTGGTGGTGGTGGTGATGATGGTGGTGGTGATGGTGTGATCTTTTTTTTTTTTTTTTTTTTTTTAATCTAAAGACCAAGCTTGGGTGATAATGAATGTGTTTTAAAAATCTAAAGGTCAGTCTTGGTGGCACAAATCTTCTAATCCCAGCACTTGGGAGGCTGAAACAGGAAGACCAAGAGTTTAAAGCAAGCCTGGGCTACACAGTAAGATCCAAGCCAGCCTTGTCCCAGCCAGACCTTGTCCCAAACAAACAAACAAAGCAAAATAACCTACTGAGTTTGAGTCAGGTGAGCTCTACTTCAGTCATCTTAAGGTTGGGCTATGAAGCAACAGATCCCAATTCAAATACTAACAGACAGATGCCAGGAAGAGAGCCAGCCAGGTGGGAGAAAGTATAAGCAGAGACAATGGACACTTGGCCTTCCAAGAGAGCAACAACAAGGAGGAATGGAGTCTACAGGCCTGTTTTCCAGGAGCAGCTACAATGAGGCACAGTGTTGTCCAATATTATTTGAGGTCAGAAACCCAGGTGTTTGTACAAAGCCTCCAGTAATTAGTGGAGATAACAGCAGTTCACGTCATTAAAATAAAGCCCAAAAACCACAGCTGGTGATGGTCTTGGGAGACTCAGGCAAGAGAATCAAAAGTTCAGGGTCATCCTCAGCTTTATAGCAAGTTTGACATCAGCCTGACTATATGAAACCCTATCCAACAAATTAGAGCTGGTGAGACAGATCAATAGGTAAAGGCACTCTGCACCAAGCTTGATAACCTGAGTTCAATCCCAAGGGACCACATGGTAAAAAGAGAAAACCACCAGGACATGGAGGGAGGGAGGGAGGGAGAGGGACTGGGGAGGGAGGGAAGAGGAGGAGGGAGGGAGGGAGGGAGGGAGGGAGGGAGGGAGGGAGACAGAGAACTCCTGAATGTTGTCCTCCAACCTCCACACATACCACGGCACTGGTGTACCCACGCACTCCTAAATCAATAAACAAGTATAATAAAAAAAAGAGACAGTCAGTGGTATGAGGAGATGCCCAGGTAAGCGTGCTTAAATGTGGGTGGGGCGTGTTGGCGCATGCCTTTAATCTCAGCACTCGGGAGGCAGAGGCAGGTGGATCTCTGTGAGTTTGAAAACAGCCTGGTCTACAAAGCAAGTCCAGGACAGCCAAAACTACAGAGAGAAAGAAACCATGTCTGGAAAAACAAAAACAAAACAAAAAACAAACAAACAAAAAAGATTAAAGACTAAGTAAAATAAATAAAACCAAGCCAGCCTAGAGGTACGATAGATCTAAAACCCAATTAAGAACACATATCTAGGGCACACACACTCAAACACTACCACCAGGCCTACTGGCACTGGCCTGTAATCCCAGCACTCAAAAGACTAAGGTAGGAGGATAGATTGTAAGATCCAGGCTAGCCTGAGCTACAAAACAAGACTTTCTCAAAAGGGAGCCCGAGGGGTCAAGGACAACACAAGACGATCTACAGAGTCAACTAACCTGGGCCCATGGGGGCTCACAGAGACTGAACTACCAGCCAAAGAGCATGTGTGGGCTGGACCTACGCCCCCTGCACATGTGTAGCAGATATAGTTGTCATGTGAGTCCCCTAACAACTGGAGTGGGGACAGTCTCTGACTCTGTTGCCTGCCTCTGGATCCGTTTCCCATAGCTTAGCTGCCTTGTCTGGCCTCAATGGGAGAGGATGCACCTAGTCTGCTACAACGTGATGTGCCAGGATTGGTCAGTACCCATGGTGTCTCCTTCACTTAGAAGGGAAGGGAGGAATGGGAGAAGCAAGTGGGGGGGGGGGAGTGAAGGGGGGCTGCGATCTAGATGCAAAGTGAATAATTAACGGGGAAAAAACAGCAACAAAAAGCCAGACATGGTGGTATGCACTTTCAATCCCAACACTTGGGAGGTAGAGGCTAGTGGCCTGTGAGTTTGAGGCTAGCCTGGTCTACACATCACGTTCCAGACCATCCAAGGTGATATAGGAAACCCTGTCTCTAAATAAATAAATAAAGTTTTATTTATTCTTATTTATTTGTTCAAATGTTGGTTGAGCCTACTATAAGCAAGGCTAGGGGAAAACAGATGATCTCAGAGGATCATTGCAAGACAAAAATATCAGCACACACAGAATAGCATTTTATCCTGAATGTCTCAGAGAGGATTCTGAGCAGCCTGAGAGCCATTCAAGGGTTTTAGGGCACCTAGTCATTCAACGAGCAACTCCTGAGCACCATACTCTGTCCTGGATACTAGGAGTTGAGTTACAAACACAGCAAACTAAGTAAACTCTTTGGTGTATGAGAAAAATAAGTGGGAGCAGAAAACTGGATGTGCGAGAAGTGGCAGGGATCAGAGAAAAGATGCCTGAGGAGTCCCGTGACTAAAGAAAGCAGCTACACAAGAACAGAGCTTGAGGGCCTGTGCTCCAGGCTTGGTTGGACAGTGGCTGGGGAGCCACTGAAGGGTGCTGAGCAGAGGAAGGGCAGGTTCTGGTGTGTCTCTCGACAGGATTCCTCTGGGCTGGAAATGGAATTCAGCAGAGAAGTGCTTGCCTAACAGTTGCCAGGCCCTAGATTCTATCTCCAGTATGGCAGAAGACAAATCAAAAGTAGACTCTCTGGCTGCTGAACTGATACTAAAATC
Organism: Acomys russatus; assembly: GCF_903995435.1. NCBI lineage: Eukaryota > Metazoa > Chordata > Mammalia > Rodentia > Muridae > Acomys > Acomys russatus. The sequence goes on from NC_067161.1 coordinate 270,016, forward strand.
CAGGGGTCAAGGGAGGACAAGGAGGGAAGAAAGCTGGGAGTGCCGGTGCAGGCCTGTTATCCCAGCTACTGGGAAGCGAAGGCAGAGGAATCACAAGTTCAGGACCCATCAGGCTACAGAGATGAAGGACAACCTGGGCCGTTTTAGTTAAGACTCTTGTCTCAAAACAAAAAGCAAAAAGAGCTCAGTCCCCAGTCCTACAAAAATAAACAATGACAAGTCATTAGATAGCACTTTAGGCCCGAGGAGATAGCCCTGACAAGTTTGGACGCGTTTCTTGGCAAGAATAGGAGGCAGATAAAGAATAAGAAGGAAGCTGGGCGAGATGGCGCACACCTGTAATCCCAGCACTCAGGGCGGCAGAGGCAGGAGGATCACTGTGAGTTCAAGGCCAGCCTGGTCTACAAAGTGAGTCCAGGAAAGCAAGGATACACAGAGTAACCCTGTCTCGAAAAACCAAAAGAAGAGGAGGAGGAGGAGGAAGAGGAAAGAGGAATCAAGGACAAAAGCTGGAGAAAAAACCTTAGTAGTTAAAAGTACTGGCTGCTCTTCTAGAGGACACAGATTCAGTTCCCAGCAGTTACATGACAGTTTACAACCATCTAACTCCAGTTCCAGGGGATCTGACTCCCACACACAGATATACATGCAAGCAAAACACCAATGCACATAAAAGTTTTTTTTTAATGTATTTGTTTTGTTTTTTGTTTTTTTGAGACAGGGTTTCTCTATGTAGCCTTGGCTGTCCTGGACTCGCTTTGTAGACCAGGCTGGCCTCAAACTCACAGTGCTGGGATTAAAGGCGTGCACCACCACACCTGGCAAAATAAATTATTTTTAACACCTGAAGGACACAATAGGTTTTGGCCCCCAAAGAGAAAGGACCATCTTCCTAAAGGTACTTCAGCTCCTCCCAGGACGCAGTAAGATAAGGATGTCCCCAAATCCCAACACCACCATGCTCCCAAAGTGAACCACCTCTGCAGTGGAAGCTTTGGTTTAAAAACTCAGTATGGGGCTGGAAAGGTGGCTCAGTGGTTAGGAGCACTGTCTACTCTTCCAGAGGTCATGAGTTCAATTCCCAGCAACCAAATGGTGGCTCACAACCATCTGTAATGGGATATAATGCCTTCTTCTGGCATGCAGGTGTACATGAATAAACACTCATATACATTAGATAAATAAATCTTAAAAAAAAAAAAAAAAACTCAGTATGCTATGTGAACAGGTTTTTGTTTCGATCCCAAACATGGGATATGGAGTTGCCTTTAGTTTGTCCATAGTTGATAATTGCCTCATGCAGGGCGTGGTCTACGCCAGCTGGTAACAGCCTCATGCAGCATGGAGAGGTGTGTAATCTTTGCCAGGTGCAGTTATGGGAGTCTGAGGACTGTGGGAGAGTATAAATACCAAAGTCCAGGGAGAGGTTGAAAGCGTTAGGGGAGAGGGACAGAGGAAGGCGGCTGCTGGTGCATCCTGCTGTGGTTACCATTTGCTGACGCTGGACTGCAAGGCAACAGGCGTGGTAAACGGCAGTGGAAGGAGTTTGAAAAGCAACAAGGTCCCTGTGAGAAGTGGAGGAAACGCTTCCCAAAGCCACTTGCTACTCCAGGAGCAGTTCCACAAGTCACCGAGAAGATGCATCAGATACAGTTTTCAGGCCACCCAGAGTCTGCACCACCGGTCGGCTGCTGCCAACTTTTGTGTATAGCCAAATGTTCTCAGCAGGTACAGCAAAAATCAACCTTGGAGTCCCACCCAACTGCAAGCACTTACATCTACTGCGTGTTAACTAAGTACCGAGCAGTACTGTTCCCAGTGCTTGCCAAGGATGCATTCAAATTACCATTTGTTAGATACTCCGTTATTCTACATGGGGAAACTTAGGAAGAGTAAAAAAGTAACCCATCTTAGCTGCAGGACCACCTTCTGAATGCAGGGCACACAGGTACTTACTCTGAGTTCTCCAATATTTATTTCTACTTTAGGCATGAAATTAGCACATGTCTTTTTCTTTATCTTTGGGTTTTGGTTGGTTGGTTGGTTTTGGTTTTAGAGGTACTGGGAATTGAGTGTGGAGCCTCACACATGCTAAGCAACTATTGTACCATAGAGCTAAATCTCCAGTCATTTTTAACATGTAATTTTTATGTATTTATTTGTTTGGTTGGTTGGTTTTTGTTTTGCTTTTCCAGACAGGGTTTCTTCTCTGTGTAGCGTTGGCTGTCCTGGACTTTCTTTGCAGACCAGGCTGGCCTTGAACTCACAGCGATCCACCTGCCTCTGCCTCCTGAGTGATGAGATTAAAGGCATGCGCCAACACGCCCCGGCCACATTAAGCACACTTGCCCTGGGCATCTCCTCATACCTTTTTTTATTTTAAAATAACTTACAGAGAGGTGCAGGCCCCTTTTCTCAACCATCCTCAAAAGATCAGCCACAAAACATCTGCCTCCTACCAGCTCCACACTCCAGTGAGAAAAGAGAGCCACTGCCAGCTCTCAGCGCCAACTTTCCACTTAGATAACACTGTCTCTCTTCTCTTCCCAGACCTCTGCCTAAGGGAAGGTGATAAGCTCTTCGCAGCAGCCCCTACCTCAGGAGCAAGGCTGAGAGTCCCTAATGAGCGGGATCGTGACTTCTCTAAGCATGATGTCGGTCCTAGAAGGACCCAAGCATGAGTATCAAAAAGACTAGACTGTAGCCCACTCCCACGGAGGAGAAAGTGAGCCCCACTTAGTTGATTCTGTGGGCCACCCTTCTCCTATTGTCCTCAACCCCGCTGGCTTCTACAATTCTGCCTCCCCCTCTTCTGCAGGGTTCCCCAAGTTCCACCTAATATTTGACTAGGGGCGGTCTCTGCATCTGCTCCCATCGAAGGGATCTGGGGAAAGAGAGCACGTGGAGGGAGGGACTGGGGAGGGGGTGAGACTGGGGTCAGGATGTAATATATAAGAATTAAAACAAAAGCTCAAAACAACAAAAAAAAAAAAAAAAAAAAAAAAGCACAGTGCAGACTAAACCCCTCACACTGATAAACCCCTAACCACAGCACAGGCTAGACCACTCACACCACAGCCCTAGAAGGCTCGGAAGCTTTCCCCATACTCTTAACCTACAGATAAACTGAGGCACAGTCAGCAGTGAAACAACTTACTCAAGATGGTAAGGTTTAGCAAAGGATGCTAACACAGCGGTAAAGTGTGTGTGTGAGGCCCTAGGTTCAATCTCTAGGAACCAGAGGGGGAGGGCGCAGGTGCCTGCCAACTGGAAGGTTAGTCTGTGATGAGTGCAACGCTTAGCCTTGGAAAACACAAGCCACCTGCTCCGGTTTGTTGTCCTTTGAGGCACAGGCTCATTCTAGCAAAAGCTGCCCTGGAGCTCAATCCTCCTACCTCATTCCTCAGTGTTGTGATTACAGGTATGTGCACACCAGGCCAAGCAACCCACTCTGGACTGTCTCTGGATTCTCTAGCTACATGAAGTTGTTGTTTGTTTGTTTGTTTGCTTGCTTGTTTTGTTTTTGTTTTTGAGACAGGGTTTCTCTGTGTAGCCTTGGCTATCTTGGACTCACTCTGTAGACCAGGCTGGCCTCAAAATCACAGAGATCCGCCTGCCTCTGCCTCCCAGGTGCTGAGATTAAAGGTGTGCGCCACTGCCACCACCACCCAGCTTACATGGAAGTCCTTACTTGCCATCTACCCTCTCCTTCGTTCTGATTTCAGGACTCCAGAAGCCAGCAAGCCTAGATCAGTGACAGGAGAGGCACAGGAAGTCTACAAGGTGAACACTCAGGGAAGGTAGGAACCTGCCTAAGGTGAAGGCCAGCCCCCACTACTGCCAAGCACAATTCATCCAGCTTCCTTTTCTGTGGCAAAAAAGCCCATAGAAGGAGAGAACACAAAACCAGGTTTCTTGGGTAGGCTTCTTAGCAGATTAGAAGCTAGAGAATACACCAGAAACTTTTCTTTTGTCATCATTGCCCAGCAATAAAATACATTCAGGTATCGGCTGACCAAGACGCTTGCCATCAAGCGTGATGACCTGAGTTCAATCCTCAGAACCTACATAATGGAAGGAGAGACCCAAGTCCCGAAGGAGTCTTCCACATGTGTGCCATGGTATGCATGAATGCACACATCATACATACATACATACATACATACACAAGATGTATTGTACATGCAAAAATAAAATATACAAACTGATAGAGAATCTCATGTCTGGTAACCTACTTTCCCTCCATCACAGGTGAATAAACCAGGAAATACACCCGTATCCATATAACACTGAGCCAGATCCCACCGGGTCCTTGCAAAATAATTCTGTTTTCTCCACACAACAGGTCCACGGGGAGAGAACACACAGGTGTTCCTTTGTAGCAAACAGGCACCAATTTCTTGCGGACTCTTGAACGCAAGTCATGAGCACTGTTTCCAACTCTGGAGGAACCTCCAGCCTCTTTGGCTTTAAAATAATCATAGCCAAATGTGGCACCCACTTCACCCAAAAGACTTCACAGGTCGCCATTCCTGGTGTAGCCTATTAGCGAGGTACATCAAAACAGAACAAGTACTTGTGGGTACTAATCGGCAGCTGCTAAAAAACAGAAGTGTTTTTCCTGTTTCTCAAACAAAAACAAGAGTCATCATGTCCAGGCTGTCCTACTGTATTCATTAATAATCAGGACAGCAGCATACAGGAGTGCTCTGTAACAAGAGGCAAATCGCATTACAGGAACGAGAAATCCACCAGCACTAGGGATTAGAGCAGTCAGCCAGGGAACCCAGCCTAGGATTGCTTCAGAAGAAAGCTTCCTTGGGAGGGCCTATAGTGCCGGGCACATCTCCAGAGCGGCGGAGCCTCACTGCCTCACCGGGTAGAAGACACTCCCCTGGGTACTAGGGTCCCGAGCATTTTCCACTGCACCCCAAACCTGCAAAGAAGGACAAAAAAGGCCCCACTTTCCGCTCTTGTCCTCTCTCTGCTGTTTCCTTAAACTTCCCCGGTAGAATTTGGGCAGAAAGGAAAGAAAGGATGAAAAGACCAAAAAAAAAAACCATGAAACTAGAGTTACCGGGAAGAAAAACAAACGGTGGGGGAACCCCAACACAAGCGGTGGGAAGTCCCTTTTCTAGAGTCTGGGCTCCTACATGGTGCTCGGTGATGGGGTGTACCTGGTGAGTAGGGACCCTACCCCCAACAGAGGACGGGGTAAAAAAAATACCCAATTTGCTGCCTCCAGATCTGGCGTTCCCTCCCGAGGGCAGAACACTAAAGCAGAGAGGCCCAGCTCTCCCGAAACCGAGTCCCCAGAGTCTGAGAGCGGCGGCTGCACCCGGGCGTGGGCGGCCGGTCCCCACGTCCGCAGACCGGAGCTCCGGCTGGAGAGCCGATCGGTCCGCCCGTCCCAGCGTCCCCGGTCCACGGGGCCTCCCCGGCTGCCCCGCACCGCTCCCCGCCGCCCACCACCTACCCAGAGTGGATCGGAGCCATCAGCGCTGCAGAAGCTGCGCAGCGCCATGCGGGTGGCCAGCGGAGCTAGGAGCCGCAGCGCCGCGCGGTTGGCTCGCGTCACCAGGATGCAGCCCCGCCCCGCCCCGCCCCGCCCAGTGCGTGAGAAGAGCGCAGCCTCTCTGTGCCCAGGGTTGGGCCTGATGCAGGCCTGGTCTGCGCTTCTCATCCTCCGATGCTTCCTAAGCTTCCTGGGCCCGAAGAACCCCTCGCTGGGCCCTGCATGCCCCCTGACTTTGTCCCAGGTGATCCTAACTGTACAGCCTTTCCCCTGCTGCGGGAGAATGCCCCGCGCTTGCGTGATTTAGGCCTTTTTCCTTCAGGTTCAACTGGCTTGCAACTGACGGGGTAGGGATGCGAGCTCTCAAGAAAGGGAAGGGAAAACATGGGGAAACTGAGGCGCAGAGAAGTAGGAGGCTCCCTCAGAGCCACTCAACCAAGTAGAAGTTCGAGTAGGAGTTCATTTGAATCAGGAGCCCTATACTTCGATCCTAAACACTGAGATTTCCATCCTAAACAGCAGTTTGCTAACCCCTCCTCCATGGTCTGCAAAGCACCCTGGGAATTTCTCCCACTCTGAGCCCAGCCAGAAATAACTCTTTTCCTTGTTGTTTGGATTCGGGAGATGGGGACACATAAATTAACTAAGTCCGGCTTCTTATGGACAATGTAGTAGAGAATTACTTTGAACATTTTTTTTTTAACAGACTGGGTTTCTCTATCTAGCCTCTGGCTGTCTTTGAACTCTGGACTCGAACTCAGAGATCCACCTGCCTCTCCCTCCCAAGTGCTGGGATTAAAGGTGTGCACCACCAGGGCTGGCCATGCCTCTACTTCTTGTTACCCCAGCCTAATGTGGTGCTGAGAACAGTACTCAGGGCTTCCTCCATGCTAGGGAAGCACTCTACCAACCTCTCCAGCCCCCTCGAAAATAAGTTAATTTAAATAATAATAATAAGACCCAAGATGGTGGTGCCTAGGACCCATGGTATCTGGGTAGCAGTACCACAGTGACTGTGGAGTGAGTGAGAGGCCCTGGCTGGATACAAGATTACTTTAAAAAAAATTAAAAATTAGTAGCCCTCCTGTATACAAATAACAAGTGGGCTGAGAAAGAAATTAGGGAAACTAGACCCTTCACAATAGCCACAAGAAACATAAAGTATCTTGGTGTAATTCTTTTTTTATTATTATTAATTTATTCTTGTTACATCTCAATAGTTATTCCATCCCTTGTATCCTCCCATTCTTCCCTCCTTCCCATTTTCCCCTTATTCCCCTCCCTTATGACTGTTCCTGAGGGGGATTACCTCCCCCTGTATATGCTCATAGGGTATCAAGTCTCTTCTTGGTAACCTGCTGTCCTTCCTCTGAGTGCCACTAGGTCCCCCCATCCAGGGGACATGGTCAAATGTGAGGCACCAGAGTACGTGAGAAAGTCATATCCCACTCTCCACTCAAGTGTGGAGACTGTTCTGACCATTGGCTAGATCTGGGCAGGGGTTTAAAGTTTACCACCTGTATTATCCTTGGCTGGTGCCTTAGTTTGAGTGGGACCCCTGGGCCCAAATCTGCCTATCATAATATTCTACTTGTAGGTTTCTAGAACCCTCTGGATCCTTCTACTTTGCTATTCTCCCATGCTTCTCTCATCTAGAGTCCCAATAGGATATCCGCCCCTCTGTCCCAGTTTCCTGGTAAGTGAAGGCTTTCGTGGGACATGCCCTTTGGGCTAATATGCAGATATAAGTGAGTATATACCATTTGAGGCTTTCTGCTTCTGGGTTAACTCACTCATTATGATAATTTCTAGCTCAATCCATTTATCCACAAATTTCTGGAATTCCTTGTTTTTAATAGCTGAGTAGTATTCCATAGTGTATATGTACCACCGTTTCTTTATCCATTCTTCTTCTTGGTGTAATTCTAACCAAGCAAGTAAAAGACTTGCATGAAAAAACATCAAATGTCTAAAGAAAGAAATTGAAGATGACAGAAGATGGATTAGTAGGATTAACATAGTAAACATTGCCATCTTACCAAAATCAATCTACAGATTCAATGCAATTCCCATCAAAATATCAACACAATTCCTTACAGACCTTGAAAGAACAATTTTCAACTTCATATGGAAAAAAAGAAAAAACTCAGAACATCTAAAACAATCCTATACACTAAAAGAACTTCAGGAAGTATCTCTATTCCTGCTTTCAAACTCTACTATAGAGCAACAGTAATAAAAACTACATGGTACTGGCATAGAAACAGACTGGTGGATCAACGGGATCGAATTGAAAACTCAGATATAAATCCACACACCTACAGACACTTAGTTTTTTGCAAAGAAGCCAAAACCATACAATGGAAAAAAGAAAGCATCTTCAACAAATGGTGCTGATCTCACTGGATGTCTACATGTAGAAAAATGCAAATAGATCCATATTTATCATCCTGCACTAAACTCAAGTCCAAGTAGATTGAAGACCTCAACATAAAACCAGATTCACTAAATCTATTAAAAAGAGAAAGTGGGGACCAGCCTTGAACTCATTAGCACAGGAGACAACTTCCTGGACAGAACACCAACAGCTCAGGTTCTAAGATCAACAATTAATAGATGGGACATCATGAAACTGAAAAGCTTCTGTAAGGAAAAGTGCACTGTGGACAGAACAGAACAGCAGCCTAAAGATTGGGAAAAGGTCGTCACCAACCCTACATCTGACGGAGGGCTAATATCCAAAATACCTAAAGAACTCAAGAAATTAAACACCAACAAACCAAATAATTCAATTTTTAAAATGGGTACAGAACTAAACAGCGAATTCTCAACAGAAGAATCTCTAATGGCTGAGAAGCACTTTTTAAAAAACTGTTCAACACCCTTAATCATTGGGAAAATACAAATCAAAACAACTCTTGAGAGTCCATCTTACACAGAATGGCTAAGATCAAAAAACTCAAGCGACAGCACATGCTGCTGAAAAGCCTGAAAAACAAGGCCAAGCTCGGGCCGGTTGACCCCTGCCCTAGTTCCAAGAAACCCCCACCTGCAGCTTTAGGAAAACACCCTGTGGGGAAAGCCCCCACACGGCCCACTCTCTACCCCCCCTACCACCCCCACCACCCCCCTCCCCCCCCACCCCCACCACCCCCCTCCCCCCCCACCCACTCCACCCCCCCACCCCCCCACCCCCGTTAACCCGGCCCGAGCCAATCATCCTGCTCACGTACCTCAGACAGCAGCCCAACCAATCAGTTTAAAGGTCAGCTCCTCCTCCTGGCCCTTTGCCTCCCGAGTGCTGAGAGACCCTGACATATCAACAATTGGGACTTCTGGTGTGTCAGTAATAAATTTTACCTATACCTCTCAGCTGGTGTGACTTGAGTGGTTTCTCGCGGCGGCCCCCTTACCGAATTGGACTCCCAGGGTCCAACATTTTGGGCTAGGGTCCAACACTGGCGAGGATGTGGAGAAAGGAGAATACTCCTCCATTGCTGGTAAAAGTACAAACTTATACAACCACTTTGGAAATCAATCTGGTGCTTTCTCAGAAAACTGGAAATAGTACTACCTCAAGACCCAGCTGTTACTCCTGGACATATACCCAAAAGATCCTCCACCATACTGTAAGGATATTTGCTCATCAACATTCATACCTGCTTTATTCATAATAGCCAGAAACTGGAAACAACCTAGATGTTTTTCAACCGAAGAACGGATAAAGAAACTGTGGTACATTTACACCATGTACTACTACTCAGCTATTAAAAACAAGGAAACCTTAAAATTTACAAGCAAATGGATGGAACTGGAGAAGATCATCCTGAGTGAAGAAACCCAGATCCAGAAAGGCACATGTAGTATGATGCACTCATTTACAAGTGGACATTAGCCGTATAATACAGGACAACCATATCACAATTCATAGACCCAAAGAAGCTAAGTAACAAGGAGGGCCCAAGGGAGCCCTCCTTAGATCTCACTCAGATGGGGAAATAGAATAGACAGTGGAAGTGGATGTATAGAGGGAACTGGGTAGGAGAGGGTGTAGGGAGGGAAACAAGGGGGGGAGATCAGATACGGAGAGAGTGGGGAAGGGGAGGGGAGAGGGCTTGGAGAGAAAAGGGAAACTGAGAGCAGGGGCCTCACTGAGACAAGCTGGAGACTTGTGACAAGGTAGGCTACAGGGAGGATATGGGGATGTCTCTCGTGGGCCTCCTGGCAGAAGGGGATGTGGAGACTAAGGAGGCCACCTTCTAGCTGGGCAGGACTTACAGTGGTAGGAGGGGATCCACTTGAGAAATCTTCAACCCAAGATTTGCCCTGCCTGCAGGATGTGCAGACATACAGATGGAGTGGACACTGAAGGAATGTCCAGCCAAAGCCTGGCCCAACCTGGAACCCACCCTATGCAAGAGAGCCAACCCCTGACACCATTAACAATACTCTGGTGTGTTTACAGACAGGAGCCTGGCATAACTATCCTCTGAGAGGCCCCACCTAGCAGCTGATAGAATCAGATGCTGAGAATCACAGCCAAACATTAGGCGGAGCTCTGGGAGTCTGGCAAAAGAGTTGAGGGAAAGGATAGAAGGACCCAGAGGAGACAAGAAAGCCACAAGAAGACCAACAGAGTCAACTAAGTAGACCCACGGGGGCTCACAAGATGGAAGCACCAACCAAAGAGCATGCATGGACTGGACTTAGGCCCTCTACACATATGTAAGTGATAGGCCCTCTACACATATGTAAGTGATAGGCCCTCTACACATATGTAAGTGATAGGCAGTTTGATCTTCATGTGGGTCCCCTAGTAAGTTGAGCAGGTGCTGTCTATAACATGGACTCTGTTGCCTGCTTTTGATCACTTCCCTTTAGCTGGGGTGAGTTGGGGGGGGGCTCCCATTTTCTGAGGAGAAGAGGGGATGGGGGAAGAGGGTGGAAGAGGGAACGGGAGGAGAGGGGCTGTGATCGGCATGTAAAGTGAATATATAAATTTTTAAAACTACAAATAATAGTAAAGTGAATAAGTAAGATAAATATAAATTTTAAGGATCAACTACAAACTAAAGAATGTATTAGGTCCTATAAACAGAGCCATGAGCAAAACAGGCCCCTGCCGCTACCTTAGGAAGTAGGGCTGACAATCTCAAAGGCAAGGACACTGATGCCTAGACACGTAAGACTACTTAACATTCATGGTTGGAGAGCTACTCAAACTTTCCTACTTAACAATGTACACACACCAGCCTCAAATTCACACATTAACCCATGAAGTACATAATACTATTCTTCCTATTTTTCAGGTTAGAGACCAAAACAAGAAAGCAACTTGTCAAAGATCATTTACGTGGTGAATGACTAAGCCTAGCGTTGGATCAAGGCAGTCCTGCAGGGAGTCACGGGGAGAAAATAAATTAACAACACTAACCACTGTGTGATGTTGCCTCAGTGCTGCTTAAGATACGGAAACTGAAGAGCTGCGCCAGGGTCTGAGAGTCTAAGCTTTCTGGTGACTTCAGCAACACCTGTCCTTAGGCATCTACCCAAATCACACTTCCCATTAGCATGCGCACAAACAGCCAGAGCAAATAAAAACAGAAGAACTAAGTGTAGGTACAAGACCCACACAAAAACAAAGGCCTTGGTGAGGAAAAAGGGAAGGACACCGGGCTTTTCTGTGGCTCTTTGACCGGGCCAGGTCCTCCTCAGTATGAGTGAGAATTTGTTTGTTTGTTGTTGTAACATTGTTTATTTACTTTATGTGTGTGTGTGTGTGGGTATGCATACAAACATGTACTTGTGGAGATCAGAGAACAGCATGGGAGAGTGTTACTCATGGAAACACGTGGATTTCAAGGAGCTAACTCAAGTCATCAGTTTGGCAGTAAGTCCTTTACCTCTATGAGTGAGCTTCTTCCTTTTTTACTTGTTTGTTTGGTTGGTTGATTGGCTGGTTGGTTGGTTTTTTGATACAGGGTTTCTCTGTATAGCCCTGGCTGTCCTGGACTCACTTTGTAGACTAGGCTGGCCTCGAACACACAGCGAGATCCGAGACCCGACTGCCTGTGCTTCCCAAGTGCTGGGATTGAGGGCATGCACTCCATCACCCAGCTCTGAGTGAGTTTTTAAAGGATAATTACTTTCAGGGGACAGTTCTCAATGCACTGCTACCCATAGGTATCGAGCTTCAGCTGGTGTGGGCCCTTGTCTGCAGGCGGAGGAGGAAACACTCCCTCCTGGTAAGCTTCGAGCAGACCTAGGTGAGCCACACCCTCTGCTGGCAAAACAACCCACCAGGCCCAAATGTGTTAAAAAGCTAGTCTTTGCAGGGACACTTCAAAAGCAAACCCTAAGTCAAAAGGTGTCAAAAGCTGGCTCTTTGACGAAAAACTGGGAGTGTCTCCTGCTATCCAGGTACCCTTGGTTTAGAAACCCAGAGGTTGGTACAGTAGTTTGAACAGACCCGCCCGCCATGATGTTCTTCTTATAGGTTTCTAGGACCCTCTGGATCCTTCTATTTTCCCATTCTCCCATACTTCTCTCACCTAGAGTCCCAATAGGAAGTCCTTGCATCTATCCCAATTTCCTGATAAGTGAAGACTTTCATGGGACATCCCTGTTGGGCTAGTGTCCAATTATAAGTGAGTATATACCATGTGAGTCAGTGAGTCTGGGTTAACTCACGCAATATGATCATTTCTAGTTCCATCCATTTGCCAGCAAATTTCAGGATTTCCTTATTTTTAATAGCTGAGTAGTATTCCATGGTGTTAATTTATCGCAGTTTCTTTATCCATTCTTCAGCTGAGGGACATTTAGGTTATTTCCAGGTTCTGGCTATTACAAATAAGGCTGCTATGAACATGGCTGAACATATGTCCTTGTTGTGTGGTGGAGCATCTTTTGGGTATATTCCAAGGAGTGGAAAAGCTGGGTCTTGAGGTAGTCCTGTCCCAGTTTTTTGAGAAAGCGCCAGATTGATTTCCAAAGTGGTTGTACAAGTTTGCACTCCCACCATCAATAAAGGACTGTTCCCCTCTCTCCACATCCTCACCAGCATATGCTGTCACTTGAGTTTTTTATCTTAGCCATTCTGATGGGTGTAAGATGGAATCTCAGAGTCGTTTTGATTTGCATTTCTCTGATGACTAAGGACGTTCTTTCTTTAAGTGTTTCTCAATCATTCGATATTCCTTTGTTGAGAATTCTCTATTTAATTCTGAGCCCTACTTCTTAATTGGGTTATTTAGTTTGGTGGTGTTTAATTTCTTGCACTCTTTATATATTTTGGATATTAGCCCTTTGTCAGATGTAGGGTTGGTGAAGGTCTTTTCCCAGTCTGTAGGCTGTCGCTTTGTTCTGTTGACAGTGTCTTCTGCCTTACAGAAGCTTCTCGGCCTCATGAGGTCCTAATTATTAATTGTTGAGCTTAAGGCCTGGGCTGTTGGAGTTCTGTTCAGGAAGTTGTCTCTTGTGCCAATGTGTTCCAGGCTCTTCCCCACTTTTTCTTCTAACAGATTTAGTGTCTCTGCATGAACTCTGGTGCCACATATTTGACCACTTCCCTTGGTGGGCTCAAAGAAAGGATAAGCAAGCCACCAGGATGAGACTTGATAGTCTGTGACCATATGGTGGGGGAGGAGGTCCCCTTCTGTCACAGACCTAGGGGAGGGGAATAAGGTAAAAGAGGGAGGGAGGGAGGAATGGGAAGATACAAGTGAAGGGATAACAATTGAGATGTAGTCTGAATAAATTAATTAAAAAGTAAAATAAAATTCTGAATGTAAATTAAAAAAAAAAAATCCCAGTGGTTGGAGGTTTGGCGAGTGCACTCTCCTTTTCTCCCTCAGTAGCTCCCTGTCCTTGTCTTTTTTTTTTTAATCATTAAGTTTAGTGAATTAAAATCTAGCTCTTGACTGTCTTTATTTTAATCAAGTGTGGTCAGTTATCTGGCATTCCACAATTCAGAGGCTCCCTGCCCTTTCCCCCCAACACATACCCACACACACCCCACACCCCACACCCCCACCACACCACACCACACCCCTACTCCCCCACTCCTCTACCCCTCCCCTCAACCTGCTGGAAGGGACGCAGGTTTCCCATTGTGTGATCATGGCTGCCCTAGGCTCCCTCCCTGCCCAGAAGGCATTCTTCTCCACAGAGCCTTGGCTGAAGAAAACTCTGTGACCAGATTCTCAGCCCAGCCTCCTGGAGAAAGGAACCCACAAGCCGTATACCAGAGATCTTTCTAGGCCCTAGGAAGCTAGAAGCTAGGGCATGTTCAAATCTGACAGACCTTAGAGTGGGGCTATATTTTCAAGTGTTTTAATGATAAGGCAGCAGACATTAATCACAAACTTTCATAAAGGAAAATACGTTTGCAACTGTTGCAGAATCCAGGAAGGGAATAACGGGAGCCAGGCCTCCTCTTTCTGGAAGAGGCTTTTGGTAAGCACAAGCAGAGCTGGGACTCTAGCCTGGGCTGTGTAGTGAGCTGAAGGAAGTAGCAGAAAACCGTGAAGCAGCAGCCAAGACGGGTGGTGCATGGCCATGGCTAAGTGCTACTGCTCGACCATGAGAACCTGGCCCCTGATCTGCAGCACCCATGCGGCAGGACACATCTGTAATGTAGTCCCAGGGAGATGGAACTCACCAGCCAGCCAGCCTAGACTAGCTGTGAAGTTTAAGCTCAGTGACAGACACTGTCTCAAAGAATAAAGTGGAGAAAGCCAGTGAGATGGTTCATCCAGCAAAGGCACTTGCATGCAAACCTAACAACCTGAGTTCCGTCCCCCAATCCCACAAGGCAGCAGGAGAGAGCTAATTCCTGAGGCTTGTCTTTGATCGCAAATGGTCCACATACACTCAAAATAAATTTAATTTAATTTGTAAAATGAGGTGGAAGATTGGGCAGGGTGACACATACCTTTAACTCTTGCACTCTGAAGGCAGAGGCAGGCAGATCTCTATGAGTTCTAGGCCATCCAGGGCTACATAAAAGACACTGTAAATAAATAAATAAACAAACAAATAAGCAGGCACTTGTGTGCACCACCAACACTCTCACTCTCTCTCTCTCTCTCTCTCTCTCTCTCTCTCTCTCTCTCTCTCTCTCTCTCTCTCTCTCTCTCTCAGAATAGGAAAAAGTGCCATGCATGCCTTTAATCTCTGCACTTGGGAGGCAGAAGCAGACAGATCTTTGTGAGTATGGGGCTAGCCTGATCTACAAAAGGAGTTGGGGGACAGTTCGAACAGAGAGAAACACAGAACACAGAGAAACCCTGTCTCTAAAAACAAAACAACAACAAAAAGAATAGAAAAAAGTAGACCAGGCCTGGTGGCTCAGGCCTTTCATCTCAGCTACCTAGGAGGCTGAGATAGGAAGATCAAGGCCTACCCAGGTAGTTCAAATCAGCAAGGGCAACTTAGCAAGACAAGACCTGGTTTCAAAAAGCAGAGAGTAAGCAGGCTAGAGAGATGACTCAACAGTTAAGAGCACTGACTGCTCTTCCAGAAGACTGGGGTTCAATTCCCAGCACCCATATGGGCTCACAAGTATCTATAACACCTGTTCAAAGGCATCCAATACCACCATATAGAAAATACATATGCACCATATAGAAAATACATATGCAGGCAATGTGCATGAAAATATAAAAGTAAATACATTATCTAAAAAAAAATATTAAAGAGTAAAATTGTAGCTCTGGAGTGGAGCATACGCTGCCTCCCAGTGTATATGAGGCTCTGGACTTTGCCCTCAGTACTGAAAAACAAAAAAGCAAAATTAATATACGAGCTAGACATCATGGCACACACCTGCAATCCCTCCACTCAGGAAGCCAAAGACAAGAGGATGCAGGCAAGTTTGATGCCAACCTGGTTTATGTAGTAAATTCTAGACCAACTAGGGTAGAAGAAATGAGCAAGAACCTACCAGATAGCAGGAAATTACCCGTAGGTTAAGCAGATTGATAGCAGTGTGTTCTTATATGTAACTATATGCATACATACACATATCCACCTATGTGTTCTTAAATGCACTCAGCTTACTTTATAAAATTTATACTATGATTAGGAATTTTAAAATAATTCAGGTATGATGCTACATGATGGAGGACAGACATTGAAGGATTAAGAGTTTGAAACCAGCCTATATAGTAAACTCAAGGCCAGCCTGAGCTACACTGCCAGATCCTTCACTTGTCTGTCTGTCTGTCTGTCTGTTTGCCTTTTGAGGGGAGGCCTCATGTACCCCAGGCTTGCCACGAAATACGCTGTGTAGCTGAGGATTACCTTAAACTCACAATCCTCTATCTCCCAGATGCTTAGATTACAAGTGTGTGCTAACTGGTTTATGTAGTGATTAGGATCAAATGTGGAGTTACATGCATGCTAGGCAAGCATTCTGCTGATGGAGCTACATCCCCACCCCTAAGAATTATTTTTGTAAGTAAAAATAAAAGAATAGGATAAACATAATTCTTGGAGGCATACCAAGAGATGGTATTGGGTGCTGAGGTCATGGCGGCAGTGATCAAAAAACAAGCCCACCTGCCTCTGCCTCCCAAGTGCTGGGAGCTACTACCCAGTGAGCTCCAGGACAGCCAGGACTACTCAGAGAAACCCTGTTTTGAAAAACAAACAAATCACAAACCCTGCCCTACCATGAAGAAAGTGGAGGTAGGGGTGTAATGTGGTGGTAGAGCACTTGCCCAGTATGCAGAAGGCTCTTGATTTCAGATTTCATCCAGAGAGAGAGAGAGAGAAAGAGAGAGAGAGAGAGAGAGAGGGAGGGAGGGAGAGAGATTGAGAGACAGACAGACAGACAGACAGACAGATAGACAGACACAGACACAGAGACCAGAGAGACAGAGACAGAGAAGGAGGAGGGAGAGAGAAGTCCTCATGTTCCAGGGGAGGAAACTGGGGGCCTTCAAAAAAACAAACAAACAAACAAAAAACTCCATCCTTCAGGTTTCTTTTGTTAAGATTTATTTATTTTTATTTCAAGAGCTTGTTTTCCTGAATGTATGTATTTGAGTTGCATGCATGTCATGCCCTCAGAGGCCAGAAAAAGAGGTCAAGATCCCCTGGGACTAGAGCTACAGACAGTTGTAAGCTGCCATGTGGATAGCTAGGAACTAAACCCAGACCCTCTGGAAGAACAGCAAGTGCTCTTAACCCCTAAGCCATCTCTCCTGCCCCACTGTGGAGACATTGTTGGTGTTCATCATGGATAATAAAGACAAAGGTAGAGACCAGTTTTAAGCCGCTGCCATCTCTCGCCTAGATCCCTTGTACCTGTCTCCTAAACTCCAGTTTTCCATCTGCCCTCAAGCAAAAAGAGTCCCTCACAACAACCAGAAGGGCCCTACTAGTGCAACAATGCCACACCCAGCATTGGCTCCAATGACTTCCTGTGATACTTAGAGTAAAAAATAAGTAAATAAATAAAATAAACCTCATGGTTAGGAATATGGCACAGAAAAACATGTGCACAGCTTATGTCACATGATTACCCAGAGCAAGGGGGAAACAGCCAGAGTTCATAGATGGTGAATGGAGAACAAAATGTCACATCTCTGTCTGGAGGAATGTTCTCCACCTCACAAAAGGAAATGCTGTCCCTGATTGTTCATGGAGAAACCTTGAGGGTGTTGTCACCCAAGGTTTGATTGTCACCAATCAAAATAAGCCCACCAGAGGCTGGCAAGACGGCTCAGCTGAGCATAGAGTTCCCTAAGTCCATCCTACTGATAGTTTGACGAATTGTAATTTGTGCATTGTAAGATCTTTGTTCTCATCATTCCTGGTCTCTATTCTTATATGTACTGCCCCATGGTGACAGCCAACAATGTGTCCCCAACGGGGCAAGAGAGATGGCTCAGGAATTAAAAGTGCTTGCTGTTCTATCATGGGGACCTGAATTTGGTGTTCAGCACCCATGTCAGGTGGCTCACACACACCTCTACCTCCAGCTCCAAGGAATCATCAGCCTTTCCTGGCCTTCCCAGGCACCTGCACTCACATACACAAACACTCACAGAGACACACAAATCATAAAATGTTTTTAAATGAGCTGCACAGTAGTGGTGCACACCTTTAAACCCAGCACTCAGGAGGCAAAGGCAGGCAGATCTCTGTGAGTTCAAGGCCAGCCTGGTCTACAGAGTAAGTTCCAGGACAGCCAGGATTACACACAGAGAAACCCTGTCTTGAGAAAAAAGAATAGAAGAGGAGGAGGAAGAGGAAAAGGAGGAGGAGGAGGAGGAAGAGGAGGAGAAAAAGTATTTTAAATGACTCTACATTGTCAAATGTACTGAGATGTCAGAATTAAACTTGTTGAGACTCAATAATAGAGATTTTAGGCCAGGAAGTAATATGATTGAATTGATTGATTGATTGATTGGTTGGTTATTACAGGCTCTCAGTTTGAGAGTTAGCTAGAACTTGCTATGTAATCTAGGCTGGCTTTAAAATCTTAATCCTCCTGCATTGGTCTCCCTAGTCCTAGGATTATAGGCATGCCTATATCATGATTTGTATTCATATTTTTTAAATGGTCATTTCCTGTCCTCACCTTGTCAACCTGTATCCCCTGCCCCGTGTGCTGCATTTACTCCATTGGACCAAACTCAAGCATGTCAGCTTATCACACAATCTGAGAGACAGAGAGTAATTTGAACTGAGAATTTGGAGAAAGAACCCTGACTAGGCCTCCCCACCACACCCAGTCTAGAAGTCTGACAAGAAACACATGTTTGAAAGGTAGTGCCCATCTTGATGCCCCGTGGAGCCTCAGACTGGTACAAACATTGAGCAAGCAGAAGCCAAGAGATAGACAGGGAGCCAGTGTTCCGATGGTGTCATTTGCTTCCTAGATATAGCCTTGCTCCTGGAAGTTTTATGAGCAGGAGTCTCACATTCAGGTTTTCTAAGCCAGTTTGCCCAAAGAAGCCAAAGTGCCTGACAGATTTTGGGCTGGGCCTTCATTTCTCCTTGAGGCTTTGTTCTGCTTAGCCTGCATCTGCCTGGCCAACATCCTCACCTTTGACTCCTGACAAACTAGCTTCACTTCTTCTATCCTGCCAAACACTCCCATAGTCACTATTCGTAACTCCTCTCACACAGCCCCAAAGAGCAGCTAAAACAAGAAGATAAACTGATGAAAAGACTAGGGGTGCAGCTCAATTGGTAGAGTGCTTGTCTGGCATGCATGGAGCCCTGGGCTTGATCTCCTGCATAGTATAAATACAACATGGTAGACTCCACCAGCCTAGACTATAGTGATGGAAAAGACCAGATAGCCAAGAACTTTTGAGCTAGAGAGAATGAAACAATGCTGGAGAAAAAAAAAATGACATGATTGTGACTTTCTTGGAGGTTGTCATGTTTACTGGAGATTTTAGTCAGTACTTAATAATTCTACATATTTATGGAGCAAAGTGTGTTTGGTGTGTGTGTGTGTGTGCTCTGTGCAATGGTCAAGTCAGAGTGACTAGAATCCACATCACTTTAAACACTTGAAGTATCCAAGTCCTCTGCTTCGTGAGGAAAAAGTTGTACCAGTTGGTGGTGGTGCACACCTTTAATCCCAGCATTCAGGAGGCAGAACAAACCAATCTCTGAACTTGAGGCCCGCTGGTCTACAGAGCGAGTTTCAGGACACCCAGAGCTACACAGAGAGACCCTGTCTCAAAAAACAAAAACAAACAAACCAAAAAAAGTTGTAACTATTGTTGCCTAACTATGCCGTAGAGTGGTAGAGCACACTCTGTGGTTTCACTGTGCTCAGTTGCTGTTCTCTATCCCAGCCTTTTGTAGCCTCCCCAGACTCTTCCTCTACTCTCTGCTGCGCTTTCTTTTTTTGTTTGTGTGCGCATGGGTTTTGTTTGAGTTTTGTTGTTGTTGTTGTTGTTGTTTTTCGAAACAAGGTTTCACTGTGTGTGGCCTTGGCCTCAAACTCACAGCCATCCTCCTGCCTCTGCCTCCCAAGTGCTGGGATTAAAGGTGTGAGCCGCCACGCCCAGCTGTGTGCCCACGTGTAAGGGTACGACATATGCTGCAAAGGCCAGAGACTGACACTGGGTGTCGTCTTCCTCTGCTGCTCTCTACTTTGCTTTTGGAGACCAGGAATCTCACTGAACCTGGAGCTTACCAAACCTAGATTGGCCCAGATCAATATGTCTTCCTGTCTGAACCTTGAGGGGCTGGGATTACCAGTGTGCGCCTTGCCCAGGGCTTTTACTTTTTATGTGTGAAATGTCTGTTCTATTTAAGTTGGCTGCCCCACACCCTGCCACAAAGGAAGATGGGAGATGGGAGGCTAAGCCAGGCAGGGACACCCAGCAAGTAGAGAGTAAGCATTGCAGGCAGGCTGCACTGGGGCCAAGCCCATGGAGCTCAACTCCGTTCATGGGTTCATGGCCTCAGAGAGTAGAACCTCACCCCCTCCTCCTTGGTGTTGCCCTAGCCTGAGCCAAACCACTTTGGGTGCAGTGGCTGCTCCCTAGCTGAAGTTGCTGACCTTGTAGGAGTGACACCAGATTTCCTGCATAGAGCCACAGGCGTTGGGAAGTGGAAGCGGAAGGGTGGCACGCAGTTCCTGGAGGACACCAGCTGTACCCTGAGGTGCTGTTCCAGCCCTTGTACCAGAGGTTTTGCAGGTGAAAGAGACAGAGCAATCCTTTAACCAGCATGGACAGTCCCCTTGCACAGGAGCACATCAAGGATCAGCTCTTTGTACCAGCTCTGGTCTTCCTGCTGATCCAGGATCCCAGGTTAGAGGAGCACTCACAGACACAGGTGTCTTGGACAAATCATCATCTGCATTTGATGTCATCTCTACATAGGGGTCCAGTTGAATTGGTCTGGGTGTCCTTCTGGGCTTTGACTGGTGTGAGTGGAGGGGCTGCCCTGCTCATGGATTTTCCTTGTGGTGCTTAGTGCAAACCTTGAGAAGTTCAGTCCTGACCAAAGTTGTCCTAGGGAGTGCACTCCATGTGTCCACCACACCAGGAGGAGTAGCAGCCGTGTTGTCAATGGATGAGACATCACAGCTCTCTGATCTCCAAGGGGCGAGGGAAGTCATTCTGGCTGAACACTGAGTGATTCTTCAGCACCAGCTCCTGGGGGGTGGGAACTGGGAAGATAGCCTAGTTTTAGTTTATCCTGGGACTGGCTGAGCTCTGATCAGAGCCTCAATCTCCACCTCTGGGTTCTATGGGTTTCAGGCTCACAGGCCTTTCCTGCAAATTCTTTAATACTTGTTGTCTGATGAGGGGTGCTGGGTGGCATCAGTTGTGTGTGTGCAGCCCCAGAGCAAGGTTCCAGGTTAAACACAGACACAGGAGCAGCCAGTTTGTGTGTCTCGGTAGAAATTTAGAGAAGAGAGAGGCCAATAGTTTGGAGACTGTCTGAGAAAAAAAGAGGGGAGAAAAAGGGAAGAGGAGGAGGAGGAGGAAGAGGAGGAAGGGGAGGAAGAGGAGGAGGAGGAGGAGGAGGAGGAGGAGGAGGAGGAAGCCTATGGCAGGCTTTTGATATGCTAGGGATCCAAACTCAGGTCCTCACATTTTCACAGCTCTAATCCTAGAACCACCCCCCACCCCCCCCCCCCCAAACCAGCCCCCTGCCCCACCACCACTGCTTCTTCTGCTTAAGAGTAAGACCTGGAGCCAGGTGTGGTGGTGCACACCTTTAATCCCAGCACTCAGGAGGCAGAGACAGGCGCATCACTGTGAATTCAAGGCCAACCTGGTCTACAGAGTGATTTCAGGACTAAACCAGGGCTAAACACAGAAAAACCCTGTCTTAAAAAAAAAAAAAAATTGTGGGGATTGAGGAAGTGGAGCTGCTTGAAGGCATGAAGCAGGGAGAAGGAATAGGTCACAGGATATAAGCAGCTGTTCTATCTCCACCTTTGACTGGATTCCCTGAAGCCCTGAGCTAAAATACACCCTTTCAGGCCTGGAGAGATGGTTCCGGAGGTAAGAGCACCAGCGGCTCTTCCAGAGGACCTGGGTTTAATTCCCAGCTCCCACACAGGGGCTCACAACCATCTGTAACTGTAGTTCCAGGGGATCAGATGTCCTTTTCTGACTTCTGTGGGCACCAAGCACTCATGAGGTACACAATACATACATGCAGGCAAAACATTTATAAAACGAAAATAAATTAATATAAAAACAAATTAAATCTTTCTCTTAAGTTGCCTCCATCAGGTAGTTTGGTCACAGCAGAAAAAGAAAAATCATATACATTATTATGTGACAAGATTTTATTATTCTTATGGATGAATATTTCACTGAGTATACACACCCTATTTTCTTTATTCATTCATCCATTGATGGCCACCAAGTCTGATTCTGTTTTTTTGTTTGTTTGGTTGGTTGGTTTTAGTTTTTGGTTTTTTGATGACAGGATTTTTCTGTGAATCTTTGGCTGTTCTGGACTCGCTTTGTAGATCATGCTGGCCTCGAACTCACAGAGATCTGCCTGCCTCTGCCTCCCCAAGAGGATTTTTACAAAGCAAGCCAGCTTCCTTTCTGTCTCCTCTTCCTCTTTTATAGACACTGGCTTTCCTTGCATCTTTCCCATGCTATCATACATCTTGAAGCACTGTCTACATGAAAGGTGATCCCTAGTCCAATTCTGTATTTAAAGTAGTACAGCAATAGATGCAGGAAGGCAGGTGTCTCTTTCATATCTAATTTCATTCTTGAAACCAAAGTATACAGGAAACTAGTAGGGAGAGCTGGATTATATGGCTCTTCCATTTGTAATGACTGGGGCTGTAACTAAATCAAAGTATAGGAAGAGTATAAATTTTAATAGAGACTGCCAAACCACCCTTCCAAAAAGACTATTAATGCTCTCACCACATGACGGCTCATGTGATGGATGGGCTTGAAATAGAGGCTGGGGAGATGGTGCCTGGGTAAAATGCCTTTTGTACAAGTAAGAGAACCTGAGTTTGAATCCCAAAGACACATAAAGCAGAGCATGGTGGCAAACGACCTGCACTCTTATGAAGATACGGGCTAGGGGAGTCCCAGGAAGATAGGAGCTAGTTAACCTAGAGCACAAGGAAGTGAGTAGCCAAGACAACTTGCCTCAAATGGTGTGGAAAGTGAGGACAAAAATAGGCTGCTGTATATGAGCACATATGTACTCATGCATACATGCAAACAACACCCACCCACACATGCATACATGCACACAAAACACAGAGTTGGGGAGAACAGAACAAAGCCAGGGATGGTCCCCAATCTTCCATGATGCTAGAATACTGATGTTCAAACCACTGGCTCTTCCTGTTGGAAAGACATTTGGGCTCATCTACTTCTCATCCATCTCCTTGCCCAAGGCTGCAGCTCTCTACAATGAAAACTGATTTTGAGTTCTCTTGTCAGGATCTGGGGTAAAAACTTCCCATCTCTATTTTCTTCTCTCTCTCTCTCTCTCTCTCTCTCTCTCTCTCTCTCTCTCTCTCTGTTTCTTTTTCGAGACAGGGTTTCTCTGTGTAACCTTGGCTGTCCTGGACTCACTTTGTAAACCAGGCTGGCCTCGAACTCACAGTGATCCAGCTGCCTCTGCCTCCCGAGTGCTGGGATTCTGGCCACCCATCTCTATTTTCATAAGAAAGTACCACCAAGGCCAGGGAGGGATGTGGCCCTGTTGTAGAGTGCTTGCCTACCATGCAAAAGGCCTGGGCTCTAGCCGCAGCATCACAGAGAACCTAATTCTCTTCTGCATGACAGCTCTGCAGATCTTTGAAAACTGTAACAGATGGCCTCTGAAAATGCTCTTTCTGAGAACACCCCAGGCAGAGTCACACATAACCTGGCTGTGAAAACAGTGCTCTTGAGGCGTGAGCCTAGCACTTAGCACTTTAGAGTAAGAACTTTGGGGTCTCATAGGCTTGAGTCTGAATTTCTACTGTCTCCTTTCCTAGTTGTTAGACCTTGCCCAGTCGCTGTGTTGGGGTTGGGGGTGTGGGCTGGGGGCTGTGCATACTGTTCAGTTACCTTTCTGTTGCTGTGATAAAATAACATTCAGAAGTCAACTTACAGAACTTGTTTTGTTTTATGGTTTCCAAGAGGTAAGAGTCCAGCATGAGGGGAACCATGGTAACAAGTAGCAGATGTGGCTCCAAGAACAGGAAGCTGAGAGTGATGATGTCACAAGAAGGAAGTAGAAAAGGTTAACTGCAAGTGGGACAAAGCCATAATCTTTCAATGCCTGGCCTTAATTACATCCTTCCTTCATCTCCTAAAGGTTCCATAACCTCCCTCAAACAGTGTCTCCAACAAGGAACCAAGTGCTCAAAAAATTGAATCTATGAGGGGTATTTCTCATTCAAACCACCACGTATGTCTTCCTCAATCACTATCCATATTTTTTTCAAAGATTTATTTATTTTTATGTGTATGGGTATTTTGCCTGCATGCTTGTCTGAACATCACATATATGTCTGTTGTCCAGACACTCAGAAGAGAGTGTCAGATTCCCCCCCCCCCAGACTAGAATTACAGAGGGTTGTGAGCCACCATGTGGGTGCTGGGAACCAAACCTATCATATTTCAGTTATTAGTGCTACTGGGAAGTTTGGGGAGTCCTGCCAGAGACGTTATATGAAACCAGAAACATTGTTTTCCTAGTCTCATTAATAAAAGGATTTAGGGATGGACTTAAAGAGAAGCTAGAGAACAACTTTATTCATGTTTAAAAGGAAAAAACCACAGGGCAATCAAGCTGTCAATCCTGGCAGCTGCCTGGGGGAGAAGAACGGAGAGAGGAAAAGGAGAAAAACCATGCAGTGACCTGCAGATATGTTTACAGGTCAGCCACATGCAGGAGATGGCTTTAGAGAAAGCCCTAAGGCCAGAGAAGGCATATCATAGGTCTAGCCAGGTTTTGAAAGAAAAAGGAAAGTTCCCTTTCTCAGAGGGCCAGGAAAATTCTGCTGAACTTCATGGAGGCTCATGGCGCAAGAAGTCTGAAAAAAAAAAAAAAAAAAGTACAGTATCTCATTGAAGGGATAGTTATGTCATATATCTTTTTAGAATGATTTAAGGTGACCCCCACCTTCCTGGAGGCAGTCCTGATGTCCTGAGAGCTAGTCCCCTAGCAAGGCCATCGATCTGCTCAACTGGAATGTTAGGTCTCCACCCTGGCCAGAGATTCCATTCTTCTGACCATAAGAAAACAGTTTCCCCTTAATGTTAATGTCTTTTCTACTGCAGTGGCATTTGGACTTATGTAAAATGCAAAAAGGAAGTGGGGTGATAAAGTCAACTTCATTTAGAAACTCTAATGAAAAGAAAGTAGAGGGTATTTGCAAGGTGTGTGTGACAAAGCCTTTCTCCCTAGAACAAGAAATCTTTTTTAAAAATCAATAAAATAAAAGCAGACAGTATATGAAAACGACAGGAGGGCTGGGCTGGGACTGCAACTTAGTAGCAGAGCGTTTGCCTGGCATGTGCAAACTCTCTGGGTTGGATCCTCAATGTCCTTCCCTGCTTTACTCTCTCACTTCCTTCTTTCCTTTTTACCTGTGGTTCCAGGGGATCAAACTCAGGGCCTCATGAACACTAAGCAAGTGCTGTATCATTGAATACTCCCTTCTAAGGTGGGAAAATCCATATGGCCAATAAAAATAGGGAAAAAAATTATTCAATTTCATTAATAGTCAGAAAAATGCAAGTTAAGACCACACTGTCCCATAAAAATATGCATGTAGTATACATTTACTGAATGAACAGTATATTTTACCATGACCATAAATCAAAAGCCTTAATGTACACACACGAGATTATAAAAATCAGCAAAATAAATGAATGAAAACTCTCTAGCATTGGATCCCTCTCTTCAAATATTATTAGTATGTAGTATGGCCTCTCAAAGAGCCTGCACTAATAATAAATAGCACCTTTCTTTGCTAGTTAGGACCAAGCTTGCATCAATTTGTCAATTAGGATTTGTCTGGAGAAACAGAATGCAAGAGCAAAGCAAAAGTAACTCAGCAAGGAGGTATCTTTTTTCAAGAAGGGAACATCAAAGCTCAAACAAGGCCATACTCACCAAAATGGCCGGGTTTAGCTAGTGACTCTATCATCCCATTGGTGGGAACTGGGTCTCACAATTTTAATGGATTGGCTAATGTGTACAAAGAGATTCAGGAATGGGGCCCTCCTCAGGATGAGTATCTTTTATAGAAACAAAAGTTTCTCTTTTCCTTACTACTAAACTAAGAAATCTATTAGTGGGATGTACAATTATAGATGTTTGTGGGGAAGCTTACTAAACACAGGTACCTCTGTGCAAGACCACTACCTTTGTGTGTCATTGCTCTTATTAAGGTGGGTCTCACTGTGTACCCCTAACTGGACTGGCATGCAGTATGTCTCAAACTCATAGAGATTCACCTGCCTCTGCCTCCTAAGTGCTGGGATCAAAGGCGTGCGCCACCACAACTGGCATCAGATTATAATGGCTCAGTAGTACATAAAGAAAAAGGATGAGCATGGAGAGACTGTTAGATTCAGACTGTCAGAGTCTATTCCTGGAGGCTCATTGGGAGTCCAGAGTCGATGCAAAAGCAAAGGACTTTTATTGTCCACCACCGAGTAGTCAAAGCAGTGGGTTTATATACCCTTTACAGAAACAGATTTTAGCAACAGTGGTTAGTACAAAATCTATTGGTTGGAAAACTCATTCTCTAAAGGGATTGGACTGGGGTGATGGGGCAAGGAAAGGAGAAGGGAGGGGGCTTGGGACAGTAGATCATGGCGGGTGTCTGGATTCAGATATGAGTCGGGTACAAGGATGTGATTATTCTCAGACTAAGGGATTCTGGATAGGGTGGGGTTGAGGCAACAGTGGAAATTTTTCTTTAACTTGTCCTACCTTGGCCATGGTTTTGGCAAGCTGAAAGCATAATTGTTGCACTCTGGCTAAAGCTAATAGCACTCTGGTTAACTTGAATTTCACAAGACAGCCAGGTGGTAAAGTGCTTGCTGTATAAGCATGAGATCTGAGTTTGGATGCCCAACACCCACCTAAAAAGCTGAGCACTGCAGTGAGTGCAGACAGAAGGACTCTCTGGAGCTTGCTGGCTAGGAGTCTAGCTAAAATGCTGAGCTCCAGGTTCACTGAGAGACACTGTCTCAAAAATAAGGTGGTAATGCTGGGAAGAGGCCTAAGCAGTACAGAGCAATTGCTGTTCGAACCATGTATATGGCTCTTACCAGAGATTGGTTCTCAGAACCAATAATAGGCAGCTCACAACAACCTGTAACTCCAAGGGACCTGAGCTCACTGCTAATAATCCCCCAAGCAAACCTATACATAATTAAAGATGAATTTATTAAAAAGTAATGGGACAAAATCATTGCAGAAGAGACCTGAAGATGGTTTCTGGCTTCCACATGCATATGTACAACTTGTACACACAATACATATGAACACAAATAAAAGCACAAGTGGGGGTGAGGTGTTTTGGAAGCTGAGAGTCCAAGATAAGGTAGTCCTGTTGATTTAGTCCTGAAACTAGCAATAATTCCCACAAATAAAGGCTGCCCTAAAGAAGACGCCTAACAGTCTGGAGGTATGCAAATGAACCTGGAGTTGATGTAACTTGGGTTCTGGGAAGGAACCCAAGCTTCTCAACCTTAAGGAAGCTCCTGCCTGCCTGTCCCACATGCCTGCCCTTGTCTCCAAATGCCTCTTGTGCTCCCAGCTTCAGTGTGGCTGAAATCGGTGGGAAAGGGGGAGGGGAGTGGAGAGGTGGGGAGGGAGCTTCTGGGTATTTGTCCTTGATTAAGCCTAGCAGGCTCAAGATTAGGCAAATGGGTAGCTGTGTAACCTTGCTAGGAATTTCAACAGCTGCGGTTTCTTCCATTCATCCCTAGCAGACCATTTATTGCTGCTGAGTCATAACTACACAGCAATGGGGAGATCCCAAAGGTCTTTGCTATTTGTCCTCACTCAAGCCAGAGCCTTTTGGTTCCATCTAAAAAAAAGGTCCTGACTTCTTCAGAGCAAATGAGTTCCCTTAAGCTCAGAAATGCTTTGAATCAGAGAGAAATGCTTTCACATAAAGCCAGAAAACACCCAGGCTTGTCATCTAGCACCTTGGGAGGCCACAGCAGGAAGATCACGTGTCCCTACAAGGTCAGCATGGTCTACAGAGTGAGTTCAAGGCCAGCCTGGGCAACTGAGACTTCCTCTCAAAATAAATAGTAAAAAAAGGACTTGAGATGTAGCTCAGTGGCAGAGCGCTTGGAAGAGAAAGAGTGCTAGCAAGAAGGCTCAGTGAGTCAAAGCACTTGCCAACAAGGCTGATGACATGAGTTCAATCCTTGGGAGCCACAGTGAAAGGAGAAAAATGATTTAGGTCCATTGACCTATGTATAGCATTGTTGTGACGCTTGTGCACCTACACACTCACAGGCATCAGCTTAGGTTAGCGTGGGCTACACAGTGAGATCCTGTAAAGATGAAAAAAGAAAGAGGTGGAGGGACTGGAGGGAAGAAGAAGAGAAAGGGGAGAGAGGGGGGGAGATATTAAGGAGGAAGAGAAAGAAAGAGAAGGAAGATGAGGAAGAGAAAGAAGAGGTGGAAGAAGAAATGGAGAAAGAAAACAGAGAAAGTATAGTTTCCCTGCAATTATAGCACTATCTCTATTTGTGTCTTCTATAGTACTTCTCCGTACTTGTAATCATTTGTTTCTTTCTTTGCTCTCTGTGACCTCCCAAGCCAGACTGCAAGCCAGACTTCATGCTTCAAGCTGGTGCCATCTCTCACCTGAACCCCTGCATCTGCCTTCTTTCAAGCTTCCTAGTTCCCTCATCTCCCCACCACAGTCTGGGCCCCTTCTAGCAACTAGAAGGATCCTATGAAAGCAAGAAAGCATCAAGCCACGACCTTCCATAATCCTGTAAAGAAAAAACAGTGTGAAAATGACTCAGCAATTCCAATTGCACGAACATGCTCAGAAGTGTGGGCAGACATGTGGACACTCATGATACATCAGCATATTTCCCCAGAGCAAAAAAGGGGAGCCAGCAGTGCCTATAGCCGGTAAATGGACCCAAAACAAAACAAAACAACACAAAAACCAAACAAACAAAACCATCTAGCAGAAATGGAACCTTCTCCACCACTTTATGCTATGACATGGATGAACCTTGAGGACATCATGCCAATCAAAGTCAGCTAGTTATGTCTTCAGGACAACAGAAGGAACTATCATGCATCACACTAGATAAAATAAACCAGACCTGGAAAGACAAATGTTGCTTATTTTGTCTTCTATGTAAAATCTAGGTTTTTTGGTTTTGGTTTTTTGTTTGTTTGTTTGTTTGTTTACTCTGTGTATCCTTGGCTGTCCTGGAGTCACTTCGTAGACCAGGCTAGGCTCGAACTCACAGAGATCCACCTGCCTCTGCCTCCCTGAGTGCTAGGATTAAAGGTGTGAGCCACCACACCTGCCTGTGAAATCTAGTTTTTAAAAACTATGTATGACATGAAAGTAGAAGGAAGCTGGTGTGTGGACAGAGAAGAGTGTCAGCAGAAGATAAGAGGGGGAGACCAGGAAAGGTAATGTGATAAGTTAAGAGCACTTCCTCAAGCCACTTGCAGAGTCACTGACTCTGCTTTCCAGCACCCATGTCACATAGTGCACACATAAACTGAATGTGGTGGTGCATACCTATAATCACAGCACTCAAGGAGGCAGAGGCAGATGGATCTCTGTGAGTTTGAGGCCAGCCTGGTCTACAAAGTGAGTCCAGGTCAGCCAAGGCCACACAAAGAAGCCAGATCTCAGAATGCTGCCCCCGCCAAATTGTCCATATGCCTATGCCACCACAATAAACTAATACAGTAGGATGCTAAGATGCTGGCAATGCTCCATTTGCATCTAGGTGCCAACATCATAACTACTGACCACCTTGAGGGTCTTGAGGCAGGCATGGAAACAGGGAGGGAGCTTGTCTCACTCCTCCATCTCAGGATGAGATTTTAAATCTCAAGTTTGTAGGCTGGAGAGATGGCTCAGTGGTTAAGAGCACCGCCTGTTCTTCCAGAGGTCCTGAGTTCAGTTCCCAGCAGCCGCATGGTGGCTCACAACCATCTATAATGTAATCTGATGCCCTCTTCTGGCCTGCCGGTGTACATGCAGACAGAACAGTATATACATAATAATAAATAAATAAATCTTTTTTTAAAATCTCAAGTTTGTGATTTTTGGAGTTGGAACATGCTCCACCTTCCTAGTCCCATGCCAGTTCTTCTGGTGACACTGTCCACAAGCCCCACAGATGATGATGGTGATGGTGATGGTGATGATGATGATGATGATGATGATGCCAAGGCTGGTGAGATGGCCCAGTTGGTAAAGTGTTTGCTATACAAACATCAGGGCCTGAGTTCAAATTCCTAACAACCATGTGAAAAGCGAGGCACTGTAGCAAGCACCGATAATCCTAGCACTGGGGAGTCAGAGACAGGAGGATTTCTGGGGTTTGATGACCAGCCAGTCTAGTCAAATTGGTGGACTCCAGGTTCAGTAACAAACTGTCTCAAAAAAAAAAGGTGGAGAGCAATTAAGGAAGACACTTGATATCAGTGTCTGGCCTGCACATGCATGTGCGTGCACACACACACACACACACACATACACACACACACACACGTACATAAGCCATCCACACACACACACAAACTAAACAACAATAAAAAGGGAATCAAAATAGAGTTGTTAAAAGACAGCTAATCCTGGCATAGTATGCATGTCTTTAATCTCAGTACTTGGAAGGCTGAGGCAGGAGGATCCTGGGCTCAGGTATAACCAGGGACATGTATGGAGATCCCACCTCAACTCAGAACACACAAAAAAAGAGCAGAGTAACTGATGCAGGCTAAAGCTGAGACAGGACTCACGACGGACAGACTTCCAAACAATGCTGAGTCTGTTAAGTCACAGTTTCCGTATCTCTGAAAGAACTGACAGAGATGTGTTTTGTGAGTATTC
Organism: Acomys russatus; assembly: GCF_903995435.1. NCBI lineage: Eukaryota > Metazoa > Chordata > Mammalia > Rodentia > Muridae > Acomys > Acomys russatus. The sequence goes on from NC_067161.1 coordinate 300,579, forward strand.
CCTGGCACCTGGAGTTTGGAGGGGAAGGAGAAAAAAGTAAGATAAGTTTAAAAAAAAAAAAAAAGCAGAGTAAAGTAGCTTACATTGGAGATCAAATTCCATAATAGCATGCTTGCCTCACAATCACCAGACCCTGGTTAAAAATAATAAATATGTACAATAGAAGAGGTTGATTTTAATGTCTGAGTCTCCAAAGGGAAGCTCTCAAATCACATTTTTAATGTATTTATTTTATGTGTGTGCTGGCATGAATGTCCCATGTGTGTGCAGTACCATCAGATCCTCTTGAATTAGAGTAACAGATGGTTCTGAGTGGCCAAATTGGCTGGGAACTAAACCTGGGTAGGATCTTCTGGAAGAGTAACCACTGAGCCATCTCTTTATCCTCTTGCTTCATATTCTTAACAAAGGCACTTTGTGATCCTACATGTGCACGTGTGTGTATGTAGGTGTGTGTGTGCCAAAGCCAGAGGTCAATATTGGTTGTCACGCTGTATTGCCTGGCATCTTATTCTGTTTAGTATTTGCTTTATTTTTTTATGTGTATATGCATGCATGCCTGGAGCTGGAGTTACTAGACAATTATAAACCACCTCTAATGTGAGTGCTGGAAACAGAACTCTGTCCTCTGCAAGAACAGCAAATGCTCTTAACCATTGGGCCATCTCTTTGGTTCCAACCTTATTTTTTGAGATAAGGTCTCTTGCTGAATCTGAAACTCACTGATTCCACCAGAGTGGCTGGCAACTTCCTCCTAGTATTGGGGTTATAGACATATGCCATGACACCCAACTTTTTAGTATGGGTGCTGGAAATTCAAACTTGGATCCCCATACTTGTGCAGCTAGCACTGTGCACACTGAGCCATCTCCTCAATCACTAATGTGTACTTTCTAGGCAACATAGCAATGTAGTAAATAATCAAGATTCTGCTTAGCTGGTCTGAGCTTAACTCTCAGTTATTTTTTTTTTCTTTCTTTTAAAAAATTTTTTTTATTTTATTAATTTATTCATATTACATCTCAATGGTTATCCCATCCCTTGTATCCTCCCATTCCTCCCTCCCTCCCATTTTCCCCTTACTCCCCTCCCCTATGACTGTGACTGAGGAGGACCTCCTCCCCCTGTATATGCTCATAGGGTATCAAGTCTCTTCTTGGTAGCCTGCTATTCTTCCTCTGAGTGCCACCAGGCCTCCCCATCCAGGGGATGGGGTCAAATATGTGGCACCAGAGTTCCTGTGAAAGTCAGACCCCACTCTCCACTCAACTGTGAAGAATGGCCTGTCCATTGGCTAGATCTGGGTAGGGGTTCAAAGTTTACTGCATGTATTGTCCTTGGCTGGTGCCATCTCAGTTATTTCTTACCAGCAAGTTCTGACTGGGCAAATTGTTCAACTTCCCTTTGTAACTGTTACATTGAGTTGTCATAAACATTAAATGTTGCATCTGTATGTGACACAGTCAGTACTAGATAAGTGCCGGATGCTGCAATCGCTGAGAGTAAATGAGTCATTCCCAGGCTGTGGCACCACTCTCTGATTTGAGAGAGAATGAAGTCATCACAGCTGCAGAAACAAGAGACATCCTGCCTCAGCCTCCCAACTGCTGGTATGCAGATATGCTGGACCTCACCAAAATTAAAATTCTTTGTGCATCAAAGGACACCATCGAGATAGTAACATGGGAGCCAGGCGTGGTGGCGAACGCCTTTAATCCCAGCACTCGGGAGGCAGAGGCAGGTGGATCGCTGTGAGTTGAAGGCCAGCCTGGTCTAAGAAGTGACTCCAGGACAGCCAAGGCTAACATAGAGAGACCTTGTCTCAAAAACACCAGAGAGAGAGTGAGAGAGAGAGAGAGAGAGAGAGAGAGAGAGAGAGAGAGAGAGAGAGAGAGAGAAAGAAAGAGAGAGAGAGAGAGAATTGTTTACAAATTATTGATAAACTGAGCATGGTGGCATAGTCACCATTCTTGATTATGGTGAGTTTGACACAAGCCTGACCTATGTGAGACACTATCTCAATAAACAAACAAGTAAATAAAATCTGATAGTTATATCTTCAATTATTTTCAGAGCAGTGTGCATCATCCCAGCAAGTTACAAGCAGTTAATGCCTTGAATAAATGCTCCATTGGGTAGGAAGTAAGCTGATGAAGTCCTCCTACGCTTCCATGGCAGTGGGAATGTCTTCTCAGGACGGGAGATGTTTATTTAAAGTTGAATGTCTAGAGGGATCTGTTTCTCTGCTCTGCTCAATGTCCCCGTAGAGACAAGCCGGAAAAAGCTGTGGGCACAGACAGACATCAAACCCTGAACCTGCCAAATATGTGGACACTCAATGATGACTAACATGAGATGTTTTTAACAGAAATACTGGTATAGAGAGAAAGAGGAAGGAAGCAAGCCCATAAGGAAGTCAGGAAGGAAGGGGCAGCTGGTATCAGCAAAGTTTTGTTCTGTTTTGTTAGAGGGATAAAGAGTAGAATGAGATGGGCATGGTGGTACATGCCTCTAATCCCAGTACTTGGAAGGTGGAGGAAAGAGCATCATGAGAAAAAAATGAAATGATAAATCACAATTAAGTGCAGGTTTGACATGATTACCTTGCCTACTTTGAGAAAAACCTGCCCAGATACACCCAGGATCTATCCATCCATCCTCTGTGTAGAGGTCAGAGGACAATTGTCAGGAGACAGTTCTCTCCTTCTACCATGTGGGTTCAGGGCTTAAACTCAGGTTGTCAGGTTCAGTGGCTGTCTCACCAATCCTATTCATATATTAAAAAACACTTCCATAAACTGTTACTTATTTTCTATTAATGTTTAATGCATCCTTAGAATCCACATTAGTGCATGTCATTTCCCCTGGGTAATAGCTAGTTCTTACAAATGTGCTATACAGTTATACTTGAGCCTCAAACAATATTGAACAAATACAGAGAGAGGGAGGGAGGCAGAAAAGGATGTAGAGAGGCCCAGTGCTATGCTGGATGCATCCAAATGGCAATGGATGATAAGAGTCTTGGGTGCAGCTGGCCACAGTGGTACACTCCTTTAGTCCCAGTACTCGGGAGGCAGAGGCGAGAGGATCTTGGAATTCAAGACCAGCATGAGCATTCCAAGACATCCAGAGCTACACAGAAAAATCCTCTTTTGAAAACAAAACAAAACAAAACAAAATAATCTTGGGTGCTAGGTACACAGAAATTCAAATCAGCCTAATTTGTTTGCTGTATCTAACATATCCAGTGGCAGATGGGCTTTAGTCACAAGCCAAGGGCTCAACAGTCTCCAGCATTCAGTCTTGCTTTTGTCTTTGTTGGGCAGCTTCTTGACAGGCTTTTGGTTTTGTTGTTGTTCTTTTTGTTTTTGTTTGTTTGTTTGTTTTTGAAACAGATATCTGTGAGCTGTCCAATGTAGGTGTGAGGCACTGCATAGTGATCTTCTGCAAGAAGACTGACTGTTCTTAGCCAGAGGCACCTCTCCTCAGCCCTGATTGTCTGTCTGTCTGTCTGTCTGTCTGTCTGTCTATCTATCTTACCGATTAAGGAATCTTGGACCATGCGTTCAAGCTACATTTCTAATTCCAATTCCTTGGCAAAGTTTACTGGTATGTTGGTATGGCCTTACATACTGGATTTATTGACACCTACCTTCTCCATTGGCCTGTGTGCTGGCCAATTTTATGCTAAATTGACATAGCTGTAGTCATTTGGGACAAAAAGAAAAACATCAATTGAGAAAGTTTTCACATCAATTTGGCCAGTGGGCAAGCCAATGGGGATTCTCTTGATTGATGATTAATGTGTGAGGACCCAGTTCATTGTACAAACCTCGACAGGCAGGCAGTCCGGTGTGGTATGAGAAAGGCTGACCAAGCCATGAATGGCAGGCCAGTAAACTGTATTCCTCCATGGCCACTGTATCAGTTCTTGCCTCCAGGGCCCTGCCTTGAGTTCCTGGCCTGACTTCCCTCAATAATAGGCTGTTACCAGAAAGCATAGGATGAGATAAATCTTCTCTCTAAGATGCTTTTGGTTATGGTCTTTATGACAACAATGGAAACCCTAACTAAGCCATTCTGTGAGCTCCAAGTGAGTAGAGACCCTGGCTGTTCATTCTAGCATTCTTGGTGTCCAACACACTGCTAATCCAGCAAGATTTTTGAACCAGAGACAGGGATAGAGATAATAGAGGAGAGGAGCGGCATGGGATGAGGCTTGCTGCCACTTACTGGGTATCCTGGGTACCATGCTAAGTACTACTCATGCATTGACCAACTTGATGTGATATCATCATCCCAAGAGATAGGTACCATTCAAAGGGCCTATCTCTTTCTGAGACAATGTCTAGTTATATTATATAACTATCAAATTCATACTCTTCCCAGCTACAACCTCTCCAGTGCTAGGACTAGAGGCTCTTCATTCCCGCCTTCATCTTTCAATAGTTGCTGATATCAAAGGTCAATGGAAAGACCGTTTTGCCAAAAGCCACAGAATAAGCAGGATTCTCACTCAGCCTTTTGGGATTACAGAGTTTGTACAAAGAAGGCTCTGCAGGAGGCCAGCAGGGCATCTGGGTTCTAGTGGGAAGCCAGAGCTCCGTGGGGACTGGGGATGCATTTGTAAAAATATTCTATAGAGCTGGTATTTCAGTTCCAGGGGTTCTGATACCTCCAGCTTCCAAGGGCACCTGCACTCGTGCACATATGCACACACATACACATAATTTAAAAAAAATTTTTTTTAGAAAAAGAGCATGCTAGAAAGCCAATGCTGCAGTGAGGTTCTAGGCAGGGACCCAATCACCACATTGTCCAGCTAGGTTCAAGATTGGTCTTGCCATGAAACACTGTGTGACCTTGAACAAGTCCTTCTAGGCCTCTGTTATGCTGTGTTTCATTTTTCACAATTATAGCTGACTCGGGAACAAAAAAGGAAAGTCTTGGTTTGGTTTAGAGATGGAGACTCATGCAGCCCATCCAGGTGGGCTCTAGCTGGTTGAGGACAAGCAGGAGCCTAAAGTCCTGGTCTTCCAACTTCCATTTCTAAAGTGGAAGATATGGCATCACAGGCCTGTGTGCGTCTCCACTACCACATTTTTAGGGAATGCTATGGATCAAACCCAGGGCCTCTGGTGTGCTAGAGCAGTCCTTTCCCCACTAAGCTACACCCCCAGCACAAGAAAGAAAAATTCTTACTGGGTCACAGGCAAGGAAAGTAAAGAAATTTTGAAGAAGAAGAAGAAGGAGGAGGAGGAGGAGAGGGAGAGCCAATTGTATCTAACATGGAAAATTCTGCATTCTGTGGATCTGGTAGTTCATTCCAACCACTGTACAGTTAGAAGTTAATAACCTACATGTCGAAAGCAGCCTACAGGGAGTTACCTTTCGCATGAGCTTTATGAGGAAAGTTACAGGCTTATCATAGGCAGCCTTGCTTGAGGTCTTGGGGTGGACTAGTGTTAGAAGAAGTAGCTGCCATGTACAGCATCATAGGAGGTCCTTAAGAAAGACAGACCCAGCCAGGAATGGTGGCACATGCCTTTAATCCCAGCACTCAGAAGCCAGAGGCAGGCGGACTGATGTGAGTTCAAGACCAGCCTGGTCTACAAAGCTCCTCCAGGACAGCCAAGGCTACATGGAGAGACCCTGTCTCGAAAAGAAAAAAAAAAAAGAAAGAAAGAAAGAAAGAAAGAAAGAAAGAAAGAAAGAAAGAAAGAAAGAAAGACCCATCAGTTCCCAGGATACCAACAGAAACACCACATTGTGACCACTGGCAACCACACTAGCTGGAGCTCTGGGGAGAGAGTACCTTCTCTTTGATCCCAGAGGACAAACGGAGTTTCTGAGTCTTACAGTTTTTGAGGGAAGCAAGGACAAGCTGTACCATGTGATCTAGCCTGGACTACGTGCCAGGAGTCACAAGGCAGGAAGGCATTAGATAAAAGTCAAGTTATAACTCAAGGCTGTTATTGTTCTAGGGATTAGGGAGGTTGATCATGTTTGCAGCTGCCAGTCTGAACCCTTCTGCAAGAGCTGTAAGACCACAGGACACCTTATCAACTGCATCCAGAAAAAGAGGTTGCGCGTGGGGTGGGGAGCCTGGCCTAATTTTTGGGAGAGGGAAAAAGGCAGCTAGAGATTCTGTGGTCTAACACATGGCATAGACACACGCGCACGCACACACACACACACACACACACACACACACACACACACACACACACACACATATATATACACACATAGTGTAGCTGTTTGTATCCAGCCACGTGGCCTTGGGTGGGTCAACCCACCCTCCTGGAGCTTGGTGTCTTTGTCTTTCCCATTAGTCCCCTGGGCTCCTGTGAGCACAAAGTAGAATGATACCAGGAAATGTTTCCTATGAGCTGTCTTTGAAAGTAGCAGGCCTTTCCCAACACTGCAAATAATTACAGGGCTTATTCTCTTTATTAATAAATCCAGGAAGAATGTGAAACCCTCAGGATTCTGGCTGCTGCCTTTGAATCAGCAAGAACGTCACCCATAGAGTCATCTCCCCAGCCTCTGCACCATGCCTTGGCTTGTCTTCAAAGAAATTGCTATTTCCAAAAGGCTGCTGTCCATATTTGTAAGTTTCCGCCTACAAGAGGATGTCTCCAGCCTCTCTCCAGTGCCTCTCCTGGAATGGAAACCACTAATTCTTGGTGAGAGGACATTAAATTCCTTTAAGCCAAGCCCACAGCTCTGTTGGTCTGTTTTCTGCTAACAGCTTGCATTTCAGCAAGAGTTACCGCAAGAATTCCTTAATCTCTAATTCACTTGGTAAACAAGACTTGAAGTGAGTGTCTTGCTCACCTGTCAAAATGGCTAGTAGAAGAGACACAAGGGATCATTTTACCTGGAGGACCCATTTTGTTTCCTCTGATGGACTAGCATATATATCCACCTTAAACAAATAAAACCAAATACCTAGACAGAACAAAACCAACTTGCACTCTAAAACTCCCTTCTCAACAACATTTAAATGTTGTTTCTATTCCTTGTAAATTCCATGGTCTTATTGTATTAGGGAGAACTGGCCTTTGGGCTCATTCAAATCTGAATTTAAATGTCACCCCTCCCCTAGTGTTCTGATTGCTTTGGGCCAGTGACTTCATATTCTATAAATGTGTGAAGTGAGGTGTGTTGTGGGAATTCAGTTAGTCATTCTGCAAATATCTGCTCTCCAAGATACAGATGAGATAGTGAAGGGGTTTTTTGGGTGTTGCTGTTGTTGTTGTTGTTGGTGGTGGTGGTGGTGGTGGTGGTGGTGGTGGTGTTTTGTCACTCGATGCAGCCTTCCTGGGCACTCGAGGTGTAGTAAAGAGTTCCCAGACAGCACTACCCAGACAGTACTTCATGGCATGGGGCAGGTGAGCTCAGCCTTTCTGTTGGTGCCAGGTACAATACAAGCCACCTTCTGCTGTGGCATGACTGATTCATGAGTCACCTGCCACACCTCAGGGAGTGGAGTAGCTTGGGGATCAGAGGCAGCCAATTTGTTACTAGTCCCTGGGATAGAGTCCCAGATTCCTTGGGAAGCTTTAGAGGGGGCTCATGTGTGCTGGAGGGAGGGAGGGCTCTTGGAAGCAACACTGTGGGGAAGGAGGAAGATGGACTTCTAAGCAGCCTCAACACAACCTCCACCCTCCCTGGGAAGCTCTATGTTAAGAGAATCCTACATAACTGACCGAAGCTCCAGCTGACTCTAAGAGGAACCAGGTACTGAGAGGACTTGTCCCTAAAAAGCCAATATGACCTTGGCCTTAAGGGTGGGAGCTTGGAAACTTTTTTTTAATTTGTATAGTTTCTCCATTCTCAATCCTTCTCAATCCCAAAATTGAGGAAGAGAGTCAATCTGACCCCAGAAGGTTTAGGGAGAAATGATTGAGTGGCCATGAACTAGAACTTAAGAAACTGTCCAAAGCAGGGTGTGGTGGCGCACACCTTTAATCCCAGCACTTGGGAGGCAGAGGCAGGCAGATCACTGTGAGTTCGAGGCCAGCCTGGTCTACAAAACTGAGTCCAGGATAGCCAGGACTGTTATACAGAGAAACCCTGCCTCAAAAAACCAAAATAATAATAATAATAATAATAATAATAATAATAATAATAATAATAATAATAATAATAATAAAAACTGTCCTGACAAAGGGCTGCAAGAAAAAAAGAAGAAAGAAAGAAAAGAAAAGAAAGGAGAGGAAGGGAGTCAGTGTGAGAGGAGGTAAGAAAGGGAGGGAGGAAAGAAGACAGGAAAAGACAGATGAAGAGAGAAAGGGAAGAGAAGAGAGAGAGAAGGATTAGAAGAGAAGAAAGAGAGAGAAAGAAAGGAAAGAGTGAGACAGGAAAAGAGAAGCACTGTTCAAGGTGTCTTAGTGTGGTCTGCGGCCCTGGAATCAGGCACTGACTTAGTCAATTATCCCCAGTGCCTCACACCTCCAAACACAGCCCCCTTTCTTCACAGCTTCCCACAACTCAGCTGTGTTATAGATCAGAAAGGTGTGCACACTAGAGAAAGCCTCAATCCACACATCTTGTTGCTCTTTTTATTATTTGTCTTATTGTTAGGAAAGACTGATAATCACTAAGCTAATTGTATGCCTCTTTCCTAAAAACAAAAAACAAAAAACAAAAACAACCATAGAACCAGAATGTAGGAGTCAGCAAACATCTTAAACCTGTCTGAGTTTTGTTAAGAGACTATCAACTCTTGGTTCGGCTTTATTTCCAGAAATGGATGTCAATGTTATCTGTCAACACTGAAATAAGCTGTCACATTCACAGATATGTCAGGTCCCACATGAATGGGGCTTCCTCCCCTAGCTTGGAATGTTGTGGCACACACAGTTTTGTTTTTTGTTTGTTTTTTCTTTTTGGTTTTTTTGGGTTTTTTTTTTTTTTTTTTTTTTTTTTTTTTTGAGACAGGGTTTCTCTGTGTAGCCTTGGCTATCTTGGACTCACTTTATAGACCAGGCTGGCCTCGAACTCATAGCGATCCACCTGCCTCTGCCTCCCAAGTGCTGGGATTAAAGGCATGCGCCACCATGCCCAGCTAGCACACACAGTTTAATACATACAAGTATAAAGCTGATGGCTTAGGCTACTGCAATAATAATAAAGCAAAAGGTGAGAAACCCATTCTAAATTTCCCAAATAGCTCATGGACTTAGGTTTCATGAAATTCACCTGATCAGTGGCCATGATCTTCAACCACCTCTACCGCTGAAAATCATGATTACAGTACACAGTACTAAGGAGTCACACAGCAGTTTGCCTTTAATTTAATGCCACCCCATCCTACTTAGTTGGAATAAAGCTGGTGTATTGTGAAAGCATTTGTTCATACAAACCTGCAGTTAATATCCATAGATCCAAACAATTATTAGAAAATTTAATATCCAAAAATATAAAAATAAACATCAAAACATAAATAAAAATATAAAACTCAATATGCAAAGGCTTAATCCCTAGACAATATAATATAATTATTTCTGAGACCAGAGCTATGGCTCCATAGTTAAGAGCTCATACTGCTCTTGAAAAAGACCTATGCTTGGTTCTTAGCATCTACATCAGGTGGCTAACAACCACCTGTAACTCCAGTTCCACAGGATATAATGCCCTCTTATGGCCTTCACAGGAACCCACAGGAATGCATGGGGTGCAGGGAGAAAAAACCTTTTACATGTCATCAATACGGCATTGGGTATTAGAAGTCATGTAGAGATGGCTCAAGTAGGCATGTCCAACCTAGAACCCACAGGCCTCATGGATGCTAGGATAGCTATGATTGTGGCCTGACACTCTGTAAGTGGTAGTGCCATAAAGATTAGACAGGGCTGCAGTGATGACTCAGTGGTAAAGTACTAAGCCCATAAGCATGAAGACTGGAGTTCCAATCCCAGCACTAGGGAGGCTGAGACAGTTGGACCCCTGGGTTTGTTGGCCAATTGGCCTAGTCTACTTGGCAAGTTCCAGGCCAGTGAGAGACTCTGTCTCAAAAAACAAGTTGGATGTTTCCTAAGGAATGACACCTGAGATTGACTGCAGTCTTTTACATGCATACAGGTGCACTTACACATATAAAAATATGTATGTACCTCTGCTCCCACAAAGTTGGGTACCCCTGAAAAGTATCTGAAGTTGTGAGTAGGTTTTACATAAATGCTGTGCCATTTTATATAAGATACTTTAGTTTCCTTGGATACCGTTGTCTGTAAGGATTCTTCCACATGGATGGAGAGGGACACTGTATACTAATGCAATTGTTCTAGCTTAGTGTAACCTAAAGAACGGAATCTGACCCTAGAATTTTCATGTAACTTGTTTGTTTGGATACGAGTTTCAGGAAACTAGCATCTATGTGGGACTATGGAGGGAGAATGAGGAAGTTGGCAAACTTAATGGAAGCTGTGATGCCGTTTGGGCAGGTAAGACTGGTCTCATTGGAGCCCCCTGGGGACTGTATAGAGCAGAGGATGCCTTGGATGTGTCCATCGCAGACATGGATCATCCACTGCTCCCACCACTCGCTGATCAAGGGATGAGCTAACACTCCCATTGCCAGAAATGAGTGTGCACATAGATGAGATGGCTCCTATAAACATGTGCTCAAGGACAGGGAGCACGAGACACCCTGGTAATCAGAAGAAACATTGTCTCGTGGCACCGCTTCCTAGCTCTCCATTACAGCAGTGCAGATGCTTGTTAAAAATGCCAGTCATGGCTCAGAAGGTAAAGGCACACAATCCTGAAGATCTGAGTTCGATCCCCGGAACTTATGTAAAGGTGAAAGGAGACAACTGACTTCACAAAGATGTCCTCTGATCTCCACATGTTCACCATGGCATAACAACGGTTCTCAAACTGTGGGTTGCAACCCTTTGGTCGCATAGCAAATATTTACATTATAATTCGTAACAGCATCAAAATTGCAGTTATGAGGTAACAACAAAAATAATTTTATGGTTGGGGGTCACTACAATATGAGGAACTGTATTAAGGGATTTCAGCATTAGGAATGTTGAGAACCACTGGCATACACATACACACACACACACACACACACACACACACACACACGCACACACACACCATGTGTATACATATAAATACAAATTTTTAAAAATGTAAATCAACTCAGGGAATGGAGGCAGAGTCAGAAGTTCAAGGTCTTCCTCAGCTACATAGTAAGTTTCAGACTGGCCTGATATCCTGAGATATAAGAAACCCCATGCCCACCCCATGTGTCAATGAGCCAAGTAACTCTATCCTGACAACTGACTCTTAGTCACTCAGTCCTCTTCCTCTGGAGCAATTTCTGTTTATGTTTTCCTATGCATTTTTTTTTTTCAGAAGAAGCCCATGTATATTCAGGCAAATACATACTTTATCTCCTGTTTTAAACCTGTGGCACCACCCAGGAGAGGTGAGAGGTGGTGCATATCTTTAATCCCAGCACTCACAGAGACAAAGGCAGGCATATTGCTGTGAGTTCGAGGCCACCCTGCTCTACAGAAAGAGTCCAGAAAAAACCTCGCCTCAAAAAAAAAAAAAACCTGTGGCACCTTTCACAATCCCTGTGCTTGCATTTTGGTGGCGATAACAAGTGTTTCGAGATCCTTCTTCTGTGAAGAAGATGCTTCCGATGTGGTTTACAGAAGTTCGCTAACCCAGTCCCTGATCTGATGATGTTAATGTATCTGCTATTTTTGTTTTGCTTCTTGAGACAGGCTCTCTCTATGCAGCCAGGACGGCCTAAAACTCATGATCCTCCCACCTCCAATTCTCGAGCACTAGGAGTATAGGTATGTATCACAACTTTAACGTTCAGTATTTAAAAAAAAAAAACTCAAGTGGATTGAGGTAAAGCTCACTCTTTTAAGTCTCAAGCTCAAGTGATTTTGGTAAACAAAGTTGATGGTTTAATTATACTAAAGACACAGAACAGTCTTATCAATCGCCCAGAATTCCCTAGAGTATTCTGAACAGCCAGCGATTGCTGATGGCTTCTGTGGCATGCCTTCCCTCAAATATCACACAGAAGGCAGCTGTTTGAACCTAGTTTTTTTCACTGTACATATGTGCTTGAGAGTCAGACATGTGACATGTCTCAAAATCTCAGCTGCTTTTCATCATCAATACCCCATGGAACACACCATGGCTATGTATCTATTCAGCAATTGTAAGCCATTGGGCTGTTTCCAAGTTGTTACTAAATATGCCATCATTGCACACAGGCTTTTGCGTGGATATGTTTTCAGTGGTCTTGGATAACCTCCTAGGATTGGGATTATAGTATCCGAAACACAAGTGACTTAATACACATTTGCAGAGCTGTGGTTCCAAAGCAACCCTACCATGCCACACACACAATGTCTTTGAAAGATTGCCAGTCTTTCTTCATTGACATTTATTCCTAGAGGGACGCATGTGCCCATGTCACAGAGTGCATGTGGAGGTAGAAGGACCAGCAGTTCTCTCTTCCTGCCATATGGGTTGGATCCAGGGTCCAAACTCAGGTTGTCAGGCTTGATGGCAAGCACCGTTACACACGGTGCCATCTCACCGGGCCCATCAATTGCTTTTATTTGAATCTGATTCTGTGCAATATCTTTTTAAATTAGCTGTTAATATACATTGGGAAATAGCAAGTAAGTTAAAGGGTGAGAAAATTTGTTTGACAAGATCAAACAACCTCTGATACCAATTGGTGATACCAATTTGCTTACCTATCAATTAGCATTGGCATTGCCTGCCTTCCACATCCTCACCAACAGTGTTCGATGGGAATGCATGTTTTATTTTTAATTCTTTTTTTTTTTTTTTTTTTTTTTTTGAGACAGGGTTTCTCTGTGTAGCCCTGGCTGTTCTGGACTTGTTTTGTAGACCAAGCTGGCCTTGAACTCACAGAGATCCACCTGCCACTGCCTCCCCAATTGCTGAGATACAGGCGTGCACCACCATGCCCAGCTAATTTTTTACTATTTAAACAACTAGGATCTTGTATACTATTGTTGTGTGACTTTCCTAAGATGTAAAAGAAATGTCTATTTATTCCAAATAGTGAAGAAGACAGGCCAAAGAAAGATTTTTCTTGAGCCTAGCTCCATGAGTAAATGAGTTTACTAGGATTCCTCACAAAAGTGTGGGCGATTTGCTGTAGCTGGAATAGGTATAACTGTTTATTTTGTTGCCATGGCTACAGTCCTCCATGAATCACCATAATGCTCTGCTTGATGATGGTGATAATCATGTCATGCCCACAGGAAGCAGCAACACTATGATTGCCCTGGGAGAGTCTGAGCTCCTGGTTCAAGCAATCCTCCTGTCAGCATACAGAGTAACTGGTACTACAGACATGCTACCAGAGCCAGCAACATCATGCTTTTTGGGAAAATTTTAGATGACTGCAGTGTGTCTGTTTTTGGAGGGCATAGTGACAGATGTCAATTAATGCACAGTGATTACAATGGGTCAGTCTCGTTCTGCTTTGCCACTGTGCCTCATCAGCATATTCAGTAGTGCTGTTCTCGCCTGTAAAATTTAATCCTAATTTCCTGAGCTGCTGACCAGAAATTCAGGAACTGTGGTTTCACAAAAACAGGAAAGTTGGACTGAATGAGACCTTTCTAAGGTTACAGATCTACCCAACATGGCTAAAAAAAAAAGTTAGACTAGTTTGGAATGAGATGAGATTCCTCTAGAGTTTTGATGTTTCCTCAACTGCTTTCTACCTTATAGATTGAGGCAAAGTTCCTCACTTGAACTCAGAGCTTGTTGATTTGCCTATTCTAGCGAGGCACCTTGTCCCAGGGCCCCTTTGTCTCTGCCTCCCAAGTGCAACTTTTACAGGGGTGCTGGGGATAAATCAGGCCTTCTGCCTTATGTAGCAAGCACTTTACTCACTGAGCCGTTCCTCTATGTGGATACTTAAGAAAGAAGTATTCCAGGATCCACGCATGGTAATGCTCATCGCAGCGCTTGGGAGGCTATAGAAAGAAGGGCTTATTCCAAGTCACCCTGTGTACTTTAGAAAAACTTAAAAAATAAAGCCAACCTTTGGAAGACATACATGTGTCTTCCTGAGGAACATTTAAAAACAAAGCCAAGCTGTACCAGTGTGGTGGCATTCAGTGGTAAAATCTCAGCACTCTGAGGCAGAAGACTGTTGTTAGTTCAATGCCAGCCTGGGCTACAGAGTGAATGCCCAGACAGACTGGACTACACGATGAGGCCAAAAAACAAGTTCTTTTTTAAAGTCTTTTTTTGTTTCTTTGTTTCTTTGTTTCTTTGTTTGTTTGTTTTTCGAGACAGGATTTCTCTGTGTTATCTTGGCATTCCTGGACTCACTTTGTAGACCAGGCTAGCCTCGAACTCACAGAGATCCTCCTGCCTCTGCCTCCGAATGCTGAGATTACAGGTGTGCGCCACCACACTGGGCTTTTTTCAAAAGTCTTACTTCCTATTTCTTACATTTCACTTCCTTGAAAATATGCTCACTGGCATGCACTATTGGGCTATCCAGAATTTTAAGGGCCCAGTTTTAGAATCTATGTTGATTGTTTCTTATTTTTAACAGTGCTTGGCCTCCCTGGAGAGCCAACTGCAGTCATACTGCCTCACACCGTTTTGAATATACTATTCCCATGTTTTGTTTTTTTTTTTTGTTTTGTTTTGTTTTGTTTTGTTTTTTCCCCATGGTTTTTTTTTTGTTTTGTTTTGTTTTGTTTTTTTGTTGTTTTTTTTTTTCTTGTAATGCTGCCTTTATCAGCTATTTCCACAAATAACTCGGGGACCCCAGATGTACGCTAGTGTAGATAGAGGGCAGGCTTTGAAGGGACTCGGCCTGGGTTTAGGTATCACCGCTATCATTTGCAGGTGATCTTAACGAAGGCTTGTTCACACTCTTGAAAACTCAAGTTTCCTCCTCTGTAAAACGGGCATCTTTGACCCGAGGCGCGTAAAAGCTATCTAGTGTTCACGTTAGAGTGACTCTTAAGGTGGTATTTCTCAGACTAGCAGCCTCCATCCACAAGCATCCTGGAAGCTGACAGAAAAACCTAGAGTTGGTCCTCGCCTTAGAAAGACCCAAGGATGGGTAAAATCAGTCTGTTCTAATAAGTCTTCCAGGTTTGACGCTGGATTTAGTCTGGGACTCGGGCTGCGCACTCAGGTTCTTCCACAAGTCCTTGCCAAGCTGAGGTAAAGTCTGCACCTGAACCTATCTATGGCCAGGGCTGCAGCAGCGCCCACAGCCCACCATCCGCAACTGATTCGGCTCTGGCTCCGCCCTCTTTCCCGCATCATCGCCCGCCTCACGCGCTCGCTGATTGGTGAACTCTCTTGGTGGCTAGCCAATCATCCGAGCGCAGACACAGACTCGGTCAAGGGTGCGCCTGGAGAGAACAGCGCTCCTATTGGTTGGAGACGCAGAGCAGCGCGTACACACGGCGGAGGCGTAACACCAGCGGGCGTTGAAAAATGGCGACTGTTACCGAGCTGAAAGCTGGTGAGTGCGTTGAGGGGACGCTCGCCTGTGGAAAGCGTCCGGCTTTCCGTCTATGATAGGGATGGGACGGAAGGAGAGAGCGCGGGACACCACCTCGGCCTTTTACGGGGTCGTTCTGGGAGAGAGGGGGCAGGCCCGGGGGGAGGGGGGTAGAGAGCGGCCTGTGCGCATGCGCTGTGTTAGGACCAGTCGGAGCTGGAGGAAGGGACTGGAATCTGCCATCACCTCAGAACGTCAGGGTGTTCAGGGATGATCATGACAAGACCACAGCCACGATTGATGACCGACACTCTCCTCAACGATTTGCGCGAGTCGCTCGTCCGGACAACAACCTATGGATAGGTCCTCTTTGTCTTTTGGGAGAAAACTGAGACAAGAGTTGTCCGTCTTGGCGGCATTTTTCAGATTTTTCGCAAGTTTTTTTTTCCAAAGTGGTTATGTGCAGGGCACATGCAAGAGGCCCTGGGTTCCATCCCCAGTACTACAAAATCAAAGAGTAGCCGTCAACAAACACGTGTATATTGCTAACTCTGAATAGTTAATGTTTGAGTCATAATTGTAGTGAAGGTTCAGTGTGTGATTCTATCTGTCAGTCATTTCGTAATTCATCCAAAAACTACTTGATTTCATGTAACAACCCTATGTCCATTTCATACATTAGGAAATTGAGGTGCTGAGAGGTGGGATATTTCACCCCTGATAATTTAACCAGAAATGTGGAAACCCCATAAGGTGCACTTGCACCAGGTTTAATCACCATGCCATTCAGCTTTCCAATAAATAAAACCAGTTCAGAGTTTGAAAGAATTCAGAGACGAAGCCAATGGTAGTGGAAATTTGGAGAGGACCAAGTAGAGTAGCTTGGAGACTGAGATGTAGTAACAACCACTGACTTGAGCGTGTATTGGAGACACTGCTGGTGACCATTCCAAAAAAAAGGCACGCCTAACTTCACATAAATCAATGGAGCTCTTCTTGGGGGTGGAGTGTATTGTTTAAACTTTTCATAGGATTTTAAGATAATTTTGTGGAAAGTAAGTCAGGTTAAGACAGATTCCTGAAGAGGTTTTTATGGTAAAATGATAGAGTCCAGAAAGTGACAACCCTGAAAATTAGGGGTAGTCCTGTAGATTTAGGGGCCTCTTTACATATGCTTTTCTGTATTCTTGGTTTCTTCATATGTTTTGTGTCCAAGAGAAACGTAATAAAAACTTGGTTCCTAATCTTATATTTTATCGACCTTTTACTTATTTAAAGCCCTCTTCCATCTCACCTAGATCTTCCTCTGAGAGGGAGCGTTCATTACCTCAGAGACGGCAACTGAGGCATGGATTAGGAGCCTGCCACCAAGTCAGGAAGGACGCGCTACACCCCCCAGCTCTAGCTTCAGCACTTTTCATTTTCTGCTAAGTGTGAGATTGTACTCTGTGTGCTTCAGGGTAGCTGGGACAGGATGCTTGCCAGTAGAAAAGAATCTCGCCCTCAACTTCCAAAGATGGAGCTAGCGAACAGGGGTTCTGTTATGATCCTGAGTATGATAAAGCTTTCCTTTTATGGACCTGTTACAACCGCAAAAACGTTGAAGGAATGCTTTAAAAATCAAGAAGAAGAAAGATGAAAAGTCTAAGAGTGTATATATTTAATCACATGGCCAAGGATTGCTGTTATTTACTAGAGCTTAGACACTGCTGTACATACATAAATAGATATACTGCCTTATGGATTTTAATTTGTGGCATATGGATGCTTTTGCCATTGTCAGAGCAAAGTGCACTGTTAAACTACAGTTTTTCATCAACAGTGTAAGGCACTATATTATAAACTTGTAACATGTAGTGAGCTCTTACTGTATTCTAGGCTTTATGTTGCTTGTCTAGAATTGTCATTTAGCCACAAAAGATGATTTGAAAAAGGAAGGTTCCAGATTACTGTTAAAGGATGGTGACACTTCAGCCCAAGTCCCTCATCTATACTAAGTCCTTATACTTTAAAGCAGTTATCTCAACCTCTGGTGTTTGTCACAGTGTACCTTTTCAAGACATAAGGTCACATTTGGCACACATACTCCTGACTCCTTAAGTTAGTAATGCTATAGTCCCTTATTAAAATCTCATTACGTTTCTTTTTTTTTTTAAGATTTATTTTTGTGTGTCTGTCCTGTCTCTGTGTGAGTATGTGTGTGTGTGTGCGCGCATGTGTATGTATGTGTGTACAAGAGTGCAGTTACCTGAGGAGGCCAGAAGAGGGCATCAGTTCCCCTTGGAGTTGTGAGCTGCCCATGTGGCTTCCAGGAAGCAAAGTGACGTTCAATATGCATTTTCTTTTTCTTCTTTCTTTCTTTCTTTCTTTCTTTCTTTCTTTCTTTCTTCCTTCCTTCCTTCCTTCCTTCCTTTTTTTCTTTTTTTAAACTAAGCCATCTCTCAGATCCCTCCTATTACAGTTCTAACTAGCCTGAAATGTCAAAATACTACTGTTGGCTAAAGATATAGCTTACATATTATATGTGAGGCCCTGAATTCAAACTCTGGAACATAGACATTGGGGATGATAGTATCCGCATGCCTTTAATCCCAGCACTCGGGAGGCAGAGGCAGGCGGATCACTGTGAGTTCAAAGCCAGCCTGGTCTACAAAGCAACTCCAGGACGGCCAAGGCTACACAGAGAAACCCTGTCTCAACACCCCCCCCCCAAAAGATAGTATATACCTATAAACCCAGCCCAGCCTACTTGTGAGATAGAGGCAGGAAGACCAGAAGTTCAGGGTCACACTCAGCCTACATAAGAAGCTTAAAGTTGGCATGGCCTACAGCCTAGGCATGAGGCAAAGCTGATCAGACTTCCCAGCTTCCCAACTACTGGGATTACAGAAATGTGCTACCATTTAGCTGGGTAGCACTTGGGAGGGAGAGGCAGGTGGATCTCTTGAGTTTGAGGCCAACCTGGTATACATAGTAAGTTCTAGGACAGCTGGAGCTACATCCTAAGACCCTGTCTCAAAGAAAAAAATCTGCATTATAACAATAGTGACATACTCTCTGTTTTGTGGAGGGTGGTTGTCTTCCATACTCATCTTTCTGGACTAAAGGCTATTAGTAGTGGCTGAATCCCCCATGGGAGATTGGGGTACGAGCCACCTGTAATTCTGTTCATCCTTTTTCCCATCAAACTAAAGATATAGCATGGATAAATTTGAGTTTGCACAAATATATTGAGAGTAGATCATTGTAATATGGGGAATTTAAGTTTTACAAATAAAGCTTATAATATTGATGTCATTGTTTAGCTTGTCTCTTTAAAGCAAGAACTATATTTGTGTCATTCTCCCTTTAAATATTATTGTTTTAGCACATACCTGAAATATCAACATATAGAGCGTAACAGGAGCATTTATACTTTATATTTAACAGTTTTAAAGGACACCTTGGAAAAAAAGGGTGTGTTAGGACATTTAAAAGCAAGGGTCCGTGCTGAAGTCTTCAATGCCCTGGATGATGATCGTGAACCCCGACCATCGTTATCTCATGAAAACCTTCTAATTAATGAATTAATTAGGGAGTATTTGGAATTCAACAAGTATAAGTATACAGCCTCTGTCCTCGTAGCAGGTAAGTGGCTATTCATCACTGGAGAAAAGATCTGCTTTACCCCTTTTTCTAATTCTTAGAAAGCATTCAGCCTGAATATATAATTTCATTACTATGTCATACAGGTGACTGAACACTTAGCATCCCATGGGCCCTTGTCATAGCATGAACAAGTTCTGGTGAGCTTTATCGTGTCGGGGAGGGTAGGAGCTAGGGCCTTCCCCTGCTGGTTCTCCGTGTGATATTAAGCATGCATGCTCATAAAGGATAATAATTCTGACATGTTGAAGGATCTCTAAAGATAGTATCACTGTTTCCCTCCATTTGTTATAGCTAGCAATATAATACCATCAACACTCCAAAGAGGGAGGAGGGATATTTGAAAATACCATCAGCTAGGTATCTTGGAATTGGGCTTCCCTAGGATGAAATAGTGACAGTGCTCAGTTTCATATAAAATATTTTGGTGTTTAGATTGATACGGTTGCTCATGCCTATAACACCAGAAAGTCAAGGGGCTAAGGCAGGAGGACACTGCTTCAAAATAAAAAATAGAAAAGAGCTATAGAGCTATAGCTGTAGCTCAGTGGTAGAATATTTGCCAAACTGTGAGGCTAGAGCCTAATTCCCAGCACTGGCAGGCGGGGGTGGGGGTGGGAGTGGTGGCAAACACGACTGATTCTGTTCATCAGATTTGCCTTTTGCAGATTGCCATATAAATGAAAGCCTATAGTCGATGTCTTTTGATGCTGTCTCACTTCACCTAGTAAAATGCCCTGGAGGGCCAGGTGTTGGTGGCGCACACATGTAATTCCAGCACTCTGGGAGGCAGAGGCAGGCAGATCTCTGAGTTCAAGGCCAGCATGGTCTACAAAGTGAGTCCAGGACAGCCAAGGCTACACAGAGAAACCCTGTCTCAAAAAACCAAACCAAACAAACAGCACTAGATGTTAAGTCATGTTGACTTTGTCCTATGAATAGAGAAATGATGTGGCTGTGCCATTTTATCTGCTCTCAGAGACATTTTGGTTGTTTATAGTTCTTGGTAGCAATGAATCAAATCCTCAAAAACATTTACATGAAAGTTTCTTGTGAACATCATTTTATTTTTGTAGATAAATAGCTAAAGATGGAATTGCCATATTGTCTGGGAGGCTAATACTTCCCTTCAGGTAATAACTGCCACTGCTTTCAGGTGGCTCTAGCATTTCACCTTCTCACTCGGGAGGTGGTAGCTCACATGTATACCCTCAGCACTCAGGAAGCAAAGGCAGAATCACTGCAAGTTGAAGGCCACATAGTGAATTCCAGGTTAGTCTGGGCTAGAGTGAGACTCAATCTAAAAATACAATAATCAATTTTAATTTTAGAATTAATATCCCTGGGATTTTTCCCCCCAATACAGGGTTTCTCTGTATAGCCTTAGCTGTCCTGAAACTCACTCTGTAGGCCAGGCTGGCCACAAACTCATAGAGATCCACCTCCCTCTGCCTCCCAAGTGCTGGGATTAAAGGCGTGTGCCACCGTGGCACAGCTAAAATAACTTTTTTTCCCCCAATGTATGAGTGCTTTGTCTGCATGTTAGAAGAGGGCATCAGATCCCCTTACAAGTGTTCAGGAGCCGTCATGTGGTTGCTGGGAATTGAACTCGGGACCTCAGGAATAGCAGCCAGTGCTCTTACTTAACCTCTGAGCCATCTCACCAGCCATAAATGGTTATATTTTTTAAATGAGTTGTTTAGTATTATCATGTATTTAATATATAAGCAACTCAGAAAACATACTCAAGTCCAACATTGTACTTTTAGATGCAGAAACCATATTGCCAGTCACAAATTGGGGTATTAGAGAGCAGGTATGTGTTAGGCTGTAATTAAGGTCAACGTTTAGTTGCATGGGTACATGTTTACATCATGCAGTTGGAGCTGTCTTGGTATGTGCTGTCAGCATTCTCCAAAATCTGAGAAACGTGTGTTCCTGGGAGGTATTGTTATTAACAAAATTGAATTTGCCTTTTAGATTAATAGACCATTCAGTGTTTTCCTGAATTTTGTCCCGGCAGAATCTGGTCAACCTGTGGTTCCACTGGACAGACAGTTTCTCATCCGTGAACTAAATGCCTTTGAAGAATCAAAGGATAACTCAATGTAAGAAATTTCTAAAAAGAAGTTGCAGATGTTGTATCCAGATCCTAATTACATAGTGCTGGCTGTGGTTCATTTTAATCCAACAGGAACTTATTCAGGTTTACTACATGTTACCACTGCATGAGGTCCAAGAAGTGTAACCGCGAATAAATCACCTGAGGTCTTTGCTGTATCTGAACTTGATATGACTTCAGAGGACTGAACACTTAGCTAACCACCCTGCTTTCCTCCCTCCCTCCTTTTCCCTTCTTCCTTCCCTCCCTTCTTCTCTTTCTCCCTCCCTCCCTCCTTCCCTTTTTTCCTTCCTATAAGGGTCTTCCCCCAATTTGTTTCTTTCAGTGGTGGTACTTGGTACCCTCTACACTGAACAGTACCTGTGCCCCGATACCCTGAGCAGTCCCCCTGGCCCACCCTTCTTCTTCTTTCTTTTTAAAACAGTTTTTCAAGACAGGGTTTCTCTGTGTAGCCCTGTAGGCTGGCCTTGACCTCAGAGAGACCCACTTGTCTCTACCTCTAACGTGCTGCAATTAAAGATGAATGCCACCACCGCATAGGTTTTTGAAACTGAAAATATTTTGTTTCTGTGTATGGGTGTTTTGTCTGCATGCATGTCTGTTCTGCATACATGACAGATTCCCTCAGAGGCCTTGGAGCTGGAATTACAGGTAGTCGTAGGCCACCATGAAAGTGTGGGTATTGAAGCTGGTCTCCCAGAATAGCCAGCGCTCTTAGCCGCTAAGCCAGTTCTCCAGCTCCCCTCCCCCCCCTCCACCCCCACTTCTTTCTAAGGATGACTCTTGTCTTCTTGATCTTTTTCCTCTGTGTGGCCTTGGCTGTCCTGGACTCATTTTGTAGACAGGCTGGCCTCAAACTCACAGTGATCCACCTACCTCTGCCTCCAAGTGCTGGAGTTAAAGGTTGCACTATGACCACCTGTTTCCTTTTTTCTTCTTCTCCTCCTCCTGGTCTTTGAGTTTTGTTTTTGTTTTTTGTTTTGTTTTAGTTTGGTTTTTTGTTTGTTTGTTTGTTTGTTTTAACTCTTCTCATCACTTTCTTCACTACACTGTAGGAATAAACTCAGATCTCTTCCCTAAAATGAAAAAAAAAAGCCTCCAGGTAGCCTCCTCTCATCCCACTACTGCTTTATACTCTTTGCTGCCAGACCTGTTGCATCTGGCCTCAGCCTCATGGTAAGCATCCCCTCTCCTCGGCTGTCTGCATTTTACGTGCTCCTTCTCTTCATTTAAACTGATCATTTCTTAGTTCTTTCCCTGTGTTTAATGCCTCTTACGTTTTTCCATAGAGTCCTTAACTGGCAAATGAATTAATTAGCTTGTACCTAGTGCTTGAGTGCACAGCTTAAGCAACTTTTCCTAGCTGAAAACTTTTGAAGACTAAGGCTTCCTTTCTAAAAGTTTGTTGAATTTTTTTCATTTGTTTTTAGGGTATAATTATGTTTGCTTTATTTTAAACTGTTTTATATATGTATATGCCATTTAACTAACTCTCCCTCTGTGCTGTCCTGTCCCTAGTAGCAAGTATGTGTCTGTCTGAATTTTTGCAGCATGTTGTAAGCATGACTTGTTTATCCACACTGCTTCCTGTCTTGTGTTGCTTGTGGTTCTTCACTGTCGTAAGAGTTCCCCAGTGGCCGTCTTGCTTACTTCATTAACTCCTTTAAGTCATGGGTACTCTATAGGTTCTGTCTTCTACTTTCATTTTTATTTTTTCCACACACCACCCGCCATACTCTGAAATCTCTAGGGAGGTGTGTATGGGGCAAATGTGCTCAGACCACTTTCCTGAGTTGGGGCCCATGTGTCTGCTGGCATCTCAAACGCAGTGTGTCCAAAATACAAGCGTGTTCTTTTTGCCTGCTTATGCCTTCCTCATAGGCTTTTCTTTTAACTACTGAGGTTTTAAAGGCGGAGTCCATAGGCTGTTTAAAGGCAGGTTTCTCTCTGCCAGTCCTTCACCAGTGTTGCCTGTTCTGCCTCAGGTTACCTGTCCATTCTTACTGCCCTACGCCATGCTCTTTACATTGTTTAGGAGCCACCTGACTAGCTTTTCTCCAGTCAGTCTTTTTTTTCACACTCGTTTTATCCTGCCCTCTGTCTTTTTAAGGCAGCTGCTGCATTGTTTAAAACATTTAACAAGTGTCCATGGCATACATGAGCAAGTCGCAGTCCTCAGTGTTGCTTCTGGCTCAGTGGCTCTCCCAGCTCAGTGGCTCTCCCAGCTCAGTGGCTCTCCCACCTCAGTGGCACACAATTTGAGTTGTAGCTTCGAGGTTCTTTGCCTTTGCATGAGCTGTTTCCTCTCCTGGAAGCCTGAGACCTCTCTTGAACTTCTGTGGCTTCACCTTTCATCTTCTTGGCCCTGTTTGGATGTTCCCACAGGAGTTGGGAGGGAGAAAGCCATCCATAGGTTCGTGGCTATGAACAGTTTGTGCTCACTGCATTGAATTTCAGTTGCCAAGAAAACTGATTATCTCTATAAAAAAATCAAGGAGACTTGGAGAAGGAGAAAAAATATTTCTTAGTTCCATAGTTTCATGTTTTCTTTATATTTTGTGTTTGTGATGATATGCCATGACTATGGGAGGTTTTAAGAGCAATCTTAAACATTATAAAGGTGTATAATGGCTATTATGCTACGTTTCAAATAAATAAAATGATTCAACTAAATGCAGGGCGCACCAGTGGACTGTTACAGTAGCGCTGTATATACACAGTCGTGTCTGCTTCAATTGCACCTGTGAAGGTGTCTATTGGAGGCTGTCTCTCTGTGTCCTTTCCTTCCTGTGCAGAACCACACCTTCCCCTTTGTGTTCTCGTGTTGTGGATTATCTATTTCTGTATCAATGACGTGTTTCTAGCAGTTTACTATTTTGCCAAAACCTATCTGACACCTGCTACGATGTGGACACTGCTGTAGACACTGGGGATGTGGCAGCCCACTGTTGTGTAGTGCTCCCACAGAGAGATTTGGGAATGCGTATTCTATGAGATGTTCACGAAAGGCCAGTGAGCCACATTCCCTCATGATGTACACGAGCAGAGCACGTTCTCCAAGAAATTTTGCCACAGAAAGATCCTTTAAGGGGAGTTGCCACCGCTCTTCAGAGCTAGTGGGCAGGGGTACAGTGGTCACTGTATTTGAGCAAGGCAGTGGGTAATGGAAAAACATTCGGACAGTTTTTGAAATGTGTGAAAAGAGTCTTAGTCAATGTTCTGTTGCTGTGAAGCGACATCACGACCACAATAACTCTTATCGTTGGAGATGGCACACAGTTTCAGAGGTTTAGTTCATTTTCTTCATGGTGGGAAGCATGGCAGCACACAGGCAGGCTGAGAGTTGTACATCTGGAACCACAGGCAGCAGGAAGAGAGAAGACACTGGGACTGGCTTGGGCTTTTGAAACCCCAAAGTCCACCCCCAGTGACAGACTTTTTCCACCAAGGCCACACCTACTCCAACAAGACCACACCTCCTAATCCCTCAAGGAGCACCACTCCCTAATGACCAAGCATCCGAGTATAATGGCCATTCCTATGCAAACTATCACAGTAGCTAAGGGTGAGCAGTTAGGTATGGGGTCTTTCAAGCAGAAGGCAGTAGTTTGCATTTGGCAGGTGTTGGGACTGAGTACTGTTAGATTTTTCTGGGCCCTTTGGTAGCTTCTGAGATAATTGCTGAAGATGAGTAAATTGAAAAAGGAAACTGGTGACCAGTTTTATTTCCAGAAAGTGAGGGAGCTTCTGCAGTTCTTCAAGAAATGTGTGTGTAAGGACGGGGGATGGTTGTGCACACCTTGGAAATCAAACTTTGTACATGCTAGGTGAGTGCTTGCCCACTGAGCAACACCCCTAGCTATAATATTTTTTTTAAAACAGGGCCTTTTAAATTTTTATTTGGAAATAAACTTTGCCGCCCATGAAATTGCAGGTTAAATGTGCAATTTATGTACTATCTAAAGCAGTTGAAGATATCTTACACTTAAAATTTTTCTAAATCTGAGTACTCTTGCCTGTCCTAGACTTGCTTTGTAGACCAGGCTGGCCTCGAACTCACAGACATCCACCTGCCTCTGCCTCCTGAGTGCTGCTATTAAAGGCATGTACTGCCCCACCCAGTGCTTTTAGCAGTCTTAAAACAAGCTGGCTGAAAGGGACAGAGGCATGGAGTCAGTCTTGACAGAGTTTCCTAAAGGCATCTCACTCTGAACCTGCACTGCTCTCCCTTGGCCTGGAGAAGCTGTTGTAACACACAGTAGTCATGTGCTCCTGTCCCACACTTCACTCCAGAACTCATTGTGTGAGGGCTGTTGGAAGTGGCTTCACCTGAATGTAGCTCCAGATACCTTATGAGGTTTCAGGCTTCTGGAAGTTCAACTGCGGCCACGGGATGTGCTTCAGACTGCCTCAGCTCTTCACAGATGTCCCTGTCTATGGGAGTGTTAGAATATCCTTAGGCTGAGTCTCCCACATGAGTGATCCAGGAAAGCAAGTAATTGCCCCTTACCATCTTGTCGTGTTGGTAGAAGTAAGTGAGGCTCAGTTAAGTATAAGGCATGTTTAGACTACTTTGATAGGAGTATCATACTTTGAACCATGATGCCAGCTGGGCAGGAGAGGGATATCTCAAAAGTAACTGCATTTACTTGTATTTTCAGGGGGGGTGATTGGAAGCAAAGGGAGAAGAACACTTCTGGGCTGTCAGTAGAGCAGCCTTCAGTGTCAAGGAACTAACAGGACTCTGGATAACATATTTTAAGAAAAAGCATATAAAAGATGGTTATGAATGTAAATGTTGTTTCCCCCTGAGAGACTCTAGCACATTACTATACCCTGGTTTTCTCATTCATCAATTGACAGTAGTAGAGTGATGGGTAACGGGAAACTACAAAGCAGCCTTTTAGATATTAGTTACTACCCAGCTCTTCCTGTAACCAAAATTCATATGCCATTTACTGTGTGCTAGGGGCACAGCATACCAAACATGTGACCTAGGGATTGCTTACACCCTTACTGGAAGAGAAACAATTGTGAGCTTTAGGAAACTAAGATCTCCCAAGGTCTGCAGATGGCGTTGGCAAAGCAGGATCTGAAGGCAAACCACATAACCTTGGACATAACCAGTCTTGGGTCCTAGGAAGATTTTAGGCAGGGCTTGAAGTTGACAAACTGAATTTCAGGTGCATTGATTGGAATTTCATTTAGTTTAGATGATTTTATTTTGTTTTTATTTATTATAATTTATTCAGATTATAGCCGGATTGTTACCACCTCGCTTGTATCTTCCTGTTCCCACCCTCCCCTAGACCTTTGACAGAAGGGGACTTCCTCCCCCATCATGTGACCACAGCCTATCAGGTCTCATCTGGATAGCCTGCTTCCCCTTCCTCTATTTGCCCGCCGGGCCTCTGACATGATCTGGTGCTCCTGAGTTTAGATGATTTTAATGGTGTTACTGTGTTTTCTGAGAAGTTAAAATTTCTTGCTGGAGTTAATTGGTACTTTTCTGGTTTTTTTACTTTTTTCTGTCTGTAAATCCACATTTCTTCTTTTTTAATGATTTATTTATTTTTATGTGCATTGTTTTTTGTTTGTTTGTTTGCCTACATGTATGTCTGTGTGAGAGTGTTAGATCCCCTGGAACTGTAAGCTGCCATGTGGTGCTGGGAATTGAACCTGGGTCTTCTGGAAGAGCTGCCAGTGCTGTTAACCACTGAGCCATTTCTACAGCCCTGCTAATTGGTACTTTTAAATTGAGAGTGAACATTTGTCACTTGGATAGCAGTCCTATATCTTTTGTGATCTAGAGAGTTAGGTGGCTGTTTCCGTGTCAAGAGTTTACCTTTAAAGTGAATTTTTAAGCTTTTCTTACTTTCGGGAAGTGAATTGATTTTGGTTTTGTCTTCTTCCTGAAACAGTCCTCTGTTGTATGGAATTCTAACCCATTTCCTGCGTGGTCCTCCAGATGGCATTCAGAACGTGCTTCTGACAGAGTCAACACTCCAACCTCCAAACAAGCATCTCAGCTGGAAGCCAAGCAGAAGGCCAACGGGTAAGAATTTCCAAATTCTTCCTTTGGCTTCATTGAGTTTGATCTTCTCTGGAGCTTGTCTAGTCCAATGTTAGCCTGTGTTACTTAACATCCAGAAAACCAGTGCTTTGGGCAAAGAAAATCTTGACTGGGCAAAGTGCTTAGATATCATTTCAAAGCCAAGATCTTGAAGAAACCCTGATTTTCAGATCTGTGTGGGGGTTTTTTGGGGGGAACAGCCTGGCTTATCACACAGTATCGTTTTCTTTGAAATCAAGACGTCCCCCCCCCCACATACACACCTTTCCCATACTGAAAAATACAAGGCAAGATTACTACTGTACAGAGAAGCCGTGTCTATGTGTGCCTTTACATTTTTAGGACACTTTCTGTGGTAGATGACAGTTCCTACAGACAACAAATTCTTTTTCAGAATGCTTTTGGCACGGGCTCTCACTCTCATTCCTCAGGCTCCTGATATCAGGGTTCGATGCATGAGCAGCCATGCCCTGCTCAGGATGTTCACTTTAAAATGAGCTTTCATGGTGTGTATCCCTTGGACTAGTGTTTTGATATAAGTGAGTATATACTGTTTGTCTCTTTTTGCTTCTGGGTGAACTCACTCATTATGATCATTTCTAGATCAATCCATTTGTCCACAAATTTCGGGAATTCCTTGTTTTTAATAGCTGAGTAGTATTCCATCGTGTAAATGTACCACAGTTTCTTAGTCCATTCTTCTACTGAGGGACACTTAGGCTGTTTCCATGTTCTGGCTATTATGTATAAAGCAGCTATGAACATGGTTGAGCATATGTCCCTGTTGTGTGGTAGGGCATTTTCTTACCAAGAAAGTGGGTCAGAGGAGAGGACATCCTATTGAGACTTTAAGCGAGAGTAGCATGGAAGAATGGGGAAATAGTAGGACCCACAGGGTCCTGGAAACCTACAAGAAGAACTTTATGACAGGCAGATCTGGATCCTGGGGTCCTCCTCAAACTAAGGCACCAGCCAAGGAGAATATAGGCAGTAAGCTTCGAACCCCTACCAGGACCTAGCCGACGAACAAGATATTCTCCACCGTTGAGTGGAGAGTGAGATCTGACTCTCACACGAACTCTGGTGCCCCTTTTCTGACCACGTCCCCTGGATGGGGAAACCTGGTGGCACTCAGAGGAAGGATAACAAGTTACCAAGAAGAGACTAGATATTCTAAGAGCATATATAGGGGGAGGAAGTCTCCCTCAATCACAGACATAGGGGAGGGGAGAAGGGGAGAAATGGGAGGAAACAGGGGAAGGGCTAACAATCGAGATGTAATATGAATAAATTAATAAAAAATAAATAAAATGAGCTTTCAGAGCAAAGTGTGGTGGCTCAGGCTTGTAATACAGGCAGTGAAGACTGAGGCAGGAGGATCTGCAGTTTAAGGACAGCCTGGGTTACATAGTGAGGCCCTATTTCCAAAAGTAAAACAAGGCTGAAGTAAGTAAATAAAATAGAAATAATAAAGGTGAAACGAACTTTTGGCTAATTTTATCATGTTGGTAGCAGTTTCTGAGTTTGGTTGTTCGAACCTTTTGGAAGCTGGGTATTTCCCATGTAGGAGAAGAGTGGTTACAGGAAGAGTTCAGGCAGCTGATGTGGGATTTGAAGTAAATTCTTAGGAAATGCCCAGGATGCAACTTGCTCTGTGAAGGTTTTCTAAGCTGCCATGACCAGTGCTGCCCCTTTTGAGTGACTTGCTGCCTCTTGGCTTCTGAAAATGACATACTTGTGAGTCAGGGTAAGCCCTAAGGTTATTTAAGCCTTGACTGATTCTATTTCTATCTGTTGGGATGCTGAGCTGACTGGGTTGGACAGTCATTTTTACTAACTTCCTAGAGAGCCAAGACTGAGAGAATAGCGACTCAGGACACGCCAAGGTTCAACACAGGCCTCCATTCAGACACAGCCAGAGTGCGAGTACAGGATCTTCCCAAGTTCATGCCAGAAATCACTAAGGCTCTGACAGTAACCCACTAACCATGCCTTGACATGTAGAAACCTGTGAAAGGGAAATGTACAGTTCCCTTTAACCTTCTCTACCCTGCCCATCCTACCTCCTCAGATCCCGTCTCTTCCATGGAAGGTGTTCCTGTTGGCCTTCTGTTAGTCATTCGGGACTAATTCTGTGGTTTAAGAATCCACATGTATGTTATGGAGCAGTAGGTCTGGGTCTCTGTGGTATGGGATTGTCACAGCTGTTTTCCCTGATGAACTGAGGCTAAGGTGTTGGCTTTATGATTCTGTAAGGTTTTATCTTTCTCTGTACATACCAGTACCTCTGCTGTGGAGGTGCCTAAAGCAGAATTGCTGGTTCACAGACAGCATGGCATATTTGTGCGTATACTTAATATTATTTAGTCCCCTAGAGAGGCTTTTCTAGCTTGCACGGTTAAGAATGAGTGTGTCCCCTTGACACATTAACACTCACTAACACAACAACCACAGGGCACTTAGTTCAGGGTTATGAAGAAGCAGAATGTTTTGAGAAGTGACTTTCCTGGCTTGTAACTGTGTTAGAAGCTCCTTAATGCTAGTGGTAATGGCAGTAGGAAGTTGACAATGAAGAAGTTTTGCTGAGGTGGAAGTCGGAGCTAGTTCTGATCACCTTCCACTATAGGGAGGGAGGGTGAGAAGGAAGGCAGGCTGGGGAGAACCGCCCTTAGATGCTCAGTGCTGTGGAGCACCTGCTCTGCAGAAAGCTCCAGAGAACGCTCACAAATGAGGGTGGCTGCAGAGCTAAGGAACAGAGACACGATTGTGCAATTATTTTCTCTTTTTTATCTTTGTTTAAGTTTGTTTGTTTGTTTGTTTGTTTGTTTGTTTGTTTGTTTGAGACAGGGGTTCTCTGTGTAGCCCTGGCTGTCCTGGAACTAGCTTTGTTGACAAGGATAGTCTTGAACTCAGAGATACGCCTGGCTCTGTCTCCTGAGTGTTGGGATTCCTTAATCCCATGCCTGCTTGCAAGTTATTTTCTTGATAACCACATTTTTTTCTTGACACACAGTGACCTCTGTGTGCAGCGCCTCAGCCGTAAGTCGTCATTCATAACATGGTTGCTCTCTGACGGCAGAAGGCACATGGCTCATCTAGTTGGAGTGGAAGTGGAATTTGCTGGAGACGGTCACAGAGGCGCCCACCTTCAGCCAGCAGCCTGCCGCGTAGTCCTGCACTGCGTGGATGTGATCTTTGAGGCAGAGTAGACTTTGTTGTTCTAAATAAAAGCTGAGATTTTTGCCGGGTGTGGTGGCACACACCTTTAATCCCAGCAGAGGCAGGCGGATCACTGTGAGTTCAAGGCCAGCCTGGTCTACAAAGTGAGTCCAGGACAACAACAACAACAACAAAAAGAAACCCAAAAAACAAAAGTTGAGATTTTTTTTTCCCCAGACAGGGTTTCTCTGTGTAGCCGTGGCTGTCCTAGACTCGCTTTGTAGACCAGGCTGGCCTTGAACTCACAGTGATCTGCCTGCCTCTATCTTCCGAGTGCTGGGATTAAAGGTGTGCTTCAGGCCAGGCGTGGTGGCGCACGCCTTTAATCCCAGCACTTGGGAGGCAGAGGCAGGTGGATCGCTGGAGTTCGAGGCCAGCCTGGTCTACAAAGTGAGTCCAGGAATGGCCAAGGCTACACAGAGAAACCCTTGTCTCGAAGAAACCAAAAAAAAAAAAAAAAAGGTGTGCTTCAAAGTACAGAAATAGCACAGTTTGGGCCAGCAAGGAGGCACTTGCCAAACCCAACAACCTGACAGCCTCCGGACCCCACAGAAAAAAATTTAATTTTAAAAGCCTCTTTATTTCTTAATTTAAAAATTTAAATTTAATTTTGTCTATGTTTGTCTGATTTGGAATTATAAGCATGTACCTGCCACCCACCTGACTCAGACATCTTTTATTTTTTCAATGTTTTGATGAAGTTTTATATTTATTTTTGTATGTGGGTATTTGCCTGCATGCATGTCTGTGTACCACATGTGTGCTGGGTGCCCAAGAAAGCCAGAAGATGACATCAGATTTCCTGGAACTAGACTTATAGGCCGTTGTGAGCTGCCATGTGCATGGTGAGAACTGAACTGGGTCCTCTAGAAGAGGTGTGGGATGTATGTGCCTGTAACCCAGCACTGGTGGAGCAGAGACAGCAGATCT
Source organism: Acomys russatus (assembly GCF_903995435.1). Lineage (NCBI taxonomy): Eukaryota > Metazoa > Chordata > Mammalia > Rodentia > Muridae > Acomys > Acomys russatus. The sequence continues at coordinate 332,082 of NC_067161.1, forward strand.
CAGTGTGGATCACAGTGGCCTTGAGTTTGGCATTTCTTCGTCAGCCTCCCAGGTGCTGGGATTACAGGTGTGTCTCCCCATGCCCAGCTTATCTTTGGATTTTATTTTATTTAGTTGTTATTTTTATTATGCTTATATGTATACTTGTGGATGCATGGACCACAGTGCACATGTGGAAGTGAGAGGACTGTGGTGTAAGTTTCAGGGATCAAAGCTGGGGATCAAACTTTGTGGCAAGCATCTTTACCCGCTGAGCCATCTTGCAGGCTTTAAAAACACTTTCCACAATTTGCTGGATGTTGTTACAATTTTGGAAAATATAAACTATACCCCCCTTTTTTGGTGCTCCACATGAGGGCTCAGCTAGTGGGACGTCATAGTAGTTTTATTGTTTTTAGTGGTTCTACAATGCTGATTGCACACTTGTTTCCTCCTGAGTTAATTCCTCATATCTGAGAGAGTGCCTCACGGAGCTCCACACTCTACTCCACTCAGAGGGAAAAAAAAAAAAAGAAAGAAAATCAAGCAGGGCGTGTGGGGGAAGCCTATGACATTGGCACTCAAGCTGAAGCAGACCCTGTTGTCACCCTACCCCCCAAATGAAGAAACACTTGAGTTACTACAGTTAGTCCTTAAAAGTAAACACTTAACAATTTCTTCAATGATGTTTAAGAAACAAGAACTCACAAAGTAGAGCCAACAGGATAGCTCAGCAGCTTTGCTGCCAAGCTTAATATCCCAAGTTCAGTCCCTGGGACACACATGGTTGAAGGACAGACCCCATTCCCTTAAGTTGCTGCATGCTTGCTACCCCTCACCCTCACAAGTCAATACATGTTATAAAAAACCTCATAAAATATTAAGGCCCTATAATTTAACAGGTGTGCTTGCTTATTGGCCTGTTTTGTTTTAGAGTGAGTATTAACACCTGTATATTTTCTCTAGATGACCACCTAAGGAAGGACATGGGGCCAAGCACCACGACTGAAGAGCGTCATGCTGCTGCACAGGCAGTCAGTAGATGACGTGACCACCAGGCTCTCTGACCTCCGCTGTGTGTGGAGGAACTGCTGTCCCAGTGCCATCAATTGGACACCACATTGTAAACATTTGAGCTGCTTATGTTTTACTGCATCGGTGAGAAGCTAATATGTCATCTAGCTTGCTGGACGCCTCTGGGGGGAAATGTATTGTTTTCAGGATGTATTAGCTTGTGAAAACTGAAAGGGACTTTTAGTATTTGTACTTCTGTACTTTTTTTTTTTTTTAAGGCCAGCTCTAAGGGCTGTGGATGTGCCTCAGGTAAAGCACTTGTCTCTCATGTGTCCTGGGTTCAGTCCTAGCACTGAACGAAAGAAAACACAAGCTTCAGCTAGAGTTATATGAACCTGTGGGAACAGTCATTTGTGTTTTGAAAAAATATTTAAAGGTATATTAAAATCAGAACTTATTTCTATAAAGTTTGATTTCTTTAAAGAAAAAATACCTAAATTGTTGTCTGCCCTGGCTATTTTTTTGTCAACTTTACACAAGCTGTAGTCATTTGTGAAAAGGGACTCTCAGTTGAAAAAAAAATCCCTCCATTAGATTGGCTTATGAGCCAGCCTGTTGTACATTTTCTTAATTAATGGTTGGTGTGGGAGGGTCTGGCCCATTGTGGCTGCTGTCACCCTTGGGCAGGTGGTCCAGCGTTCAGTAAGAAAGCAGGCTGAGCAAGCCATGGGGAACAGGTCAGTAAGTAGCGCTCCTCAGTGGCCTCTGCGTTAGCTCCTACCCTGATATCTCTCAGTGATGGACTGTGAACTGGAACTACCAGCTGAAATAAACCCTCTCCTTCCTTCCCAAGTTGCTTATGGTCATGGTCTTTTTAACATCAGTGAAAGCCTTAAGACACTGTCTAACGTTGATCTTTAAACTAGGTAACTACTTATTAACTATTCATTCATTGCTCTGCCTGCATGTACACCTGCAGGCCAGAAGAGGGCACCAGATCTCATTATTGGTCATGAGCCACCATGTGGCTGCTGGGAATTGAACTCAGGACCTCTGAAAGAGTAGCCAGTGCTCTTAACCCCCTGAGCAATC